>NW_003852448.1:8231433-8287432 GCF_000181295.1 Otolemur garnettii
ATATACCACAGTTTATTGATCCATTCATGGATCGATGGGCACTTGGGCTTTTTCTGTGACCTGGCAATTATGAATTGGGCTGCAATAACCATTCTGATACAAATATTTTTGTTGTAATGTGTTTTTTGGTCTTTTGGATATAGAAGTATGGACATTTTAACAATGTTGACTCTTCCCAGCCATAAGCATGGTATGTTCTTCCATTTGTTAATATCTTTTGCTATTTCTTTTCTTAGTGTTTCATAATTTTCTTTATAGAGTTCCTTCACCTCTTTTATTAGGTACATTCCCAGGTATTTCAATTTCTTTGAAGCTACTATGACAGGGATTGTGTCCTTAATTAGCTTTTCATCTTGGCTACTATTGGCATATACAAAAGCTACTGATTTGTGGACCTTTATTTTATCTCCTGAGATATTACTGTATCTTTTGATCACTTCCAAGAGTCTTGTGGTTGAGTCTCTGGGGTTCTCTAGGTATAAGATCATATCATTAGTGAAAAGGGAGAGTTTGACCTCCTCTGTCCCCATTTTGATGCCTTTAATTTCCTTCTCTTGCCTGATTGTTTTGGCTAGAACTTCCAGAACTATGTTGAATAGTAGCAGCAACAAAGCACAACCTTGTCTGGTTCCCATTCTGAGTGGAAAAGCTTTCCGTTTCACTCCATTTGGTAAAATATTAGCTATGGGTTTGTCTTAGATGGTTTTGATCAGTTTAAGAAATGTGCCACCTATGCCTATACTCTTCAGTGTTCTAATTAGAAAAGAATGCTGTGCTTGAGGAAAGGAATAAAAAAGAAAAAATAATGCTGGATTTTATCGAATGCTTTTTCTGCATCTATTGAGAGGATCGTATGGTCTTTGTTTTTGCTTCTGTTGGTATAGTGGATAACATTCATGGACTTGCATATGTTAAACCAGCCTTGCATCCTTGGGATGAAACCTACTTGATCATGATGTATGTCTTTTTTATGAGAAGCTGTAATCTATTGGCTAGGATTTTGTTGAGAATTTTTGTGTTTATGTTCATTAGTGAAATTGGTCTGAAGTTCTCCTTTTTAGTTGGGTCTTTTCCTGGTTTTGGTATCAGGGTGATGTTTGCTTCATAGAACGTGTTCCAGAAGATTCCTTCCTCTTCAATTTTTTGGAATAATTTTTGCAGTATGGGAATAAGCTCTTCTTTGAAGGTTTGATAGAATTCTGATGTGAAGTCATCCAGACCAGGGCATTTTTTTGTTGGGAAAAAAAATTGTTAATTGTTTCTTTGTTTAATTGTTTCTTTGATCTCAACACTTGGAATTGGTCTATTCAGGAGCTCTATTTCTTCCTGGCTAAGTGTAGGGAGAGGATGTGATTCCAAATATTGATCCATTTCCTTCACATTGTCAAATTTCTGGGCATAGAGTTTCTTATAGTATTCAGAGATAATCTCTTGTATCTCTGTGGCATTTGTTGTTATTTCCCCTTTATCATTTCTGATTGAGGTTACTAGAGATTTTACTTTTCTATTTCTAGTTAGTCTGGCCAAAGGTTTATCTATTTCATTTATTTTTTCAAAAAACCAACTCCTTGTTTCATTAATTTTCTGAATGATTCTTTTGTTTTCAATTTCATTAATCCCTGATTTAATTTTGGATATTTCTTTTCTTCTGTTGGGTTTAGGCTTAGATTGTTCTTCTTTTTCCAACTCCATAAGATGGCTTGTGAGTTTGTTGGTGTGTTCTCTTTCTGTTTGTCAAATGTAGGCATCTAAAGTGATAAATTTTCCTCTCAGGACTGCTTTTGCTGTATCCCACAGATTTTGGTAGCTTGTGTCTTCATTGTTGTTATGCTCAATGAAGTTAATGATTTCCTCTTTTCTTTCTTCGGAACCCAACTGTCATTCAGCATAAGGTTGTTTAATTTCTGTGCCTTTGTGTGGGATTGAATGTTTTTGTTGGAGTTGAGTTTAACCTTTATTGCCTTGGTTTGAGAAGATAGAAGGTAAAAATTCAATTCTTTTGATTCTGTTGAGGTTTGATTTGTGTCCTACGAAATGATCTATTTTATAGAATGCTCCATAGGCCAATAAGAGGAATGTATGTTCTTTAGCTTTAGGATGGAGTATTCTATATATGACTATCAAGCACAATTGTTTTAGGGTCACATTTAAGTCCCTGTATCTTTGTTTAATTTCTGTTTAGAGGATCTGTCCAGCTCTGTAAGATGAGTATTAAAGTCCCCTGATGTGATGGTGTTATGGGATATCATATTGCTCAGACTAATTAAGGTTTGTTTCAAGAATCTGGGAGCATTTAAGTTGGGTGAAAAAATACTTAGAATTGAAATGTTTTCTTGTTCTATTGTTCCCTTGACCAATACGAAGTGTCCATGTTTGTCTTTTTTGACTTTAGTTGATTTAAATCCACTTGTATCTGAGAATAAGATTGTCTTCTGAATTCCATTTGGTTGAAAAATTGTCTTCCTTCCCTTAACCCTGAGTTTTAATTTGTCCTTTAAGGCTAGGTGTGTCTCCTGCAGATGGCAAATAAATTGCTTGCATTTATTTATCCAATTAACCAGGCTATGTCTCTTCGGTGGGGAATTCAAGCCATTAACATTTATTGAGATAATTGATAAGTATGGTGGAGTTCTATTCATCTTATTTTGTAACAGTCCATTGCTTACTTTTATCTTTTGCATCATTATGGAAACCATGTTTTGACCTTTAGTTTCTAGGTGTTTAGTTAGCTGATGGTCCATTGTGATGGTCAGTGTGTAGAATAGGTCTAAGTATTTCCTATAGTGTTGGTCTTGTTGTGGCAAACTTCCTTAATGTTTGTATATCAGTAAAAGATTTGATTTCTCTACCCATTTTAAAACTTAGCTTAGCAGGGTATACAATTCTGGGCTGAAAATTGTTTTGTTTATGTAGATTAAAGATAAATGACCATTGTCTTCTGGATTGAAAAGTTTTATTTGAGAAGTCTGAAGTCACCCTGATGGATTTGTCCCTGTAGGCCAATTGGCACTTACTTCTGGCAGCTTGCAGAATATTCTCTTCTGTTTTAACTTTGGACGGGTTCATGACAATGTGTCTTGTACAAGCTCCATTTGCATTGAGATGACCTAGAGACCTATTCCTCTGAAAGGAGTGTGTCCGAATCTTTGGTGGTATTTGGAGAATTTTCATTCATGATATCTTCTAGTAGGACTTCCACGCCTCTGGGGGCATTCTTCTTCCCCTTCTGTTATATCTGTAACTCATATGTTTGAATGCTTCATGAAGTCCCATAATTCTGTCAGTGAACATTAGCTTTTTCTCTCTTTTTTTCTGTCTCTTTAACTGCCTGAGTTAGGTCAAGAGTTTTATCCTCTACTTCTGAGATTCTTTCTTCTACGTGGTCTGTTATTGATACTTTCTACTGCATCTTTAAATCCCCTGATTGATGCTTCAATTCTTTCAGCTTTTCTGTATCTTTTCTATATTCTTCATATTGTTGGGACCAAAGGCGCCGCTGAGAGACCCACTGTACACACATGTAAAAGCAAAGGAGTGTCTTTATTCAAGCATATGATTGGGCTGCAGGATTTGACAGTTAAGCTGCTCACTCTGCAACCTTGTTACAAGGGAAGTCTAGGTTTTTTTTTTTTTAGGTTTTTATATTATTCATTTACAAAGCATCTTGGGTTGCAACAAAATGCTAGGGGAGATTATGGGGGAAGGAGCCTGTGGGGGGGCTACTGGTTGGCTGTTTTGGGGTCCTGGGGTCCTGATAGGCTGACTTTGCGGTTAGGGACTTTCCAAGAAGGGCTGTGTGCCTGCTCCTGATAGGGTGTTCCCACCTAGGCTGGCTGTCCCTCCCTGGGTGGTGCTGCTTGTGGTTTTTCCTGGAACTGGGCTTGGGGCCCAGAATAGAGCCCAAATAGAGCCCACCACAAAATGGAGTCACTGCTGCCTCTTCTATATCATTCATCTTTTATTTCATTCTGTTTTTGGATTTTTCTTTTGATTATTTTCCACTTTCTCATTAATTTCTTCTGTTGTTTTTACCATCCATATTTTAAATTGCCCTTCTGTCATTTCTAACATTTCTTTATAGATGGAATTTTCTGCAGTAGCTACCTCATGATCCCTTGTGGGGGTTTCTCTGATCTGATTTTTCATGTTGCCAGGATTTTTATGCTGTTTCTTCCTCATGAGTGTTTTCTTTTTGTCTGTTTCCTTGTCCTACTTTTTCTTTTCACCACCTTTTGTTCTTTAAGTTACTGTGCCTCTGACATAAGGTATTGCAGCATCCTTTTGGTAAAGGACTAAAAGTACAAGAAGAGTGAAGAGCAAGAAGGCATTAAAAAAAGAGACAAGAGTGAGAGAAAAGAGAAAAGAAAGAGGGTGAGTAAAAAGAGAATATTGACAAAAAGAAGAGAGAAACAGAAACAGAGAGACAAGAGTAATAGAGGTGTAGAGTAGGGTACTTTGACCCACACCTAAAACCCTCCAACCCCTAGAGGTGCTGGGTTGGGTGGTTCCCTTGACATCTGCAGCTGTTTGCCAGCCGTAGCAGACACAGGATCCGACTTCCACCAAATAGAGAAGAAAAACAAAAATACCATAAATCAAACTAAACCAAACAAATGAAAAGCCTTAAGAAATAAAATTAGGGGGAAAACCAAATATCAGGGGCAGGAAAACTAGCAAAAATGAATTCCTTATTATTAAAGAAGGCAACAATGAAAAAATATATTTACATGAAAAACATGAAGAAAAGAAGTAAAAAGAAAAATCTGGGGGGAAAATTTGAAAAAGAAAAGAGAAAAAACTTTTTTTTTTAAAGAAAAAAACAGACAAACTAACAGTAAACACAACTTCAACAGCAGCAACTATAACAACAGCAAAAGCTATGTGTATAATTTATGTATATGTATCTTGCTGAATATTACATGGGCAATAGGTGATCTTCTGGGATATGAGGTGCTAATCATAATACAGCTGTATAAGATGGATGCTGGAAGCCTTTTATGACTTTTTTGCCCTCAAACCCTGCAGGGTTGGGAGCCTGGTTTTATCCTTAGCCCACTTAGTATACACAAATCTTGTCCCTTAGCTAAGTAGTGGCTATCCTAGGAAAGGGCGTGTTGCTTGGATTTGTCTGGAAGTGACTGCCCACTGGTCATGCACACAGGAATGGCTTTGCTCTAGGACCCCGAGGGCCAAGCCTGCAAGGCAACTTTTCCACAATGGGTGTGCACAGCCTGCAGCAGAACAATGAAACTTCTGTTCTGTCCCAGGTGTCTCAGTGCTGGCCTCTGGGCACTGTTCAAAATCATGTGCTTTCTTGCCCAAGGTCTCCCAGAACTTACTGACTTAGCTGAGCCTATGAGGCAGCTCTCCCACAATGGCTGCTCATCACACAGACTGCAGTCGAACAATGAAACCTCCACACTGCCCCAGCAGCTCAGTCTTGATCTCTGGGCTCTGTTCAAAGTCATTTGTTTCTTTTTGTTTTGTTTTGTTTTTTTGGCCGAGGCTGGGTTGGAACCTGCCACCTCTGGCATATGGGGCCGGTGCCCTACCCTTTCGAGCCACAGGTGCCACCCTGTTCAAATTCATTTGTTTGCTCACCCAAGGTCTCCCAAGGTAACTCAATCAGGTGCCCAAGACCAAAAATCCTGCAGGGAAGACCTTCCCTGTCTGCGCACTCCCATCACTGCTGTAGCTACTGCCATGCTGCCCTGGCTGGTGACCTCAGATCAAATGTAAACACTTGCCCATTCTCCACTGCTTTTGTCCTCCTCCTGTGGCCCCAAAGTCTCCCACTGCCTCCTTGTGACCCCAAAGGGATGTTTCTGGGCAAAGTCCACAATCCTGAAGTACTTGGAGTCTTCTTTTCTCTCGCTCACTGTGCCCAGTTTCAAAAAAGTTATTTCTCGTCTGCCATCTTGCACTCCCCTGCTCTCCTTGCTTTTTTCTTTTGCCTGATTGCTCTGGCTAGGGCTTCTAGTACTATAATGTGTATATTGAAATATTATAATTATTATATCATCTTACTGAATTGATTTCTTTATTATTATGTAATGACCTTCTTCACCTTTTTTTTTTTTTTTTACTGCTTTTCATTTAAAGTCTGCTTTATCTGATATAAATATAACCATTGCTATTTGATTTTGGTTTCCATTCACATGGAATGTATTTTTAAACTTCTTTACTTTCAGTCTAGATGTGTCTTTACAGGCAAGATGAGTTTTTTATAAACAATAGATAGCTGAATCTTATTCTTTTAAAATCTATTCCACCAATCTATGTCTTTAAATGCAATGTTTAATCTATTTACATTCAAGGTTAATATAGACAAGTGAAGTTTTGTTCCTGTGATATTGTTAATTGTCATCTAGTTGCTTTGTGAATTCTTTGTTTCTTTCTTTTTCTGTCTGTCTTTATGATTTGGTGGGATTCTGTAATGTTGCCATTTGATTGCTGTCTCTTCCAACTTTGTGTGATTGTTTTATAATACCCATGAATTTTATACTTTCATGTATTTTTTAAACAGTGAATATTGACCTTGTGTTTCCATGTTTCAGACTTCTTTGAGCATTTCTTGTAGGGCCAATATTCTCATGACAAATTTCCCCATAGGTTATTTGTCTGGGAAAGACTCTGTCTCCTTTATTTATGAAGCCTAATTTTGCTGGATATAAAATTTTTGGATGAAAGTATTCTTTTGCTCTGAAAATGCCATCTCTTTCTCTTTTGGCCTTTTACATTTCTGCTGTGAAGTCTACTGTTAGTCTGATTGGGCTTCCTTTATAAAGACTGAACATTCTTCTCTGGGTGATTTTAAAATTCTGTTCTTCATTTTGACTTTAGACAGTCTGTCTGATGATAATATGCCCTGGTGAAATACTTTAGGCAATACATGTTCCTGGCCCTCCTAAATCTCTTGCTAGATGTGGGAAGTTTTCATCGATTATTCCCTTAAAAAGCTTTTATAACTTTTTGATCTTACTTTACCCTCAGGAATATTGCTAATTCATAACTTCAATCACTTTGTGTAGTCTCAGACATCTCAAAGGCTTTATTCATTTTTTAAAATTCTGTTTCCTTTATTCTGGCTGGATCATTTCAAAAGACTCATCTTTAATTTCTAAGATTCTTTCTTCTGCTTTGTCTACTGTAATGTTGAAGCTTTTCAATGTATTTTCTAATTCCTTCAATAAGTGTTTTAGTTCCAGAATGTCTGTTTAATTTTTATTAAAGTATCTATCTCCTTGGTAAATTTTCCATTCATATTCTGAATCTATTTCTTGATTTCTTTGTTTTGGTTTTCAGATTTATCTCATATCTCATTGAACTCTTTTAAAATCACTATTTTGAGCTCTTTATCTGATATTTCAAGGATTTCCCTTTCATTAGGATCTATTGTTGGAGAATTGTTGTGTTCCTCTGAGTCTGTCATAGTATCTTGCTTGTTAATGCTTCTTGTATCCTTACATTGATTTCTGTACATCTAGAAACAACAACAGTCACATTCTCATTGTGACTTTCATTGTGGTGGTAGTGTTTTCTTGGAGTTGACTATGATATTGGTTGAGAGGGGCTTCTTCTCTTTACTTTGGGGTGCATGCAATGCCAAAGACTCTGTATACTTTCTTTGGCTATAAATAACATTAGAGTTATATGATGAGGTCTGACAATTAAGTTTGCGAACTTATCCTAAAAAAAGTGCTGCATACCTCGTAGGTGATTATCACTACAGTCACTTTTGACATATTCCCCTTTGTTAGCTATGCACTGATGTCAGAACCTAGTCCGCTGTTCAAAACAATTTTGGAACTCTTTTTCTGGAATAGCCATGAGAGCTGTCACTGTACGAGCTCTGGTAATTAAGTTCACAAAGTTGCCACTGTGTGCTTACATTGACAGCACCACACAAACAACCCAGTAAAGGTTCATAACCTTGGTATATTAGTGACTTATGTGGACAGTGCTTATGTGGACAGTGTCTTACTTAGTGGCATTTGCTATTGCTGTTGCATGTCATATGACAACAGTTCTGATGGCTATCCAGAAAAGAGTTCCAAAATTGCTGTGAAGAGTGGACTAGGTGCCGGTGTCAGTGCATATTTTCCAAGGGGAGTACTTTAAAGGTGACCATAGTGATACTCAACAATGAGATATGAAGCACTTTATCAGGATGAGTGTGTGAGCTTAATTGTTAGACCTTATAATGTGAATTCTCTGTATGTTAGGATGAGGTTATTGGTGGAGGCTGTGATGAAGATGTTCTTGGGATTGGAATTCCTAATGGGTCCTTCTTCAGATTTCAGTGGTAGTGGTGGTATATGATTGTAACCTAGAGCTATGTATGTTGACACCTGTGTTGGCAGCTCCAAACAGGCCAACTCTTAGATGTCAGGATGGCTTTCTCAAATGTTAATTCTAGTAGCAGCATACCACATGGCCAGCTGAGGTAGTAGGGGCTGCGGAGCTAGCAGTGGTTGTGAGAAGGCTTAGTGTTTTTGAGTACTGTGCTCTTGTGTTAGGAGTTACTGCCAGAGGCTGTGTGGGCTGCCTTGAGGTGGGGCTTGCATGTCTGAGCCAGCTATGGAGGTAGCAGTAGGATTTAGGCCCAGCCTCTCTACCTCCATAGAAGTGTTTAGGTGGCCCAAGAGGTGAGTTGGTTTGTGAACCTCCTGAGAGCCTGGATTCTGTGCTCTATCATGGAGGTGGTCTGAATCTGGGCTTAGCTGGACCAAGCAAGCTTACACTCAGGCACCACTAGTGTTTATAGGGAGACTAGGGAAGTCCTCAGGCCCTTGGCTATATGCTTGGGTGAGGGGTAGCCAAAGCTATACTGAAGTTCATGCATAAGGAGGGAGAGGTGGTCTCAGTAGCCACAGCTTTAGCCAGCAGTAATGGGACTTGTTTCCCTCTCTCACTCCAGTCTCTTCAAGGCTCTGTTTCCTGTCCTGACTGGCAGCAGATCAAGCTAAACAGTCAGACAGGGCAGACAGCATTTAGTTTATACACAGTGCCAGCCCATACAAGATGTCGCCTTGCTTAATACAAAGCCTACACAGCAGCTGTCTTCCTATTCAGGTCCTGGGGTGGTGGCCAGATCCCAGCACCAGTGACTGGTGCCCACACTATGTTAGTTTCTCAGTCCTGGCTGTGGAAACCCCTCCTTCACTCAAGCCTCTGTTCCCCACACCCCAGTCCAAGTTTCTCTAATACCACAGACTGGTGCTATTGCTAGATCTGAGGACCAGGCACAGCTTGTTAAGATCTAAAGTCAGAAATGTCATCTTGCTGTAGTGGGGTAGTTTGGGGGCATGGGTGGGACTTGTACAGGAGCAGGTCTTTCTCACAGTCCCCCAACTGCTCCCTAAGTTAGATTGAGGGATTGGGAAAATAAAGCTGATCTCCCATAGCCTGGATAGTCTGATTCCCCAGTGGGAAAGTGAACCACAGAAAGACACTCATTACCCTCTCCTGTAACAGGGATTCATTTTTGTTGATCCTGCCTTGAAGGTTTCCTGTTTGCGTCCTCCTTCACAGAATTTAGACTTTCCTTTTGTTGAACACCTGTATTCCCCCTTGGATGATACAGTCAATGTGTAATTGTCTGTGCACTGTTTTGATTTCTCTAAGTGGATGAGGAATGCTACTAGTCAGCCATATTGGCAAAAAAAAAAACCCTCAGCAATTTCTATAATTACTAAAGTGCTGTGCAATTTTAAATGAAGTGTCCATTGTGGGGTATAATGGTAAACTGTGACCCCTTTTATAATGGAAGAATAACAGGTATATAGGAGAACCAGGATCCCCATTACAAGATCTCACAGTTTCCATTCTAATGGCAGGTAGTGTCAGATATCAGTGGTTGGACTATTTCAGTGGTTGCTGGACCAACTCATAGGGTGTCTTTGGGCCTATCCTAGTCATTCAAATCAATGCCCTTTACCCTCTTTTGCTTCTAGCAGATGACTAAGAGGACACACCCCAGAAGTTACAGCTCTCTGTCTCCCACTTTACTGAGAACAAGGAGAGAAGTTAACTGCATCTACTGACACAGGCCTGAAACACCAGGAGAAAACAGCTGGGAATCTTGTGGTGCTGAGCAGGGTTCCAGGGCCCATTGATGATTCAGAATAGCTAGCATCTCTCTGGTTCTTACCTGGAAGTTCCTTCTCTAATATCACAGCATGACCCATGTTTCTTTTCTCACTGCAGAGTTTTTCTGAGGTTTGGTGTGGTAGCCACTAGGCACAGGGAGCTATTTAACTTCAAATAAATTAAAATGTAATAAAATTAGAATTTCAGTGCTATAGTAAAACTTGCCACATGTCAAGTGCTTAGTAGCCATGGGCGGCTGCTAGTCTCCATATTGGGCAGCATGGAGCAATCCCAGCTCTGCAGGAAGTAGTTAGGGCCACTGAAGGACGAGGAGGGCAGGTTCTGCAGAAGCCAGTTTGTCCAGCTCCTCCCCTCACTTCCTCTTTGCTCCTTTCTCAGTATCCTGCTGCATTGCTGGAAAAATCAGAGAAGGGTGCAGGACACAGATCTTTCAGGTAAGGGAAAAGGGGTTACGTGTGTGGGGGGTGATTTGGACAGAAGTGGCTACTCCCTGGGTGTGTACCCTAAATCTCCTGGAAAACTTGCTCTCAGAATAGATTTCTTGCTATTTTCTGTTTCCTGTTCCTGTTGACTTTTAGCTGAAATATGTTTTAAAGATTGAAGCCTGCAAATTAATGCCTCTTCCAGGGACTGCTGTGCAGAGAATACTTGTTTTACAAATAAATGAGTCCTTTCATTCATTACAAAATGTCTAAGTATACTTTCATTCTTTCTGGAATAAATTTGAGTGAAGAAACAGAATTCGTGCCGGTGAGCTGGTGAGGAGAAGAATGATTGGGCTATGTAGGGGTCTCAGATCAGCATGCAGTCCCCCAAAGCCTGTAGGTCAGGAATGGAAGGTATGTAGTCTGAGGTTTTGTCACTAATGAAGCTATCTCCTCATAGACAGTCCTTTCCTGGGTTACCAGAACTTGAACTCTCCTGAGGGGGCAGGAGAAGGAAGATGCCACCTGTGTGACTCTCTACAGTTCAGAAGAATCTGGGGACCATTGGATGGTTGTTCTTAGAGGGAGTGGAATTCAGCCACCTGAGGTCATGAGATCAACAAAAATATTTGAAAATTGAATAATGAGGTTGACTTTCTTGCACTCCCTTCATACTAGGTACCTAATGATCAGATATTTGACCATTTTATGAATTCTGTACTGTGGGTAACAGAAACTTCTTTCATGCAAGCATGACATTGTGTTAGTGATAATTTCTTGCTCTAAAGAAATTTACTTCCCTTTAAGCAAAAAGTGTCCTTCCCCAAATTACTGTTTCCAGCCCTTTCATCTCATTCTATTCTTTTCTCCTACTATAGAGCAGATGGCATCTGCCATTCCATTCAGTGTAGGTTGTGGCTTAAAGGACTCCCCACACAAACACACTCTCACCCCTTGTTGCTCAAGGTAGGCCCTGTGACTTCACTTATGCACTTTGAATGATTTGAATCAATTTTACATTTAAATAGCAACATAAATCAGCACTACCTCCTATAGGAAAATTTTCCTCCCTGCTTTTAACCAGACACAGAGTCAAAATCTCAATATCTCAAAAACTATACATTTGTGTGAATTATATGCATCTAAACCATGGCTCCTTACCCTCTTCTCTTTATCCCATAAAGGATAAAATGTTTGCATCAAGTGCTGATGAAGTTTCTGTTCATATTTCTACACCCTGATACTTAGCCTGGGTCAGCTTCATTTTACCCCAAACAGTTCATATCTGGCTTACTTCTTAGACCCAGTGTTGGCTATGATGAGCTTTTGGAACAGAGGATTTCAGGCAATGTGCATACTCTCACATAGTCTCCTGCAGTATTCAGTACCTAGCCCATGTCATAGCCCTGCCAGATACTAGTGCTCCTCCCATTGAGTCACTTATGGCTTGAACACCTCAGAAGAGAATTCTAGTAAATTCTTGGGGAAGCTGGAGCTAAACTACAAGTCCAGATTATTTTTTTGTTCCTGGGAGTTTTTTCTAATAGTGGTTTGGGGGCCTTTTCTTATGCAACTGGGTTTGTTCTTACTTACTCTATCAATAAAACATTTGACTGAGATTTTTTTTTTTTTTTTTTTTTGAGACAGGGTGTTACTCTGTTGCCCTGGGTAGAATATGATAGCTCACAGCAACCTAAAATCTCCTGGGCTCAGGTGATACTCTTGCCTCAGTCTTCTCAGTATCTGGGACTATAGGCACTCACCACAACATCCAGGTAGTTGTTTTATTTTTTTTCTATTTTAAGTAGAAATGGGGTCTCACTCTTGCTAAGGCTGGTCTCCAACTCCTAAGCTTCACCGATCCACCCTCCTCAGCCTCCCAGAGGGATAGAATTACAGACATGAACCACTGCACTCAAAGATTTTTCTAATTTTGTCCTCTACTTCTTTATTTCTTTAGACAATTATCTCCCCATATGGTAGATGTTTTAATGTAATTCTTGGTTTGGGTCTTAATTATTTTTATACCTTATTGTCAATCATATTATTTGCCTAATTCTTATTATTATTTCATAATTTCTTTCTCTCCTTATAATTGTCTTTATATACAATTAAGTTGAGGCACTTAGACTCCTTTTTACATCTATAATAGTGTTAAATTGTTTATAACCTCTAGATTTACTACATCTGAAAACTCCCAGAGTATCTTTTCTTCTGTAATACATGCTGGCAGAATGTATCATAGGAAAGGCTGAAGAAAACTGCTTGCCACTCCTCAAAATTACACACTCACATACACCCCCCCCCCATGGATAGATATCTGAACCCCAAGAAACCAAAAGCAAAGAAGGTCACTTTCTTTTTTTTTTTTTCTTTTTTGATACAGAATGTCATTCTGATTGATGCCCTTGGTAGTGCCATGGCATCAGAGCTCACAGCAACCTCAAATTTTGGCCTCAAGCTATCCTCTTGCCTCAGCCTTCCAGATAGCTGGGACTATAGCTGCCCTCCATAATGCCCACCAGTTTTTTCTATTTTTAGTAGAGACAGGGTCTCATTCTTGAGCAGGTTGGTCTTTAACTTCTGAGCTCAAGCACTCCACCTGTCTCGGACTCTCATAGTGCGACGATTACAAATGTGAGCCACTGCTCCCAGCCAAGGTCACTTTCTGACTTCCAGCTCTGCAGCATTTCTTAGAAAGATCTACTCCAAATTGTAAGCCTGAATTCTAACCTATCCCACTGTCCCCAGTAGGGTAGAGAAAGGCTTCTTCACATAAAGCCACTGATTCTTTTTAGTGTCAAAGGAGACAGCTAACTTTCTCTGCAGGTCCCTCTGCTTGCCCACAAAGACTCAGATCAGGATGTCCAAAGAGTTAGGATTACTCAGAATCAGTAAGTTCAATGGAACATAGGTCTTATGGTAACAGTGGCTAGACAGTACAATACTGTTAAAACTCTAGATACAATAAATACTAAGCTTCCAAAACCTAATATGAGAGTGAGGAGTTTCTAGAATGAAACCTAGGAAAAATAAAAATCCAGAGAGTTAAGATTAGTATACAAAGGCCTCTTTTGCCCTCAGAGTATTTTCAGATCAAGTAGAAACAGTTTAAAAATGGAACCACAATTTGGGATTTGGTGGTCATAAAGGGCAATCAAGGTAAAAGTGAAAGGCCATAAGTAATCTAAAATAGAGTCTCTCAT
Organism: Otolemur garnettii; assembly: GCF_000181295.1. Lineage (NCBI taxonomy): Eukaryota > Metazoa > Chordata > Mammalia > Primates > Galagidae > Otolemur > Otolemur garnettii. The sequence continues at coordinate 8,245,178 of NW_003852448.1, forward strand.
CCTCACCTTACTTTTACAAAGAACCCCTAAGTGTTACTTCTCAGACGTAGATAGTTTTGTATTGCTACATAACAATTTACCATAAACTTGGCAACTTGAAACATACATTTATTATCCCACAATTTCTGTGGATCAGGAGTCCAAGCATGGCTTAGGTGGATCCTGTGGCTCAGGGTTTCACAAAACTGAAATTAAGGCATCGGTGATGCTGCCATTCTCAGCTGAAGCTCAGAGTTCTTTTCCAAGTCCAGATTATTGGCAGAGTTCAGTTCCTTGTGTTGTAGGATGGAGGCCCTGGGCTCCTAGAGGAAAGGCAATTCAAAACATGGATGTTGGTTTCTTCAAAGCCAAAACAATTATCCCTTGCTTTTATGGGTTTTTTTATTTAAATTTTTTTAATTAAATATAGCTGAGTACATTAAGGCAATTGTGGGGTACGATGTGCTGGTTTTATATACAATTTGAAATACTTTCATCAAGCTGGTTAACAAAGCCTTCACCACATATTCTTAGTTATTGTGTCAAGACATTTATATTCTACACTTAGTAGATTTAACATGTACCCTTGTAAAATGTACCACAGGTGTAGTCCCACCAATTACCCTCCCTGCACTCATTTTCCCCCCTTCCCTCCCTTCCCTCTTCTATTTCCCCTTCATCTTGGGCTGTAGTTGTGTTATAGCATTCATATGGAAGTGTGGGTGCTTATAAATTGGTTTCATAGTAGGGCTGAGTACCTTGGATACCTTTTCTTCTGTTCTTGAGATACTTTGCTAAGAAGAATATGTTCCAGTTCCATCCATGTAAACATGTAAAAGGTAAAGTATCCATCATTTTAAGGCTGCATAATATTCCATGTTGTACATATACCACAATTTATTGATCCATTTATGGGTTGATGGGCACTTGGGCTTCTTCTATGACTTAGCAATTATGAATTGGGCTGCAATAAACATTCTGGTGCAAATATCTTTGTTATAAAGTGATTTTTGGTCTTCTGGATATATACCTAGTAGAGAATTGCAGGATCCAATGGCAGGTCTATTTTCAGATCCCTAAGTGATCTCCAAATATCTTTCCAAAAGGAACACTTCTGCATTCCCACCAGCAGTGAAGAAGTGTTTCTCCACATCCATGCCAACATCTCTGGTTTGGGGATTTTGTGATGTAGGCTAATCTTACTGGAGTTAGATGATATCTCAAAGTGCTTTTGATTTACATTTCTCTGATGATTAAGGATGATGAGCATTTTTTCATGTGTCTATAGGACATATGCCTGTCTTCTGCAGAGAAATTTCTATACAAGTCACCTGCCCACACTGAGATGGGATCACTTGTTTTTTTCTTGCTATTACATTTGAGTTCTCTGTGGATTCTGGTTAAACCTTTGTCGTGTGGATTCTGGTTAAACCTTTGTCGGAGACATAACCTGCATATATCTTCTTCCATTCTGAGGGCTGTCTGCTTGCTTTACATACTGTGTTCTTGGCTGTCAGAAGCTTTTTAGTTTGATCATATCCCAGCAATGTATTTTTGGTGTTGCTTCAATTGCCCAGGTGGTCCTCCTCATAAAATTCTCCCATGCTGATTTCTTCAGTGTCTTAAGTTTAAATCTTTTATCCAGTGAGAGTCTATCTTTGTTAATGGTGAGAGGTGTGGGTCCAGTTTCAGTCTTCTACAGGTCACCAGCCAGTTTACCCAGCACCATTTGTTATAATAGGAAGTCTTTTTCCCACTGAATGTTCTTGATTGGCTTATCAAAGATCAAATAATAGTAAGTAGCTGGGTTCATTTATTGGTTCTCTATTCTTTCTGCTACACCTACCTCTCTGTTTTTATGCTAATACCATGCTGTTTTGATCACTATTGATTTATAGTATATTCCGAGGTCTGGTAGCATGATTCCTCCTACTTTGTTTTTATTTCTGAATAATGTCCTGGCTAATTGAGGTTTTTTCTGATTCCTTATGAAACAAAGTATTATTTTTTTGAGGTCTTTAAAGTATGACAGTGGTGCTTTAATAGGGATTGCATTAAAATTTTATATTGCTTTGGGTAGGATGGACATTTTAGCAATGCTGATTCTTCCAAGCAATGAGCATGGTATGTTTTTCCATTTGTTGACATCTTTAGGTATTTCTTTTCTCAGAGTTTCACAGTTCTCTTTATAGAGATCTTTCACATCCTTTGTTAGGTAAACTCCCAAATATTTCATCTTCTTGGCACTACTGTGAAAGGAATAGAGTCCTTGATTGTTTTTTCAGCTTGACTATTGTTGGTATATGTAAGGGCTACAGATTTGTGAGTATTTATTTTGTAACTTGAGACACTGCTTGATCACTTCTAAGAGTTTTGTAGTTAAATCCCTGGTGTTTTCCATCATCTGCAAAGAGTGAAAGTTTGATATCCTCCGGCCCTATATGGATACCCTTAATCGCCTTTTCTTCCCTAATTGCAATGGCTAAGACTTCCATTACAATGTTAAAAAGCAGTGGAGACAATGGACAACCTTGGCTGGTTCCTGATCTGAGTGGAAATGATTTCAATTTGACTCCATTCAATACCATATTGACTGCGGGTTTGCTGTAGATGGCCTCTATCAGTTTAAGACATGTCTTTTCTATATCTATTTTCTTAAGTGTTCTGATCATAAAAGATTCTGGATATTATCAAAAGCTTTCTCTGCATCAATTGAGAGAATAATATGGTCTTTGTTTTCTATTTTGTTTATGTGATGTATTACATTTATAGATTTGTGTATATTGAACCATCCTTGAGACCCTGGGATAAAAACAACTTGGTCATGGTGTATAATTTGTTTGATGTGTTGTTGGAATCTGTTTGCTAGGATCTTATTGAATATTTTTGCATCTATATTCATTAAAGATATTGTTCTATAATTTTCTTTTCTTGTTGAGTCTTTTCCTGGTTTGGGGATCAGGATGATATTTGCTTCATAGAATGTGTTGGAAAGTATTCCTTCTTTTTCTATGCTTTGGAAAAGGTTATGTAATATAGATACTAGTTCCTCTTTAAAGGTTTGGTAGAATTCTAATGTGAAGCTGTCTAGTCCCAGACTCTTCTTTTTTAGGAGATTTTGTATAGTTGATGCTATTTCAGTACTTGATATAGGTCTGTTCAACATTTCTAATTCTTTCTGGGTAAATCTAGGAAGGTGGAGTGCTTCCAAGTATTGGTCAATTTCTTTCAGATTTTCACATATCTGAGAATAGAGTTTTTTGTAGTATTCATTAAGAATTATTTGAATTTCTGAGGTGTCTGTTGTTATTTCACCTTTGTCATTCTGATTGATGAAATTAGGGATTTTAATTTTCTATTTCTGGTTAGGTTAGTCAAAGGTTTATCAATTTTGTTAAACTTTTCAAAAAAACCAACTTTTTGATTCATTGATCTTTTGAATAATTCTTTTGGTTTTGATTTCATTTAGTTCAGCTCTAATTTTGGTTATTTCTTTTCTTCTGCTGGGTTTGGGGTGAGGGTGTTCTTCCTTTTCCAGTTGCTTAAGGTGTTCCATTAAGTTGTAGACTTCCTCTCTTTCCGTTCTCCTAAGGAAGGCTTGCAGTACTATAAATTTCCTTCTTAGGACTGTCTTTGTATCAGAGGTTCTGATAATTCATGTCTTCATTATCATTCTGTTCCAAAAACTTGGTAATTTCCTTCTTAATCTCATCTTTATCCCAGCTATCTTTCAGTATAACGTTATTTAGTTTCCATGTCTTTGTATGAGTATGCAGATTCCTGTTATTGATGAGTTCAAATTTTATTCCATGATGATCTGAGAAAGTACAAGGAATAATTTCTATTCTTTTAAATTTGCAGAGGTTAGCCTTGTGACCTAAGATGTGATCAATTTTGTAGGATGTTCCATGGGCTGATGAGAAGAATGTGTAAGGTGGAATTAAATTAAGGGCTCCTGGAGATGTAGTTAACCAGTCTTTTAGTAGAGTGCTGGGACTGGTGACTGTGGCTTTTCCCCTATGACTTTACCAAGGTCCCATTCAGTACTACAGCCTGAGACTCTGGGCTGGTATGATGGGGCTAGGTGAGTTTGTCTTGTATTTAGCCAGACTCTGACCAATCCTAGTGGACCAGTGATTTGGGGTTGAAATCTCAGCTGTGGAGGAATACAAGCAATTACGACACCCTACCCCCAACACCAGCAATAAATGGGAGAGAAGAATCTGATCCTCCGTCTACAACAACCAGGGTATAACCTTGGAGAGTCCCTGGGTGATTGGCCCAGATCAAGAGTCCCAAACCAATTGTCTCAGTCAGCACAAACACAGATCAAGTGGGAGAGTTCAAAAGGTCTCCAGCAACTGGACAGCAGGAGTCTACTGGCAGCTCAAGTGTGACTCACTCCTGTGATCCATGGAGTCAGAAAGGCCCGCCCAGCAAAAGATTTATTCCAGGGGGGCTGGTGCCTCTTTTCCCACTTTGCATCACCATTGACCCCAGTTGCTGATTACCCCACAGGGCTGCAGCCTAGCTCTCTCTAATACTCAAGTACGCTAGGTATTTGCACCTAAGTCAAAGAGGAGACGATGCCTCCCAGACCAGCCATCTCACTCTGCAACCTACAGGCAGGAGGCGTTCAGGCCTGTTCCCTCCCATGATCACTGGAAATACTGGGGAGTTTTCCACCTGTGTCTATAACCAGCTGAGGGTTACCATGGAGGACTGTGGTTCTCTCCCTCATAGATCATGCTTCTGCCTTGGCCACACTCCACCTCTGGAACCCCTGCAGGTCAGGTCAGGTTCCCTGGTGTTCCACAGAATTGGGGAGGTGTCTCTCCCAAATTTGACCCCCGTGGGAGGGCCTGTGGGGCTGCCACCACTGTCAGGGTGGTGCTGCCACTGTTGGGGGTAGTGCCACAGGTCTGTGGTACTGTTGTGCACAGGTTGCAGGTGCCCGGTGGAGATCCAAAAGGTGTCGTCACTGTGGCCATGGGTCACAGGAGCCAACAGGGGAGCTGGAAGGCAGAGCCATCAGGCACCGGCTGTGGGTGGCAGGAGCTGGGGAGCTGGTGGGTGGTGCCCCACAGGTAGCAGAAGTGGGTGGGGACACCCCAGGGCTCCAAGGTCCCTGGTGGTCAATGGCACAGATCCCAGGCTATGCTCTTTCCAACAGGGGGCAAGTCTTTCTCCCCTTATGACTCCCTGCCTCTATTAAAGTTATAGTTTCCCCACAACTGCCCCACAGCCCATGAGATGCCCTGCCCTAGCAAAAATCTGCCAGACACTCTGGATTGTGCAGGGGGTAGTCTTCCAGACCATCAGAAGAGGGAAGAGGAGTGGATTGGGAGTTCAGGAAAGTAGGGAGAATATTAGATCAACTTTTGTCCCAGATGAGAGACTGCTTGGGCTTGCAGCAGTATCTCTCTGTGGAGGGAGTCCTGGCTCTCAGTCATTCTTTCCCCTTTGGTGAAACAAAAGGTCCTCTGTTCACTACTCACCCCAAGCCACTCTCATGAGAGAGGAAGGACAAGGATGTCTATCCTCTTTGGGATGGGTTTTGTACCTGAAATTTGTTTCCTTGGAGTCCCAGCTTGCCTCAGCAAGGGAGATGAGAACCTATCAATTCTCTCTTTCTCAGCTCAGCTCCTGATCTTTCACTTTATTGTGTTTGTTCTGGCCATTATTTCTCCCTCTGGATGGGAGCCTCTGCTGAAAGCTGGCTTCAGTTGGCCATCTTGCCTCTTCCCTCTTATGGGTTTTTTGAATTAAGTCACATCCACCCACAATTATCTCCCTTTAGACTAACTCAAAACCAATTGTTTAGGGACCTTAATTATACTGTCAATTTCCTTTTACTTCTACCATATAAACCAATCATAGGAGTGACATCTATGCTGTTTTTCTTGCACTCAATGGGAAGAGATTATCCAGGGTTTGTACACTAGTAGGTGGAATCTTGAGGCTCAGCTTGGAATTCTGCCTACCTCAGAGATAGATTAACATTAAAAGAATGGGGTGGGGGCAGTGGCTCACTCCTGTAATCCTAGCACTCTGGGAGGTGGGTGGATTGCCCGAGCTCACAGGTTTGAGATCAGCCTGAGCCAGAGAGAGACCTCGTCTCTAAAAATAGCCAGGTATTGCAGCAGGCACCTGTGGACTCAGCTACTTGGGAGGCTGAGGCAAGAGAATTGCATGAGCCCAGAAGTTTGAGGTTGCTGTGAGCTACAATGCCACAGCACTCTACCAAGGGTGATAAGGTGAGACTCTGTCTAAAAAAAAAAAGGTAAAAAAGTGGGTAAATAAATACCATGAGAACACTAATCAAAATAAATACCATGAGCCACTAATGAGTGGCTACATTAATATAGATCTATAGTCTATAGAGTAAGGGATATCATTAAAGATAAAGATAGACATTAAATAATGATCAATGTGTTAATTTATCAGGAAGACATGACAATCCTTAAGATGTTTGCAACTAAAATCAGAGCTTCAAAATATCTGTGGCAAAGCTGAGTAAACCAAAAATGTAACTAGACAAATGGAAAATTTTTTGGATACTTTAAACCTTCTTTCTTGGGCCAAGAGTGGTGGCTCATGCCTGTAATCCTAGCACTGTGGGAGTCAAAGGCAGGTGGATCACTTGAGCTCAGGAGTTGAAGACAAGCCTGAACAAGAGCAGGACAGGTCTCTAAAAATAGCCAGGCACTGTGGCAGGAACCTGTAGTCCCAACTATCTGGAAGGCAGGGGCAAGAAGATAGCTTGAGCCCAAGAGTTTGAGGTTGCTGTGAGCTATGACACTATAGCACTCTACTGAGAGGCAACAAAGTAAGACTCTGTCTCAATAAAAAAAAAAAAATTAATTAAAAATAAATAAATAAATAAAATAAGTCTTTTTCCTCAACAATCAATAAAAACATGTAGACAGAAAGTCCATAAGAATATAGAAGGTGTAAGACTAAATACTTTCTCCATAAGTTCAGGAAAAGGCCAAGATATTCCATCTCACCAATCCAATTTAACATTGTAACAGAGATCCAGTAGGTGACAGAAGGCAATAAAAAGAGAAAAAAAGCACACAGATTGGAAAGAAAATAATAAAACTATATTTATTTGCAGATGACATGATTTTCTCTGTAGAAAATATTAAAGAATCAAGGAAAAATTCTAGAACTAATAAATTAGTTTAGCAAGGTCAGAGAATATGAGAGAAACGTACAAAAATCAACTATATTTTTGTATACTAGTCATAACAGTTAGAAATTGAAATTAAATTATTGATACCATTTACAATACCATTAAAATCATGAAACACTATGGAATGAGCCTAATATATTTTTAAAATTTTTTAAAAACATTTCTCTAATGTTTTAAAAAACATGGGTGAAAAAAATCAAACAAGACCAAAACAAATGGAAAGATATACCGTGTTCATGGATCAGAAGATTCAGTTCTTTCCAAATTAATCTAAAGATCAAGGTACTCTCAATCTAAATCTGGGCAGGAATTTTTCATGTATGTTTATAAGCTGATTCTAAAATTGATCTATTAAAAAACTTGAAAAAGTTGGAGGATTCACACTTCCTAACCATAAGATATACAATAAAGTGGAGTCATCATAACAGTGAAGTATTAGTGAATATTAGACATTAAAAAAAGAATCTTGATTCATATCTCATACCATATACTAAAATTAACTAAAGTGATGCTCTTAAAACCATTTCTCTACTGTGGACCTCAATCCTTTTATCTGTAATATGTGGGGAAAAGAACTAGTCTAGATGACTCCTGATATCCTTCAGGCTCTCCCCTCTTATGGCTTTACCCTTTTTTTGCCTTTTACTTCCACAAAACTCAGTTACTCATTGGGTTAAATTCAAATGGCAGATGTGTGCATACAAGACTCTGTGAGGCTGATGGCAGCACAGGCTGTGGGTTTCATAGACAAGTCACAGAAGGTCATGGACTAATATATAATCCACGTATTATCATATATGACTTCTTATGTTGTCACTGAACACCTTGTGTGCAAATCAACCCCCTTCATCTTCTCAGCAAGGGAATCAGCTTTGCCTTAACGTTTTATTGTTGCCCATGCTGTGTTTTCCATTCTCTGAAGAAGCAAATAAGCAGCCACTGTGATCCTGCCTCTGGAATGGCCTGGGACTATGAAAGCCTGGTCTAGTCAGAGACCAAGGGCAACTGGGGAGTGTCCCCTGGGGAAGAGTCTAAGTCCCTGACTATGCATTACTAATAGGTTCAGAAAGAGAGAAACAAACTCTCCTGGGGTGGAATGTGGCAAGAGGTGATGTCAGATATGCCTGTTGGAAATTCCGAGATCCCACAACATCAAATGCTAATTGTTGTTTCAGACAGAAGGAAAACATGATCTTGTATATTAGTCTTTTTCATCAAAAGTAGAGTTTCCCAACTTTTTCACATCAAACTCCATATGGTAGCATGTATCACTGCACAGTGTATAAACAGATGAGTTTCCCCTCTGTTAGAGGCAACTGATTCAGGCCTCCAGCCACCTTGTGGTTTTGTAGAGGATGTCCCCTCCTTCCTGAAGGCTGATGAAAAAGTACATCAACACACCTATGACTGATTTATGGCTCATAGGCCAAGAATTTCTGATGTACTGACACAAAGGGACATCAGCCTGGTCAGGATATACCTCAGAGAGTTCAGAAACATTATTCATGATGGGAAGTTCTAAGCTTGTGGATCACATGGTTCTGACCAGGGGACTTGTACCTGGTAATGTTGGGGTAAGGGAGGGTCTCATTAGACTATCAGTAATGTCTACACCCTACTCCAGAGCCAACAAGTTCAGTTTTCCAAGATGCCAGCCTGGGGAGCTCCAGGGACCATCTTATCTGTGTTGGACCTCTTCTAACCCACAGGGTAAACAATTAGAGAGAACATCAAGGTATGAATTTAGTCCTAGCTGCTCTTTCTTAGCCTTTTGGAATAATTAAGCTGGTGCAGGTACTACTGATTCTAAACTCATTGCTATGGAATTAGATAGGTAGACATCAGCTACCCAGATAACTCTGGAGGTCATGATAACAAGGGCCATCCAGCTCTGCTCTGACGACTATGTACTTTCTGCTTTCTTAAAAGTAACCACTTGGACGGGCCCTCTTCTCACCTCCTCTCAACCCTGCTCACTTGTCCAAGTCCTACTCCACACTCAGGGACTTTCCTTTGGGGTGGCACATTTTGATCTCTTTTCTCCCCCTAACCCTGCTTGACATGCAGTCTACCACTGGGCCTTCTGCAACTTTTAACCATTACCCTCAGGAAACAATACATTGTATTCTGCTTCCCAACACTCACATACATGTTTCATGTGATTAATTTTGATAGTTTCTATCCTATTCTATTTCATGTTTTATAGCTTCTAATGAGGTGTATGGAATATGCTGGCCTGAAACATTCATTTGGGGCCCTTACTCATTGTCTTTCATTTCCATAAGTCTTGCCCCTCTAGGGAGACTGTAGGTTTCTTAGAGCACAGCTTTTTGTCTGCTGCTCACAAATTCTGTCTGGACTTACCACCTGATGGGCCTGGTGTGCTGTCTCAGCTTAGGACAATAGGGTAAATTATGTATTTAAGGTGTGCACCATGGCATCTTGCATCCTTCCTCCATGTTCTGTGTCAACTATGAGATCAAATAGCTATCTTACCTTTTGACCTGGACCCTCAGCTGAGCTTCTGGTTTCACACCCAGATGCTCTGCATGTCCATCCTGGTACCTTTTGAGCACCTGCAGTCTCTGCAGCATACCCTGATCCAGGAGGCCCCTGGCTCACCTCCAACTGGAGGCCTCCATACCTGGCCCTTCTCAGCCCTAAAAGGAGTGGCCATGACCTTGTCCAGACACAAGGGATATAATAATACTTATAATATGGAAATGCCTGTATTTTTATTTTTTAACTGGTCTTTTGTAAAAATTATTTTTTATTAAATCATTACTTTGTACATTGATGCATTTATGGGGTTCAGGGTACTGTTTCAATATACAATGTGAAATGCTTACATTGAACTAACACATCCATCACAGTTATACTCATTTCTTAGTAGATATTCTGAGTATATTCTTAATTATACTCAGTTTTGAAATATACCATTGCATCATGCACATTAGGTGAGGTCCACCCCAAAACCCTCCCTCTTCCCATATCCCTCCTCCCCTCCCCTCTCTCTCCTCTTCCCTTCTACTTTCTGGACTATAGTTATGTTTTGCCATTCATATATGTGTAGGTGGTCATATATTGATTTCATAGTAGTATTGAGTACATTGGATACTTTTTTCCCCATTCTTGAGATACTTTAGTAAGAAGAATATGTTCCAGCTCCATTCAGGTAAACATAAAAGATGTGAAGTCTACATCTTTTTGTGGCTGCATAGTATTCCATGGTGTACCTATACCACAATTTGTTAATCCATTCATGGGTCGATGGACACTTGGGCTGTTTCCATGTCTTGGCTATTATGGATTGGGCTGAAATATACATTCTGGTACAAATGTCTTTGTTGTAAAATGATTTTTGATCATCTGGGTATATACCTAGTAGTGGAATTGCAGGATTGAACAGTATGTCTACTTTTAGTTCCCTGAGTATTCTCCAAACTTCTTTCCAAAAAGGTCATATTAGCTTGGAAATTCCTTTATTTTTATACTTTTCCGGGATCTTTTACCTGCTCTTTTGGATTCTTGTAGGTCTGTGATGAGACAGGGAGAACAAATATTTCCATCTCATTGATCAAATTAGCAAACTAAAGCACAGGGCATGAAAATGTGCTTTGTAAATTAAGAGCAACAGTGATATTGGAATTATTGCTTAACTATGTGGGATGATTTCACTTGATGTTGGGTTTAATTTGTACACCTATAAAACCAGCTGTCTGGCCTGGAAGATGTCTAAGGTACTCTTATCCCTTTAAAAGAATCATTTTATACTTTCCGCACTGCACTTACTCTCTGTCTCCTAACATGCATTTCCACATTCTAGGGATGGGTGGGTTTTAGTGCACACTATTCCTGAATTTCTCCAAAGAACTTTATTTAGAGTGAGTATAGACAAAGAAGAGAAACCACACTTCAGCATTTGGCTTCAGCCTTTCCCAACTTTTCTTGGGGATGCATTTCCACATCCCTCACCAGCCTTACATCATGGGTTGAGAAGAAGGAAGAAGAGGCAGGAGACAACAAGAGTGAACCAAGTTTAGAAGACCATGTGGTGACCAAAAGCCTCACTTTGACTGGGACTAAAGGATTTCCCAGGATGTGAGACTTTCGGTGCTTAATCCAGTCAAGTTCTGGGTAATTTGGAATAATTGGTCCCCTAGCAGCCCAAAAAGAGACTGGGAGAAAGGGGTAAGTGGCCTCCTCTCTCCCTGGCTCCTCTTCCCCTCTGTCAGAAAGAGACAATTTCGATCTCCTAAGTTGGTCAGAAAGGTACCTCCCCCAAATGTCCCAGAGATGTGGCCATGGCATCCTCCTGTCTTAATAAAGCTGATCCCTGAGACAGCCTGCAGATATCTACCATGAGGTGGTTGGTGCCCAGGACTCCAGAGCCCCCATCATGTAACTAGAGCACACTGGTTGCAACTGAGCCTACTCAGTTCCATATACCTGAGAGGGTCGCTATTTGAGCACGTGGAGGACAGAGGTGGCCAGGGATAGATAAGGACCTACTTTCAGGCATGATTGATCATATTTTGTACTATTCGAGGAAGTCTAGTAGAGAAGGAAACTCAAGATGAGGAGGCAGGCTGGTGGGAGGGGAATTACTAGTCGCCCTCTCTGTTGAAGCTGAAAGAGGACTGACTTTGGTGTTAAACAGAAGGACAGGGAAACTGATTCATATTCTAGAAGCTCTGGGTTTCCTGTGAACCTCATAGTTCTTTGCAAATCTGAACAGAGGAATAGGGAGGGTATGGAAAAGAGAGAAAGAATCTTGGAACTACTGTCATATCTAGATATGTGCAATCGTCTACAACTCTACTTTATGAAACTAGCTACCTAAGTAAGATTGCTCTTATAGTGTGAAGTGTAACTACAAAAGGCAAGATAAGGGAGTAGTTAGAACATTTTGGTTGTAGGCTTTATCAATTTATTTAATAAGTGTTTTTCATCACTTTCTAGGAGTAGGTTATAGCAAGATAGCTCCTACTGCTAAGAAACCCGTGGTCTCATCCAGAAGATGATAAGGACCAGTTAATATATTTCTTTTTCTTTTTTTCTTTTTTTGAGGCAGAGTCTCACTGTGTCACCCTCAGTAGAGTGCCATGGGGTCATAGCTCACAGAAACTTCAAACTCATGGGCTCAAGCAATTCTTTTGCCTCAGCCTCCCAAGTAGCTGGGACTACAGGTGCCCGTCACAACACCTTGGCTATGTTTTTTGTCATTGTTGTTTGGCAGGCCTGGGCTGGGTTTGAACCAACCAGCTCCAGTATATGTGGCTGGAGCCCTAGCTGCCGAGCTACAGGCACCGAGCCCAGTTAATATATTTCATCATTGACTCTCTAGTGGTATCTTTAGTTCACAAGAGCACCCAGCAACTGCTTGCAGAAAACAGATAAGACTTTTATTTATTTACTTATTTTAGTTTTCTTGCTTACTATTCTTTATTACCAGATATTCTTTTATTTTTTTCCGCATTTTTTGGCCGGGGCTGGGTTTGAACCCACCACCTTCGGCATATGGGGCTGGCGCCCTACCCTTTTGAGCCACAGGTGCCGCCCAGATAAGACTTTTAGAGAAGAGGAGAACCCAAAGCAGAAAATTAGTCCTTAGCTGTCGTGCCCGAATGACATAAATGTAATGTTTGTGAGCAGGTCAAGCCTGTTTCAGGATGTTGCTGGCATGAAGTGAATTTAGGTTGGCTACACCGATAAGCATAGTTAGCAATGGTGTCCCCTCACTGTTTATAAGATTTTGATGTAAACTCTGCTAGTGAGGTTTTGGAGAGACTCCATCCAGTTGCTGACAGAATGCCTGGTCCCTTCTAATAAGAGTTAAATCCTGATCACGTCACAGCCCTTTGGTTTCCTTACCCACTTTCCTGCCTTGCCCTGCTTTGCCCAATTCACTCAGAGTATTTACTAAGTTGAAAGTCCTTGAAAAGGTTAAAAGATTTTTAAAAATCTTTTTTAGGGTGAATAAAAATTAAATATAAGGAAAAACCACTAATTCTCCCTTGTAAGAGAAAAAACAAAAAGAATTACTTTCTCCCTTCTTAGAGCATTATCTGTAGAAAACATGAAGGTGCCAGTTCTTTCTCTGAGATGCAAATCAATTTAAAAGCTATTTGCCAGTTTGACCACCCAGGACTATCTTCCCAAGCACCTGCCAGCCAACTCTTTGAAATGTGAGTATCAGGAAGACAGACCCCTCCCTTCCAGTCTGAAAGTGGAAGCATAACTTAGGATCTCTAACTTTCAACAAGCACCTCTCTCTACGTTGCAAACCTTCCACTCATCATAAAAACATGGAAGTTTCTTTTCCTCTGGAAACGCTGATGGCTATCGTGTGAATTTAGGATAAATGATATGTGACAAATGAAGCTGCTGAGTTCGTTTACTTGAAGACTAATTATGGTTTGTCTTGAGACACATGTGCATTGGGCTGTGTCTGCCCAGCTACATAACGAGGTGTGATCTCTGAGCGGATTCTTTGTGATACAGACCACATTCTGGTTTGGTGCATATTCAATATTTTTTTCATATGTATATATTTATTTATTATATATGCACATATATAGTCCATATAAAAGTACACAAACATCTTAAAAGATTCAGACATGTTATAAGGATTATTTCTAGGGGATAGGGTGCTAAATAATTTTGTTCTTTTCCTCTTTCTCATCCATAATCTTCTATAATCTTATTTCTCTATGGTGAGCATGTTTTGTTCAAGTAATTATTTTAAAATAAGAAAAGGATCCAGATCACACCCCTAAACCCAGTTAGGCAAGCACTTTGATTTTCTGGCCTGGAGGCTGGGAGAGCAGAGAGCTGAGCCCCTTGCAGACTCAGACTTGCTCCTTCTGGTGTTCAGCTGGTGCCGAGTTCTATTCCCCAGGTCTCAGCATTTTGTGAGACCACTCCAAGGAAGAGTGAGAAGTCAAGGCCAGGCAAGGAGTAGGCCTTAGAGAAGGGTGATGGGGGTGGGGGAACAGAGCCTAGGTGGTGCCTTCCTGACAGTGTCCACTGCCTAGACACCCAGCTGCCCCAATGGCTCAGCACAGGGAAGGGGTTTGGGGGTCAGACAGAGATTCCTTGGCTGTGTGATTGGGGTAAGTCAGGTTCTTGGGGCCTCAATTTCCTACCACTGGGATCCAGGGGTTCTGCTGACAGGTGGGGAGCAGCCACCCTCTTCGGCAATTGTTGCTGCCCATCAGGTCCTCCCCCTGTGCACCACCACCACACAGTGATGGCAGCAGCAAAGAAAAACAATGCCTGTTTGGCACACGAGCCATGGAATCAGGGACTTTCACAAAGGAAGGGAGCTCAGAAGTATCCCTGAAATTGCTCAGGACAACGAATGCTTATTTAGCACCTACCTGCCCTGTGGAAGCTTAAAATCAAGTAGGGGGAGACAGATGTGTAAGCAGACCATTTCAACAAGTCATGGGAAAGGCAACAGCAGAATCTGTACGGACTGGCCTGGGCACAGCACAGAGCTAGGACACAGGAGGAGGTCAGGGAAGACTTCCTGGAGGTGGTGACTCTCAAGTTGAGTCTTTAATGAAGAGTAGGGGTTAGCCAAGGGGAAGGAGAGGGCAATTGAGGCAAAGGTACAGGGACAGTGTGCAATTTATATAGCAGAAATACCATTCCAAGGGGAAAGAGAACACTCTACCTGCTTCTGTAGGATGGACTGAAGGGGAGAAGAGAGGAGCCTGAGGGCCAGAGTGGAGGCCATGGAGGCCTGCCCCAGGGCAGAGTGCAGGGATGCGGAGAAGGAAATGCAATTAAGGAGATGTAAGGAGCTAACACTGGCAGGACTCAGTGGACAATCAGGGTGAGCCCAGTCTTCCAGACTGGAGAGAATGGGAACGACTTCCAGGGTCCGATCTCGGGAGGGACAGGAGGAAGAGCTCAGAGAAGGGAGGAGGCAAGATGCGGGGGTACCAGGGGCAGGGCAAGAAGGAAACTCTATGAGGAGAAAGAGATAGGACTCAAGGCAAGGCTGGTGACTAGCACCTCAGAGCATCAACTGGCCCACTTTTCTCCTCTGATGCTTCTCTGTACCACTAGTGAATTCCAGAAGGGAAAAGATGGTGTCTTGCCTTTGAGGGGCCAGGACTTTAGCTGCAGACAACAAAGGTCACAGAGATTCTGGGAATCCTGGGAGATGCCACATTAGCAGGTGCTTTGGGGCCAGACCCAGGCTCCTCCCTGGCATTTCAAGGCTGTGCAGCCTTGGGCAAGTTAATTCACCTCTCTGAGCCTCAGTGATAGCAGAGGAACTGCTTCAGCATCCAGCCTTAAGGCCAGCACTGCATGAGCTAATAATGATGTATGTGAACTTCTGAGTGCTTTTACCTGGCAAACAGTAGGTGCTCAGGAAGTGACTGTGATTGTTATAATATTCATAAGTCAGAATCATCTCTCTCTGGCTTTGAAACCAGCAGGAGACACCAAGCCCAAGAGGCAAGATGATATAAGGAGATTTTAGGAATTAGCGGTCTTCAGAATTTGTGGTATACATCACTTCAGTTAATGCTCTCTTAGAGAAGTTGGCAGAATTTATAGGAATTGTAAGAATCATTGCAGCAACAACTGCCCTTGGCTTCCAGAAAATAAAGCCTTAGCAAGAAACACCATTCATTCTCTGAAGGGTAGAAGGAAGCAGTTATGGGACTGAGGTCCAAGCTGAGCCCATCTACTACCCCAGCCCTTTGCAAAAATCTCAGGCAAGCTGGAAGCCCCTGGGCTGGAATCCCTCCCGGTGTGGCTAGATAAAGTCCTAGTCCCTTAGCTCTGCACTCCCTACCCAAGACCCCTCTCAGGCCTGTCACTGGCTGTTCCTCTTGGCACATGTCTTGCTTCAGCAAGAATGGACACTGTACTATTCCCCACCAAGCCGTGCAGTGGCCTACTGTTGAGACCCTCTGCCTGCACTGCCCTTCCCTTCCTACGTTACTTTCAAGACCAAGCTCTCTGCAGCCCAGAGAGCACAGTTTTCCTCAGCACTCAGGACCCTGGATGGCAGGGGCTTGGACCAGCTCTGAACAACCACACCTTAGGCTCAGGGCCTGGAGGGGAGGGCTAGGTCCACGCTGGACTTATCTCCCTCTTACCGGGTGCAAACCTGGTGGGTGTGTGAGAAAGAAAAGAGATAAAATGGGGGAAGGGAAGGAGGAGAAGGGCAAGAAGGGAGAAAGGGAGATAAGAAAGAAAGCGAGGAAGGACTGACCAATCCCCAGATAATATAAAGAGTCTAAAATACCAAGTTTCAAAGTCCTTATCAGTATAAATGGGAAAACAGAACTCACTTCTCTAAACTGTTAAAGATTAAATGGAACAGGTTGGATTCAGTAGCTCATGGATATAATCCTAGCACTCTGGGAAGCCAAGGCAGAAAGATCCCTTGAGCTCAGGAGTTTGAGACCAGACTGAGGAAGAGTGAGACCCTCATCTCTACTAAAAATAGAAAAAATAGCCAGGCGTTGTGGCGGGTGCTGATAGTCTCAGCTACTCAATACATGTTCAATAATTAAACTGTTTTCTTTCTCTTCAACTTTTGTGAAGAGGTTTTCTGGGCATGAGAATGTTTTTAATTATTTTACCCATAGATCTTTAACAGTTGTTATGATGTGATGCTAACCAACCATCCCTACAGAGAGGAATGTGAGGACTCCTGGGATAGGACTGGTCTCAACCTAAGCCCATGTGTGATCCTGATCCCATAGCTGCTTTCTCTCACTGCTTTAGCCTTAACTGTGCAATCAGTTAAAAATAGAGGTGTTGTTGCCACACTCCCAACACTCAACCAGATAAACTGACACATAAACTCCACAGCGTCCCCACAGAGAGGCTCTGTCACATGGTGGAGAAAGGACAGCAGCACACCAGCCCAGAGTCACACCCTGAGAGGAGCTAGTTCAGGCCCTCTGTGGATGAACAGTGCCTTTCTAAACCTGGTTAGCAGGAACGTTCTAGAAGCAGAGCCTGTGAGAAGGGGCCTGAGGTTGTTGGGAGGATCAGGTGATCCAGAGACAGGTGCAGAGGGCCAGGAAGCTTGTGCCTGAAACTCTCCAGTCACAAGTGGGTTTTTCTGAGCCTGAGGATGGGGGACCTGTCATTCATCGATATGCTGGTCCTCCAAACACTGCTTGCTTTAAACAGTCATAAAAAGGAAATAGGAGGTGGCAGGATGGCTCAGGGCAGGCTGCAGAGAGGAAGTGACTGCTGAGGCTCCAGTTCAGACAGTGCACCCAGCTGGCTTTCAGGGTCCTGTTTTCATCAGTTTCCAGCTGACCCCAAGAGGCCTCTGCAGGAAGTGGGCCACTGTCCGTAATCTTTGTGTTTCTTCTGTTCCCGTGGTCAAGCCGTCACACCCTCCACTCCAGCTAGCGGCTGCTCTTTAACTGCATCTGCTCAGTGTCACCGGGACGGGTAAGCTGCCTTCCCCCAGACCAGGGTGCTGTGTCTGCTGCCACTCGCCTTCCAGAAAGAGCACCAGCCGACCAAGCCTCGCTGACCAGGGGGACCGGCCCAACAGCCGCTCCTGGTAAGGAGAAGCAGTTTATGCTCACAGAAGCTGTGGGGGCTGGAGGGATCACGGTTTGGCCCCAGCTGCTGATTCCTGATGTGACCTCGCACAGTTGCCAGTCTCAGGAGCTCTGGTCTTTTCTAGACATCATCAACCCCCTTGGTATCTTGCCTACAACTCATTTTAGCATCCCCGTTAGTATCTTTTTTGACCCACCTGTGGATACTTCCTTATTAGTAGCTGCCAGAAATCTATCCCCCAATGCCATCTGAATTACTGAGAACTACTGCTGCTGCCCATGGAACGTAGCCGAGTCTGACTGGCTGTTCTGACAGCCGTATTGCTGCATCTAGGTCACTGAGAACCAAGTCATGTAAAAGCACCAGGATGTTTTAAACTGAAGTGGTTCAATTCAGAAGCATTCCTTCCCTCTGCTATTTTATTTTATTTTAGTTTTATTGTTGGGGATTCATTGAGGGTATAAGAAACCAGGTTACACTCATTGCATTTGTTAGGTAAAGTCCCTCTTATAATCGTGTCTTGCCCCTAAACGGTGTGTCACACACCGAGACTCCACTCCCTTCCCTCTCTGTCCTTTACCTCTCCCCCATCCCCCTCCCTCCCTCTCTCTCTCTCTCTCTCTCTCTGCTCTCCCCTCCCCCCACACCCCACTGTGTACTAGGTCATTAATTGTCCTCATATCAAAATTGAATACATAGGATTCATGCTTCTCCATTCTTGTGATGCTTTACTAAGAATAATGCGTTCCACTTCCATTCAGGTTAATACAAAGGATGTAAAGTCCCCATCTTTTTAAATGGCTGACTAGTATTCCATGGTATATATATACCACAGCTTGTTAATCCATTCCTGGGTTGGTGGGCATTTAGCCTGTTTCCACACTTTGGTGATTGTAAATTGAGCTGCGATAAACTGTCTAGTGCAAGTGTCTTTATGGTAAAAGGATTTTTTTCCTTCTGGGTAGATGCCCAGTAATGGGATTGCAGGATCAAATGGGATGTCTAATTTGAGTTCTTTGAGGATTCTCCATACTTCCTTCCAAGAAGGTTACATTCGTTTGCAGTCCCACCAGCAGTGTAAAAGTGTTCCTTTCCCTCCACATCCACGCCAGTATCTGCAGTTTTGGGATTTTGTAATGTGAGCCATTCTTACTGGGGTTAGGTGATATCTCAGGGTGATTTTGATTTGCATTTCTCTAATAATTAGGGATGATGAGCATTTTTTCATATGTTTGCTAGCCATTTGTCTCTCTTCTTGAGAGAAGTTTCTATTCATGTCTCTTGCCCAGTGATATATGGGATTGTTGACTTTTTTCATGTGGATTAATTTGAGTTCTCTATAGATCCTAGTTATCAAGCTTTTGTCTGATTCAAAATATGCAAGTATCCTTTCCCAATTGTGTAGGTTGTCTATTTCTTTTGGTCATTGTCTCCTTAGCTGTATAGAAGCTTTTCAGTTTAATTAAGTCCCATTGTTTATTTTTGTTGTTGTTGCAATTGCTAAGGCAGTCTTCTTCATGAAGTCTTTCCCCAGGCCAATATCTTCCAGTGTTTTTCCTATGCCTTCTTTGAGGGTTTTTTTTTTTTTTTATCATTTCATGCTGTAAATTTAAGTTTTTTATCCATCTTGAGTGGAGAAAGGTGTAGGTCCAGTTTTGGTTTTACATGTGGATATCCAGTTTTCCCAGCACCATTTATTGAATAGGGAGTCTTTCTCCCAGCGTACGTTCTTGTTTGGTTTATTGAATATTAGGTGGCTGTACGATGTTAGTTTCAATTCCTGGTTTTCTATTCGATTCCAAATGTCTCTGTCTATTTTTGTGCCAGTACCATACTGTTTTGACCACTATGGCCTTGTAGTACAGCCTAAAATCTGGTATGCTGATGCCCCGGCTTTGTTTTTATTACTAAGAACTGCCTTACCTATACGGGCTTTTTTCTGGTTCCAAACAAAACAAATAATTATTTTTTCCAAGTCTTGAGTGTACGATGTTAGCATTTTGGTAGCGATGGCATTGAATCTGTAGATTGCATTGGGAAGTATAGACATTTTAACAATATTGATTCTTCCCAGCCATGAGCATAATATGTTCTTCCATTTATTAATATCCTCTGCTATTTCTTTTCTTTGCTAGTTCATTTTTGAATACTGTTTTTTAAAATGCATTCAAGGTTTTGCAATACCATTCTCTGTGCTGGTTTTAGGGCAGGCTTCCAGGGTGTCTGCATCAATTTGAGTCTTGACTGTGGGGTGGAGGCATTGTGTGTGGTGTTCCCAGAGGCTTGTTGACTTATCTGGAATAGTGTCTCCCCACCACTCTGTGGAATCAAGGAAAATACACAGGTAAAAGGAGCTATTTTATGATATTAGCTCCATGACATATATATGATCTTGGGCAGATCATCAGATGCTGTTTTCTAATATTTTAATAGAAATTTTTTCCCTAGCCCTTGGCAACCACTGATACATTTTCTATCTACTTTCAAGTAAATGGAATAATACAAACAAAGAGAAGAATAATTAAAAAAAAATAAAATGTAATACTAATCTTGATCACTTTATAAGGAATTTAGGAGAACAACTGAAATAATGAACATGAAAAAAACTTGAAAACTATAAATGGCTGCACGGAGGGTTGTCCAGCTGGTGAAGTTCATCAGCAGCACAGCACCATGTCAGTGGGTTGATACCAGAACTCAGAAAAGGTCATCCAGAGTAGAAAAGATGTCAGAGACTTGGGGCACTTTTAGCAAAAGCCAGGGTATAGTTTACCAGAGACAAAAGCACTGCATGGGAGGTGGCTGTGGTGCCAATGCCCTTCTATGGGCTGAGGGAAAACAGAAAAGGGAGAGAAGGGGAAGAGGAGAAGAAGAGATGGGAGGGGGCGGTGGAGGGAAGGGCGTGAGGAAGCTGCCATAATGTGTTTTGATAATGTGAAAATGGACGGTTTACTCAAACAGGGCCAGGAAAATCCACTGAAAGAATAGAAAAATGTACAGAAGACAGAAATAGCAGAATCAACTTAATTTTTTAATTTTTAATTTTTTTTTTTTGAGACAGAGCCTCAAGCTATCCCCCTGGGTAGAGTGCCATGGCATCACAGCTCACAGCAACCTTCAACTCAACACAGGCTCAAGCAAGTCTCCTGCCTCAGCCTCCCAAGTAGCTGGGACCACAGGCACCCGCAACAATGCCTGGCTATTTTTTGGTTGTAGCCATCGTTGTTGTTTTGGCGGGCCCGGGCTGGATTCAAACCCGCCACCTTAGGTGTATGTGGCTGGCGCCTTCGCCACTTGAGCCACAGGTGCTGAGCCAGAACCAACTTAAATAGCAAATAAAGTATGAGAACTATTTTAATTCAATGGTAATCAGTAAAATGGAAGTTTAACCCAATTAAGATATCCTTACTTATGCACATAAAGGTGACAAGAAATTAAAAGTATGGTTTCACCAAGTGCCTATGAAGATTTTGGAAATAATTCTTCTTCTTTCTTCTTTCTTCTTCCTCTTCCTCTTCTTCTTCTTCTTCTTCTTTCTCCCTATTATTGGTTACATTTTATTCCTTACAGATTTTGGAAATTCTTACATGTAGGTGGTACAAACATGAGTTAGCACAACCCCCTTGGAGTCATATGTGGCAATATCCAGGTCAGGTGGGAGATGTATATCCCAGATAAGCCACTGTGCATCCCAGATAAGCCACTGTGCAATGCTGGATTTTGCTGCATGAGCAGGGGATGAGGTCATCTTGAATTGGTCCTGAACATGATGCTTTCTCTTCAACTGCTGCTTCACCTTCTCTCCACCAGGTCTAGGGGTGAAGGCAGTCATGCTTCATCCTGTCCCCCTGCACGATTCCCTCTCATGACAGTAACTGGAGCTCCCAACCCCCACTGGGAAGTACATTGAACCTTCCTCTTTGTCACTTTGTCCTCTGAGTTCATCTGACACAAAGAGTCTCAGGGTCTGGAAATCCCCAGTACTTTAAACAAAACAATGTTATTGACTGCAAGGCAACTATTTTTTCTTCATTCTGGGAAGTTCACCTAGTTTGTTTCCAATTTTTTTTTTAAAATCTCCCACTATATTGTTCCATAGAAGAATGCTTTCTTCATTTCTAGCCTTTCAAGTTGGGGGGAGATAATCCAAACATTTCCTCCTTCTCTGTAAGCTGAGAAGAAGAAAGGCAGCAGGGCATTGTGTTAGCATAACCTGGCCTTGTCTGGTTTGCTTAAAATTATTTGTAGATGTTTGAAAATAAAAATGTGTTAGAAAATTAGCAATGCTAACAAGGGTACAAGTGAACTTTTCTAGAACTAGAGTATAAATGTTTTAACACAATAACTAAGTAAATGACACAAAGTCTATGTTAACCAGTTTGATGAAAATATTTTAAATTGTATATGAAAACACTACACTGTACCCCATGTTTGCATTAGTGTATACAGCTATCATTTAATAATTAAAAAAAAAAGAAAATTAGCAATGGAAGTGGATCATGTAAGGGTAATAATTCTTAGTTACCTGATTGAGCTGCTCTCAGACCCTACCAGCTCCCACATGGACACTTGTTTTTTATCTTTTTTCCAATTTTTCTTCCAGAACAGAATGGAAGGGCCCCAGAAGAGCAGTTATGGAACACTGGCTGAAGGTAAGAAACCTGTGATGTTCTCAAGAGTTCCAACCACTTGGAGAGTCACGATTCTCTCCCTTCCTACCCCCTGCCTCAAAGACAATGGCAGGAACCCAGTTACTTTCAACCAAAGAAGAAAAGGACAACTATCACTGGGCTTTACCTTCCTAATCCTCTTGTGCCCCACACACCATTGTCATCACACACACACCTGCACACACATGTCCCCTCTCTCCCTGCACAGGGTACAAGGGAAACAAGAATGAAACTCAAAGTCAAAGGTCAGAGGGGCCAGAGCCAAGTCATGAATGTGGTTTCTCTGTCCTCATGTGCTCTCAGCTGAAAGGAGGGAAAGTCCTCCATCGAGGTTCAGCCATGGTGTTTGCTACAAAGTGCCACAGAATACGTAGGTAAAGGAAGAACCAACACAGAAGAGGAGGAATAAAATAATCGGTTCTTAGGAGCCTAAAATGCACTTAGAATGCATGTGAGCATTCTAGCATTCATTTGTAGCAACTCTAGAAATCCTCAGTTTCTTCCCATCTCCATGCCTTGAAGATTCTAACTCTTGGCTCAGTGTGGCCCCTTCCATCACCACTTTTGTTACGATTTCCTGCACTTCAATTAACAAAATAGATGATCTTGCCATGAGCTTCTAATGGTCTAATCTTATGCCCTCTTCAGCCATCCATCCTAAGGTCATGTCCTAAATGTTGTCCTGACATAAATTCAACTTTATCATCTCTAGCATGCCACTTCCCATCCAAAGAACACAGGTCCAAGAACATACAGCTGGCCATTGATGGGGGAGAGGGGGTTGTCATTGTCGCTTTGTGACCCCCTGACCCTCATACCAGGATAAATGTGCTGGGCACATCAATGCAAGAGTGCCAGGGAATTTGTGGGTGGAAGAAAGTTAATCGTATATTCTTACTTCTCATCCTCTACTTCCTTCCAGTCTCAGAACATTTACTTACTAACCAGTTCTCTGTGGAGCTGGCCTGAGCACCACACAGGGAAAAGCACCCTGAACACTCTCCTTCCAGAAGAACTCTGTTTGTCAGGATGCAGATGAAGTGCTCACACACCTGCCTAGTGTGACTCCTGGCTATGGGTCAAAGCATGGGCTGCCATCAGGGCTTCCTATATCCAAGAACCATTTTTCTATGCAACTAAATATGCCTGCCATTCTGGGGGAGGGCCATGGCTTTCACCAGCTACCCAGAGGATCCATGACCTCACAGTCTTAAGAATCACTGACTTAGTAAGACACAAAATCTTCTTTTAATAGGTAGAGTAGAAGATAACTGGTATGCAACATCATCTTCATTGAGGAAGAGACGAGGAGCCAAAACAGCAAAACAGAAGAGCGCAACAGCGAAAAACAGAACAGCACACACACCCAGACACTACAAGAGGCCAACCGGGCAACCCACCAAGAAACCACAAAGGGACACAGACACACAGAACCAGAGAAACAGACGAACAGCCGAGACACCCACAAACCCCCAAGCCAAGACCCAAACGCAAAAGACCAACAAAGACACCAGGAAATCAGACACGCCCACCGCCCCCCGGCCCCACGGCCCCACCCGGGGCACCCAGCGACCCAGCTGCACCGCCCACGAGCCCAGGACCGGGAGGACGGGAAAAGAGGGAAGGAGGGCAGGGGGCAAGAGACAAGGAAACACCCCATCAACCCACACACAAAAAGGAAAGACCGAGACAGTGAGACATTATGTGGCGAACACCGACAACCACAGCCTGAAGCGCCTGGTGCGGGAGAGTGAGTGGAGGTACTGCGCCTTCAACAACAGGGCCACGAGGGAGGAGCAGCGGCGGCAGCTGGAGGAGCTCATGGCTGTGGTGGAGAGACTGGAGCGGGAGCGCGAGGGCTCCTTCTATAGCAACGGCCTGTTCCTCGATGCTGAGATGCTGCAGCGAGGCAGGGACGGCCCCTGCCGGGAAGACTACAGGCAGTACCTGGGCAAGGTGAGGCAGCAGGTGGAAAAGCAGAAGCGAGAGCTGAGAGAGGAGGAGAGTAACTGGGCGGCCAAGGCGCTGCTCAGGGCCCGGCGCTGCGTGGCTTCACACATGTTAATATCTGTCCTTCTTGCCATAGGTGCTCTGATTTTTATTGTCATTTTAATTGCCTTGTCTACTTCTCATGGATAGTCAGCATTTTCAGGTGATTTCTACCATCTATCTCTCCATTTTCTTTTTCAGAGTACATACAGCGCTTTGCTTTTTGTATAACTTCATTCCCAATTTCCTTTCTTGGATGACTTCAAGTGCTTTTAAGTAAATAAAATACAGAGGAAAAAGTTTTTTCTCTTTTCTTTTGTTAAAAATTGTGAGGGTGATAATGAACTAACTGGATGCTACCATGGGATACCGAGGACTCACAAGAAGGAAGATGTGTGGGCTGTGATGCTCTGAGAATATCTCACTCCTGGGCCCTACTTTCTATAGTTGAGATGTCAAGGGAGAAAGCATGTTATTTGAAAAGCTAATAGCAGAATAATTTCCCCCCCCCATATTGTCTAGCTCTGTCACTCAGGCTGTCTTCACACCTCACTACAGCCTTGAATTCCTGGGCTCAAGTGATCCTCCCATCTCAGCCTCCTAATTAGCTGGGACTGCAGGCATACACTACTATGCCAGGGTTACTGTTAATTTTTTTTTTATTAAATCATAGCTGTGTACATTAATATATTTATGGGGTACAATGTGTTGGTTTTATATACAATTTGAAATACTTACAATAAACTGGTTAACATAACCTTCACTGCACTTTCTTAATTATCGTGTTAAGACATTTATACTCTATACTTAGTAGATTTAACATATGCCCTTGTAAAATGTACCATAGGTGTGGTGTGACCAATTACTCTCCCTCCACCCATCTTCCCTCCTCTCCTCTGTCCCCTTCATCTTGGGCTTAGTTGGGTTATAGCATTCATATGGAAGTGTTGGTGATTATATGTTGGTTTCATATATAAACACCAACACTTGATGATTACTCACCAACTGTAGAGCTCAGCATATTGAATACTTTTTCTTCCATTCTTGGGATACTTTACTAAGAAGAATATGTTCCAGCTCCATCCATGTTAAATTTTTTTTTATTGAGATGGGTATCTTATTATGTTATCCAGGCTGGTCTCAAACTCCTGAACTCAAGCAATCCTCCTGCCTTGGCCTCCCAAAATGCTGAGATTATAGGTGTTAGCCACCAAGCCCAGTCTGAACGCCTTATTTAAATCATAAATATCCTGATTCCATTATGGGCTGGATAGATAAGAGAATGCCCCATCGTCACCCCCACCTCCCAGAGCACAGATGTTTAGTACTGTCCACTGAACTGCCAGGGGTATGGAGGTGTGGAAGAGGTCAGGAGAGATAGTCCCTGGACACAGGGGAAGAGGAGCAGGTGTCAGCAGCAGTGTGGGGCTCTGCCTCCAGGAATGCAGGATCAGCGGCTGGGAAATGGGGGAACTGGGATGTGATGTGCTGGTGCAAGAGCTGCTGCTTAGGCTCAGCAGAATAGTAGACTCTCCTCTACTTGATTCTGTCCTTTGTGAACAAAAGTTCTCTGGAAAGGAATTGGAAGGAAGAGACTTTATTTGCCAACCAGAAAGAGGCAGCCTCTGGTGTGAGGGGGGACAAAGAAGAAGCTAGGGTTTTGTAGTGAGAAGTCCTGTCCAGGTTCCGGATCAGGTCCATTTGTACAAATGAAGAATAGAAATTTACTTCATTCTTATTGGTTGATGCAGCTGAGTTCTGACTGATCTATATGGCTGAGCCCTGAAAATCCCAGAGTTAAGTAGCCATGTGGGTTATTTGGCAAACTGGGAGTATTTGTGTGATCTCTAGTCAGCAAATGGTTGCTTGGCTCTATTTAAAATTTAGGCCCATGTAGGCGTGAATTAGACCATCTACTGGCTTCATATTAGTATTGAGTACATTGGATATTTCCTTTCCCATTCTTATAATACTTTACTGAGAAGAAAGTGTTTCAGCTTCATCCAGGTTAATCCAACAGATGTAGTCACCATCTTTTTATGGCTGAATAGTGTTCCATACTATACATAGACTACAGTTTGTTAATCCATTCCTGAGTTAATGGGCATTTAGATTGTTACCACATCTTGGTGAGTATAAATTGGTCTACAATAAACAATTTAGTGCAAATGTCTCTAAGGTAAAAGGATTTTTTTTTTCTTCTAGGTAGATGCCTAGTAGATCTAGGGATTGTGAGGTCAAACAGGAGATCTAATTTGAGTTCTTTGATGATTTGGCATACTTCTTCTCAAAGAGGTTGTATTAGTTTCCAGTTGCACCATCAGTGTAAAAATGTTCCCCTCCTTCTGCATCCATGCCAGCGTCTGGTGTTTTGGGACTTTGTGATGTGGACTAATCTTGCTGGGGTTAGGTGATATCTTGGGGTGGTTTTGATTTGCATTTCTCTGATGACTAGGGATGAGGAGCATTTTTTCATAAATGCTCTCATTTTTCATAGGGAAATAAGTGAGAGGGAAAAGTGGGGGTTGGGGGTTCTCCCACTTAATGGGCACAATGTAGGGGTATATGCCCCACTTCTTAGGTGTGGGACACAACTACAAGAAGGACTATACCTAACAAATTCAAATAGTGTGAGCTTGTCATTTGTACCCTCTCATTAACCTGAAATTAAAAAAATGAAATAAAATAAAATATAAATTTAGGCCCAGTTAGCCAGCAGGAGCCCGTCTTGAAGGATTAGCTCTTCCAGGTTCACCTTTGTCCCACACCTTATAAGCAAAAGTCATGAAGAAGATAAAGAAGATGTAGTTGACAGGCTAGGCTTGTGTTCCCACAGAACCTTATGAAAGGTGAATTTTGAATTTCACGGAACTTTCACGTGTGCAGATGAAAGAGTGTTCTTCTGATTCTTCAGCCACTGACAAATGTGAAAGCCCCTCTTAGCTCACAAACTCACAGGCCCAGAGCCCGATTTGGATCAGGTGCTCTCGTCTGTTTCAGAGTAAATTTTGCTCTGCTGGCTGTGCTACATTGTAAAGTGACATCCTTAACCTCAAACTCAATGAAATCCAGTCGAATCTCCTGTGATGTCTGCAGGAATTTGGGGAAAGTGTAGCATTTCACATTATTATTTTTTTTTAGAGACAAGCTGGAGTTCAGAGTGCAGTGGACATTTGTAGGTACAATTATGGCACACTACAGCCACGAACTACTGGGTTCAAGTGAGCCTCACTGCTCAGCCTCCTGAGTAGCTGGGACTACAGGCATGCACCATCTCACTTGGCCCCAGAGTTGCACACCTTATAGTAGCAAGGAGAAGAAGGCAGACACCAGAGGCTGAGCTTCAGTGGAAATGAAACCAGATAAGGGGTCCTTGGGATCCCTTCACCACTTCTTCTCCTTGTGGGCAGCTGCTCCCTTCTGTGCTCCTTGGTAGGAGAGACCTGAAGTTATCCTAGCCAGCCTGTGACCAGGTGGGTGGCAGGTGCCTAAGTACAGGGTGAGTCTTAGGAACTCAACTGTGATCTCACTTAGCATCATTCTCCAGCACCACTGTTGGCAATAAAGCTCCAACTTGGTCTCTACCACTCTCACTCCTGCATCTAGTGAAGAACTGATTCCAAACACATGCAGGGCAGGCTCTGTGTGACCTCGCCACGTTGGTTATGTATCACTGCTCAGACCAAGGAACACCTACCTCCTCAAAGCAGTGTTCCCACACTGCTCTGGCATAACCTGGCTCAGAGGCAATTCACACGAGTACTGTGTCAGGATTGGTTGGTGCCCGGCACCAGGAATGTAAAGTAAAGAATGCCAGGTTTCTGCTCCACAAGCATTATTATGGGGTGGGTGGACAAAGGAATATAAAAATGGGGTTATAGGAGAAGTTTTCTTTTGGAAATGATGTCAGCTAAAAGGAGACCACAGCAGGTTTTGCAGATGCTTCAGCTGGCCAGGACTGTGCCTGCCTCTCAAAGGAAGTCACAAGAGGCTGAGGGGCCCATGACGATGGATAGAGAGTGAGGATCAGCACACGGGAGGAGGGTGCAGGGAGGGATGTGGCCAGGCAGGGCCCTGAGCTTCACCCTTGGGATTCCAGGGTGACCTCCTAAGTAACAGGATGTCACTGGAGGCTATTGAACGGGTGGGTCTACCTTGGGAATGTCAGGCTGGATTATCTAAATGTCAGCCTGGAGACATAGGTAACATTTAGAGCAGCGGTTCTCAACCTCCCTAATGCCATGGTCCTTTAATACAGTTCCTGATGTTGTTGTGACCCACAACCATAAAATTATTTTTGTTGCATAGTAGCATAGGCGCAATAAAAATAATTTTATGGTTGGGAGGTCACCACAACATGTGGAATTGTATTAAAGGGTCATGGCATTAGGAAGGTTGAGAACCACTGATTTAGAGGGAAAGAATTCCATGTCAGCCATCAGCACCTGCACTGCGACAGCAATGGGGACAGAGGAGACAGATACAGGGACACTGTGGAGGGGGGTCAGGCGGCATGGTCACCAAGCACAACCCCTCAGGGAGTGGACTGGGTTCTATCCATGACTCCCTTTGCTGCGGTGGCCCTTCTGAAGGAAAGTGTGTTGAGCAGAGGAACACAAAGACTTTGGATCAGGGCGTGCTGGCCTTGAAGCTTTCTGGGGCATCATTGTTTCAGCAGACAACGGGTGGGCTCATCCTCCCTCCAGGGAAGGCATTCTGACTAGGTATAAACTTGGCCCCAAGCAAGTATTAGAGAGCAGGGCTGGTGGAGTAGAGACTGTCCTGGCTGTGGATTGCTTGTTCTTAGGCCTCAGTCTGCTAATGGGGTCATTGGTACCAGGAGCAGAGTTCCTAGCATCCACCCACTGGCTTCCAGGGGGCTAGAACTAGAGGGGTGATCCAAGGACATGCATGAAAGCTTTCCAGAGTGACTCTTTGGAGAGTGTTTGAATGTGAGCTCTGGGTCTCTTGGGCTTCCTGCCAAATGGTGAAAAAAACTCAGTTAGCCATGCATGGTGCTAATCACATTTCCTCTGCCCTCTGCCACTCCTGTTCATTGAAATAATCCAACTAAAAGTGTTTCCCTTTATTCACTTTATTCAGATGAGCAAACATCTATCATGTAGCAGGCACCTTAGTAAGAGAAGGAGCATCTTCCTAATCTCAGGACCAAGAAAAGACAAACCCGCTCATTTATTCCAGACACCCTTTCCTCAGAGGAAGCATGAGAACAGATTTAATGGATAAAAAAGGAACATGCAGAACACTTCATTCATCCAAATGTTTTCAAATACAGGTAAGAGGACTGAAACTCAATTAGCTTAAATAATTAGGAACGTATTGGCTAACATAACTGCAAATCCAGAGATACAGGGCTTCAGGGATGGGCGGGGGTGATTCTGGGGCCCAGGTTGGCTCCATCTCTCTATTCTGCTTTGAAGTGCTGCCTCCCACCCCAGGTTGGTAGCATGATGACTGCCAAAGTCCCAAGCTTCACACGCTGACCCAACAACACCCAGAGGAAGAAGAGAGACTGTCTATTTCTGTTGGTCCCTCCTAGGAAAGGAGAAATCTTCCACCTCTACAGACTCTTACTTCTCACTGGTCTGCCCTGGTGCAGGCACTGGCAGAGAGAATGGGATTGTCTTTAGACCAGTTCAGCCTCTTTGCAGCTGAGGCACCTGGCTCCATGTGGGATAGGGGAGGCCTGAACCAAACCAAACTCTGTAAGGAAGAAGGGGAGAGAAAATGGCACAGATAATAAGCAGCGCCCTCTCCACACCCTGAGAATCTGTTTCTGAACTGAAACAATGAATCCGTGAGCTGATACTTTAGAAATGCTTTAAAACACAAAGTATTAAAGATGGTAAAAGATGATTACAAAAATAAGGAGAAAAAGCAAGGTGCACCAAACAATAACACCACAAGTCTCATAATGAGAAGCCACCCAGCGCCGGGCCCTGAGCAGCGCCTTGGCCGCCCAGTTACTCTCCTCCTCTCTCAGCTCTCGCTTCTGCTTTTCCACCTGCTGCCTCACCTTGCCCAGGTACTGCCTGTAGTCTTCCCGGCAGGGGCCGTCCCTGCCTCGCTGCAGCATCTCAGCATCGAGGAACAGGCAGTTGCTATAGAAGGAGCCCTCGCGCTCCCGCTCCAGTCTCTCCACCACAGCCATGAGCTCCTCCAGCTGCCGCCGCTGCTCCTCCCCCGTGGCCCTGTTGTTGAAGGCGCAGAACCTCCACCCGCACTCCCGCACCAGGCGCTTCAGGCTGTGGTTGTCCGTGTTTGCCACATAATCTTTCAAGGTCTCACTCTCTAAGTCTTCCCTGTGGGTGAAGAGGATGATGACGTGTCTCATGACCCCTACCCCAAAGACCTCCTTCACCCTCCTCACGGCCACCACATCCTGGGCCGTGAAGCGCCCCAGCTGGGTCACCAGGAGAAGCACGTGGGGCCCCGGGGCAGAGAGCAGGTAGCAGTCCCCGATGTCCTGGTACATCTCTTGAGCCTGGGCCTTGACCTCGAAGATGGAGGGTGTATCGACCACCAGGATGTTCCTCCCGTTCCATGAGCCTGTCTCCCTCTGGCACTTCCTGGTCACTTCCCCGGGGGCCAACTTGGACTCAAACAGTGTCTGGCAGAGGATGCTGTTCCCTGTGGCGCTCTTCCCACAGCCTGTTTTGCCCACCAGAATCATTCTCAACATTGATGATCCTGGGGTTAAGCCCTCTTCTTTCTGGCCTGTCAGAGCACACGAAAAGCTGATGTGCAATATGGGCTTTTTGAAGAGAAGAACAAAAGGCAAAAAGGAAAAGACCCAGAACTGACATCCTGGATCAGTGAGGACACCACACCCTCTGTTCCCTTCATCTGATGGCACGTGTAGAGAATAAAGAGAACTTGCACAGGGATTATGGAATAAATTGCTCCAACTGGCAAGTCTTCCTTTGGGAGCTGCTAAATTCTGCCCCTTTCCAGAACCTTTTCTCTATTCAGTTCCCACCCCTCAGGATCAGTTTTCTCTGGCCATTGAGTTGTTTGTCTCGCCCATTCTACTTCTCTCATCCCGGCCTGGTCTCAGTTTTAGACAATGACAGAGTTTCATATGGAAAAACTCACCTTCACTAAGGACAGTATGACAGCCAATAGCTCAATACATCCTATGTCTTAGGGGGATATGCACTTTCTTTGTCCTAGGGTGAGTATAGGCTTGGATCTTTCACCATCAGGGAGGAATGTCAAGTGTCTCATGGCCCCTGCCCCAAAGACCTCCTTCACCCTCCTCACGGCTACCACATCCTGGTTGAGGTGGAGAGGCCTCCAAATGCAGCTTCCTTACCTGCAGGGAAGATGCCTTCTCCAACCTTCAGAAGCCCTTCCATTTTCTTCTAGAGGAGAAAACACAGAGGGGTTCACACTGGAGGTGGACATAATCTCCAACACCAAACAACAAAACACATTTTATAGCATGTTACAGATAAGGAAATTGAGGCAAGAATAAAAAATCCTTGCTCTGGGTTTGCTACCCTCCAATATTCTCAGCAGTGGTCAGAGCTTCCAGGTGAAAAATATACAGACAGCCCCAAAATGTAAGCACCTGCCGGTGTTTCCTGTGACCTACCAGCAGGTAGGAGGTGGTAAAAATGTGCCCTCCACCTGGAAGACCAAGCCAGTCAGTCATTCCCTACAGATCACCTGGCTGTCTGGGGCTCTTTTCTATCTTTAGGGTCGTAGGACTACTGTGCAAACCAATGTTTTCTGGCAAAGTATCTCCCTTCAGTCAAACTCATAAAGAAAATTCTTCCCTTGAGTTTCCATGATGATGATGGTACAAAGGGTGACCAACCACCCTGGCTAGCCCAGGACTGATCAAAGACAGTCAGTGCTGGAAATTGGGCAGTCCCAGGAAAACCAGAATGAACTGTTCACCAAGAGTAGGAGATTGTCCAGGTTGTGTGGAAGAACTGATTTGTTGACTCAGATCAATGTGTTGTGGTGTTTTTAGCTCAAACTGTCCCAGACCAGTAGCTACCTGAGGGGAATCTCTCATTAAGCCTCTCACCTTCTTTTCTCCCCCATAGACCTTTACTTAATCCTTGTCTCCCTCCTACCTCCTCCTTCTCATGCTCAGGTAGTCCACCAGATCCCACAGAAGAATGACTTCTCAGGCTTCCCTACCAGGAAAAACCTCCACGACCCTTTCCAAAGATGCATCAGAGGGGCCAGGTGCAGTGACTCATGCCTATAATCCTAGCACTCTGGGAGGCAGAGATGGGTGGAGCGCTTATGCTCAGGTATTTGAGACCAGCCTGAGCTAAGAACAAGACACTGTCTCTAAAAATAGCTAGGCATTGTGGCATGTGCCTATAGTCCCAGCTACGCAGGAGACTGAGGCAAGAGAATCACTTGAGCTCAAGAGTTTGAGATTGTTGTGAGCTATGACACCACAGCACTCTACAAAGGGTGACAAAGTGAGACTCGGTCTCAAAAGAAAAAAAAAACACAAATACCCATCAGGACCTTGATATATGCAAAGTTTTAGGGTATTTCCTTGTAACCTGTTCAAGAGGTCAACATTAAAGATGAGTCTCTAATGGTGGGATCTCAGCATTTAGGACAGGTCAACGGGGGGAAAAATTCTGGTTTTGGAATTAATGGATTTTCCAAATTATCCTTGCAATCATGCTCTATAAGATCCTACCTGGCCCCCTCACAGTGAAATTGCTCAGTGATCACCTTGGCAGAAAAAACAAACAAATAAATAATTTTGGAATCGTTTCAGCATAAGTACTAAATGTCAAAATCCAGCTTCTACCAGGCAGTTCCCTCATAATTTCTTTGTAACTCATTCCAAAGGTAGCAATTTCCTGCCTGTCAGAATCTCTCTATTCTTGCCCAGGTCTCATGGAGACTGATCTAATCTGGTTTGCAAGGTCTGTGCCAGAGTTGGCACAATTCATACAAGAGTTACCCACAGTACTGATTCTGTGACTCAGGCCCTGCTTTTACAGCCACCAAATGCTGGCTTTTTGGATGAAAACCAATCGCTGGGTATTTTTTCTCATCCTGACATCTGTGAAGGGGCCTTTCAAATTGTCTCATGCATCACTGGGCCATTGTACCCAGTAATCTAACCAAACACTAGCCTAGGTGTTGCCCTAAGGGTGTTTTGTGGATGTGGCTCACTTCTTAGTCAGGCTTACACTCTGTATAGCATAGGGGAATTGTCCAATCTGCTGAAGGCCTTGAGGGCAAAAACAGAGTTTTCCCAGAGCCTGCCATTGAGCCCTGCAGATTTTGGAATTGCCAGCCCTCACAATCACTGAACTATGTCCTTGTGAAATAAATCTATTAATATAATAGATAGATACACCCTGTTCTTTCTCTTTCTTTGCAGAAAGCTGGCCAGTAATCAAAGGTAATTCTACTGAAACTCAGAAAAAGAGGAAACTTGCCCTTAAGTCTCATCTTTGCCTTGTTCCCTTTGAGGATGGTATGGGGAGGATTGTTTTTTCAAAGATGTGATTGCATGGGGAGATGGCAAAGGCGGAAAGCAGCACTTTTTAAGGTATCAGTTTGTTTGAACGCTGGTGATTTTGACATCCAGACGCTGCTTCTAACTCTACCCCTCTACCTTCTCCACAGAGGGCCAGAGGGCAGAGGCTGCGGACATCGGAGGGACAAGAAGGTGCCAGGTGAGTGGTGGGACAGTGGAGAGTTGCGGGTGAGGGGCACAGAGGACGATCCCGGAAGAGCGCGGGAAGGGGTGAGATGTAGGGCTGAGAGTCTTGCCTCAGAGAGATGGGAGGGACCTCGGGGATACTGGGATACCACCCACTCCTCTCAAGTAGGAGAAACTACCACTTCCGGGGTTATGTAATACAACGTGGCGCGAAACCAGGTCTGCGCCCAAGACAGAGGGAAACAGGCCGCCGGGGCGACGCGCTTCTCCGGGCTCCGGGCTCCCTGTGCGCTGCGGGATCCCCGCGGAACGTGCGGGCCACCCAGGCGCGCGTCTGCGCAGGCGGCAGGAGCGGGCCATCCGCTCCAAGAACGAGAACCTGAAACTGCTGCTTTCTCAGAATCCAGCCTGGGCAGACAGAGAAGTGAAAACGGGGCCAGCTGCTTAGAAACATCGAACTTGTTCTCATTTTCCTCAATTATCGTTTTGAACATTTTTTTCCTCTCCGGCCTCGCGCTGCCTCTCTAGCCCAAACCGCCACCACTCCCGCCACGGCTTCATGGTTTTCCAGGGACATCGCCACCCTTGCTCGGTCCCTTGCAGGTAACCTGACCCAAGGCGCCTCCCCAGTCCCCAGAACGTCGCTTTCACGGTCCCGCTCCACAGCCCCTTCGTGGCTGGCCGACAACACCTCACTCAGTGTATACCCGTCAATCTTTCCATTTATTCACTTTGAATGTTATTATTAAACAATCTCCATTTGCTAGGCATTCCTCGCCCGTGGAGGATGGCTGGACCAGTTTAAAGACCATCTCCTGCCCCAGAATGGGAAATCATCACCTCTGAGCCAAGGACAGTGAAGAAGACCCCTCCACTCCTGGAAAGCCCCGCTGTCCGCAGAAGCCCCAGCGCAGCGGATGGGTGGGAGCCGGAGCCGCCCTTAAATGCTCTGAAGACGGTGACTCACCTTCAGGAGACTGTCTTACTCTCATTTGCCAGAAGTACTAATGATGTTCTACTTTCCTCCGAGTTCCACGTTGATTAAGAACACAACGTGCGGTTGTAAGAATCTGCCACTGTTAGATGGTTCTGAGCCAGAGTATTTCTCAGTAATAATGCCCTTGTCTTTATTTACTTATAATTTCAATCTGGCTAACTAGGTTTTAACTAATTCTTAAAAAAATATATTTATCTTTAGCAGAAAAAAGAAGCAAATGTTTTAAGTGAACAGATCAATTTCAGTCCTATTCCTGAAATTTTTCTCCCCTCTTTAAAATAGAAACCACTACCATTGGGTTGAGTGTAGTCAATGACACACAAAAAGCCACACAAATGAAAAAAGATGGAAATTCAAAAATAACTTTTCAACCTGTTCTTCAAAGAGCATCCCAGGACCTCTGGAGGTGGGGAAGGGGGAGAGGAGGTTCAGGGCATCTT
Source organism: Otolemur garnettii (assembly GCF_000181295.1). NCBI lineage: Eukaryota > Metazoa > Chordata > Mammalia > Primates > Galagidae > Otolemur > Otolemur garnettii. The sequence goes on from NW_003852448.1 coordinate 8,280,690, forward strand.
CTCTTGCCCTCTTGCATGAGGAACCCCATATGTGCTGCCAGATAGGGGTGCAGCCACTATGTGTGCATAAGAAAATGCTTTTGCACAAACACAGAAAGAAGCTCCTGTATCACCGAAAGGATACTGTCTGAGCTCATTCTGTTCAAAATTCTGGGTTCTGAAAAATATAATAGCAGTAATGTCTTCAGTTTGCACTTATTTAGGACTTAAGGGTATAAAAGTCTTGATCCTAATTTAGGAAAAAAGGAACTGAGGTTTAGAAAGATCAAGTGCCTTGTTCAGGTTAGGACAAATTTACTGGGATAAAAAGGATCGGGGAGAGAGAGAAAGAGAGAAGGGAAGGGAAGGCGAATGAGAAAAAGGAAAACAAGCCCTGTTACCTGGTAGGTCCCAGAATATCTTGTAAGGTCTGCAGACTGTCTTGGAGCAATCCTCCCTCCTCTCCTAGGCAGCCTGTCTCACGAGTTTCTAGTCTCCATAAAAACACAAGAGCAGTGAGAGATGAAAAAACTGTCCACAAATTCTGTCCGCCAGATAGAAAGATGGTGTCCCCTAGGACTAGAAAAAAAAATGTGTGTAAGTTGCCTCGAAAAGCTGTCCTCAAAATGTGATGTCAAAGCCCTCAAAAACATCCTGAGGAAGAGGTTGTTTTTAAAATAATAGCTCTATTGCCTTTTCCCCACAACACCTCTGAAATGCTTTTGTGCAAAGCAAACTCCCTCCCAGAATTAGCAGAATAATGGTAACCCAAAGAAGCCTGCTCACATCTGCATCATGGCTGTATCCCATGCCAAGCCACCAGCTGTCTGCCACCAGCCCAAACAGGACCAACATGCTTCTCCGCCCCCCCCCCCGGGTTTCTTACGTGGAGTTCTAGATGGCAGTGAGGGCTGCACCCACGGCGGCTGTCCTGGTTCTGCTACACAAAGGACAGGTATCTTGTGGCTCCCTCTTATTTCACTGCCACACGCCCTGCCCTCAGGTTACTCACCTCTCACCTAAGGGGGAAATAAGGCTTAGTAGATTTCCCCATCCAAGAGGACTTCATTTCCTCAGGAACCAGGGAGACATCTGACCCACTCATGGTGAGATTTAGGAAAAGTGACAGATGCTTAACAGGTGGGGTCGGGAGAGGAGGAAAAGGGGTGCCCTGGGCTCCTCACACCACCCTGGCTAATGCCTACCCTCATCTTCACATCCTTCCCTCCCACCCTCCCCCTATAGTTGTTGCCTGACCAAAGAGTCTAACCGCCTGTCACCCAAGCCAATCAACTGAAAAGGAGATGAAATGAAAGTGAACAGTTTCACTTTCATTTATGAGAAAAGCCAGTAATTCCGTGAAGCTGTGGGCGTATCGCCCCAAAGAACTGCTCTGCCCTCCTCTTTTCCTTTGTTACTTTTTATTGTCACAGTAAAAGTGAACACCAGCAATATTACCACTTATCACCAGATATGTTAAACAGACTCACCCTCATAGGTTACGAGGTTATACAATATCTTCCTATCTGAAAGCATTTTTATTCTAAACTAAATTTATAGTTAGTCGATATTTTACTGTGTGCAGAGTACCCTGGGTCTTTGACAGGTACCACAGAGTCCAGTTCCCCAACTTACCTATGACAGTGGCCTTGGAAGTGAATAAACAATCTCCAAGATGTTGGCACATAGGTTCATCCAGTCTCATTAGGGCCTGACCAGTGGCACCCTGAATGAAATGGCCATTCAGGTTAACAGTGGCCACTACCACAGCCTCTGTGCTGTGTGGGGTGGGGGTCACCCTGAATGAAATGGCCATTCAGATTAACAGTGGCCACTACCAGCCTCCGTGCGGTGTGTGTGTGTGTGGTGGGGGGGGGGTGTGGGGGAGAAGGGGAGAGAGGGTCAGGACCTGGACCTCCTCTCTGGATACTTTCCCAGGTGAATGCGGCAGAGCTTCATCAGTTACTTGCATGTTTGAGTTCAGATTAATTTTTTAAAAGATACTATAAGCAGGAGAGTGAGATGCAGGTAATTCTTGGTTCTTTGCTTAGTCTGGAGAGGTGGGCAGTTATAATGCAGGCAACACACAATTCTGCAATGATAGCCAGGTTGACTTCCAAATTATTCTCCCATACTAAGCTTATAGTTAACTTTTCAGATAACAATAGCTCTTACCCTGAGATGGATATGGATGCATGCCCTTCTGCAGGAAAGGAAGAAAGGGTAAGGTTTTTTTTGTTTTTTCTTTGCAGTTTTTGGCTGGGGCTGGGTTTGAACCCGCCACCTCCGGCATATGGGGCTGGGGCCCTACTCCTTTGAGCCATAGGTGCCACCTGGAAGGGTAGGTTTTTAACATAGAATAGTAGACATTGTTTTTGCTATCTAAAAAAAGCAAGTATCTCTGATGTCTCCTTTTGGGCAGGGGAAAAAAACAGTGGCCTAAAGACCAACTCCCCTAAAACAAAAATAGGTATTTTTGGCAAATATTTATCAGCTCTAAACTGGATTATCCTGAATGGTTTTCTAACTGAAATTAATTTGTGAAGCTATCTTTGCATATATTTTGTAAATACTTGATATACAAGAAGGGGACATTGCTCAAAGGTAACCAGATCTACACATGTCTTATTGAACTTTCATGATTGAGGTAAACATGATGTTTTACCTGTTGTAAGATATTCAGGCTAGGCCAGATGCCATAACTCAGACCTGTAATCCCAGCACTTTGGGAGTCGGAGGCAGGCCGATCGCTTGCAGCCCAAAGTTTGAGGCTGTAGTGAGCTATGATCGTATCACGGTACTCCAGCCTGGGTGAGAGGGACTCTGTCTCAAAAAAACAAACAAACCAAAAAACAACCCATGTATCCAAAGCATAGAGAGACAGCTGTGGATCTTGATCAGCTACTTTCTGTGCATTAGAGAAAATGCAAATGGACCACTGAAAGAACAATCTTGATTCTGTCTTCAGGAGTTGCCTCAGCTGCTCTCTAGGCTGAGAAGGGTGGCTTTCCACTTGAGTCCATTGAATGCCTTTCCCTCTAACCTACTGGTTCATCCCTTTAGTTTATCTTCTGGTTGTTTTTCTCTGTTAAGTTACCTGTATTTTTCTTGTTAACCTGAGAAAGCCCTTTGTGTCACAGGTAATATGACCTCCTCTGTATCATCCCTGAGGAGGCCAGGGGTAGAGTCGGGGAGGGGGAGAAGGGTCTGTAAAAAGGAGAGGAGACCAGTCCAGGGATTAGAAAGGCTTTCTGAGAAGAGAGAAAGAAAGTGCAAAATAGAGTCTGACCAGGAGTCAGCTCAACTTTCATGCAGATTCATAAGACCTTTATTATTATCAGTAGAATTAAATGTGAGAGGGAGTGTTCCCAGAGAAAGTCATCCCTTCTGCAGAAGGACTAATTTTTGCACTTAGGGCAAACCTAAGAATTATTCCCTTAATTGGCTGCCAGCCCTGCCAGAGTAAAAGTTCCTGTTCTGTTGTTTTCCAAGAACACCGGCCTGCCTGGAAGCATTCAGGGGGTGGGCAGGAGGTTTGCTGTGACCATACAGTTTAGTTCCTGGCCTGCTCCTTCCCACCAACTGTCTCCCAAAATGGCTGCACTCTTGTCAGGGCCATGAGGATTTCTTTCCCACAGTCCTCATTTGCAACCCTTTTCTGTGCCTTTCCTTTCCACATTCAGAGTTTTATGACTCCTGGGCCTTCTCTTTTTCTTTCACTGTTAACTGGTGGAATTTGAGCACTGGCCCTCAAATGGAAGGTGCTTCCAATTGTTGGTGAAAGAATGATCTGCAGTAAAGAAGGGGGGAAAGTATTCTTTCCTCAGACACTGACAGAGAAAAACAGCAAATCTCTAGGAAAGAGTGTGAGATAACTGATGCTCAAAACTTGTAGCTCTGTTCTATGAAAATAACCTTTCCTCTCTAAAAGTCTGTAGAAGTATGTGGTTTTGTTTCACAATGTGTTTTCCTAATAGTGAGATGTAAGTTGAAATCAGGTCATTCCTAATAGGTCTAAATGTAAGATTTCTTGGATAAATCCAAAGGGAATTGTTGATACATCCCTCTTTTACCAAAGACATTCAAGTAATAAAATAAAATAAAACAAAATAGTCAAAGAGTTTGAGACTCTTTATTCTTTCTACCGTACCCTTCCGGGAATATTTTTCCTCTGTGGCCGCTCCATCTATGGGTGCCTGCACTAACCATTCTGGTCTTTGCACAGGAGATTTCCTCACTTCCCAAGTCTCCATTGTGAATGACTCCTCTCTAACTCAGACACTGACACATCCCGTTACTTCCAGGAAAAAAAGAGACATTATCTTCCCTGTACTCCTCGAAGCAGGCATAGTGGCTGGAATTGGCACAGACATTGCAGACATTAACACATCCACCCATTTTTACTACCAACTTTCCCTAGAACTTTACAAAGACATGGGAAGAGTAGCAGACTCTTCAGTCACCCTGTAATCCCAAATTAATTCTTTAGCTGCAGTGATTCTCCAAAATTGCCAAGCCTTACATTTAATTACAGCAGAAAAAGGGGGCATGTGTTTTGGGGGGAGAGGAATATTGCTTCTTTGTTAACCAGTCAGGAATAATTACAGGCAAAATAAAAGAACTCTGAGAACAAATCAAACAGAGACAGACAGATCTTAAATCAACCAATCCCTGGTCCTTATTCAAATCATGGCCTCCTTGGTTATTGTCTATAATAGGGGCACTAATTATGATCTTTGTCATTGTCAATTGTGGGCCAGTAATTCTTTGCCTCATCTCCCGATTTATTGACTAGGCAGTCACCCTAAAAACAACTGCTCAAATCTGTATACCTCAGGCCTGCAGATCAGTTCAGAGTGTTTTTTGTAAATCTTTCCAGAAAAGGGAAGCAAAAGCAAGCAGCTGGGCTTTTATGGTATTTTTCTGGTTAAGTCAGAGGAGTCTTAGGAGTTAAAGGAATTTACTAAGGAGATTGGACCAGATTTGGGAGAGGGAGCTCTTATGCCAGTGGCCCAGAGATCCAGAAAATTTGGGAGGGCAAAGAACAAAGAGTTGGAGGTAAAGAAAAGATGAATTTATAGCAGGTACTGGTTGTAACTTTTGTTCTGATTTCTGTTCTTTAATCTTGTTGAGGGTGTCCCTAAAGCTAGCTGCCATATTCCTTTTTGTCCTCTAATTTGTTTTTCCCATGGGTACCAATAAGATGTTTATGTAAAATGAGAGCTCTTAAAAAAATTCCTTTTAGATATAAATTCCAAATCATTAAAACTGTTGGGGGTCAGAGGTCCCAGTTCCCCCAACTCAGTTGACTTGGCTTGATTACTTGGTTGAGCAAGAAAGTTCAACAGAGGCACAGCAGGGGTTGAAAGAAAAACTGAGTGGAAACCGAAAATAAAACTGGAGCTGCACAGCCAGAGTGAATAGAATGTAAACATAACCTGTACAAGTTTTGATGTAACAAAGAGAGAAATTTTCTTTAAGAACAAAGGGAAAGTTTAGAGCACTTCCAAGGAGAGTTGGAAGTGGGTCCCTCTCATGATGGGAGCAGAGGTGAGAGAAACTGAAAGGTGTAAATGATGGTGCCCAGAGACAGGCAAAGTCCAGAGATGTTCAGGCCAGGTTTATTGAAAAGGGAAGATAAACTACCTGGGCAGTGCAAGGATGCATCCGCACCTGGTGTCAGTTAGAGACCACTTTTATATGGGGCCTCAAGGGGCAGGTGAATCGCACAGCTTGCTTGGAAAGTTAGGGCCCTTTGGCCGCACCTTCTGCGGTGGGTAGGGGGATGGGGGGGCGGTGACTAGCCAGATCCTTTGCCTCTTTGTCTTAGGAGAAGTAGAAGAACAGGAAGCTGGGAAAGGGTTTATGTGTGGCTGTGTTAGGTCTCCAACACAGATGGAGACACAAAGTCCATGAAGAGATATACCCTCTTTCTCTCCTTTTGAAATTGATTACAAGTCTTTCATTGGCCTTTCTGCTCTTCTGGGCATTATTGCCCTTTTCTATTGGTCATTAATTATTGTCTCTTTCTATTGGTCATTGGTTACCTAGGTTACCTCACACCCACATTCCCATGGACCCTCCAGACTTTCTGGTTCTAGGCCAGGCTTCCCTCCCACCCTCCTTGAAGCCCCTTTCTTAGTGTCCCTTCTCAAAAGGTGTATGTATTTTAATGTGACTCTAAACCAATGAGCCTTTTTATGGCTTAATCTAGAAGGGATGCAAAATATGCAGTCCTCCTCAAGATCTCATTTTTCCCAAAGACAACTAAGGAGCAAAGATTCTCATGGTTACAGGCAGTAAAAAACCTGTAGTTTTTCATAATGTAAAATGACTTAGGTCACAGACCTACTGATCAGAGGAGGCCAGAGGAGATGGAAATTTTCCCAGCATAAGCAATGCATTCAACAAAGAGAGAGATGACAAACACTCCTTATGTCCTCTTTACAGCCTCCTTATGACAAATGACACAAAGGACAGAAAAAACAAAACCATGACTATTTCTGGGAATCTTAGGATCAATAACCCATGGGTACCCAAAAACCATTTCAAACTAATTCTCACAAATGTCTTTCTCTCATCAATCTGAATGTGGAGAGGAAGAGACAAGGGGAAATTTTTACCTTCCTCTGGACCCTACAGAGAGAGGACTAAAAGGTCTAATTTTGGCAAGAATTCTTCTCTTTGTCACCTCCCATCAGTGCTCCCAGACCCCATACTCAGGCTCCAGAGTGAGTGAGAAGGCTCAGCTTTTTTTTTTTTTT
>NW_003852448.1:8288180-8293972 GCF_000181295.1 Otolemur garnettii
GGTTTTGGGATTTTGTGATATGGGCTAATCTCACTGGAGTTAGATGATATCTCAGAGTAGTTTTGATTTGCATTTCTCTGATGATTAAGGATGGGAAGGCTCAGCTTTTTACTAGCTCATCTGGGTCACCAGAAACAACAAGGTAGGGACAAAATGTTACCTCTGTCTCTTAGGGACATTTCTCAGTTAACCGTGGTACTTAAATTGACATAAGACAGAACAAGACAGGAGAGAAGAACACAAATTTATTTGGTACAAGTTTTATGTTGCGAGGAAGCCTTATAAGGAATGAAGACCCAAAGAAGCATTAGAATCAAATACTTATACACTGAATTGGACAAAGAGCAGTAAGTTGTAAAAATGTGATAAGGCAAAGGACTTGAGCTGGGGTAGGTAACTGGATGGAGAAGTGATTAGGAAGATAAGGATGTGTGTACAGATTTCCATTGGCCTCCACTTCCTGTCCTTGGTGATGAGAATGTTACCTTCCTTTTGGTATAGGGAGGGCATCTTTCACAGGGGAACTTCAGCTTCAGGTTTTAAGAGACAGCAAAGATCAAAGTGGTCTTCTTGCACCTCCTGTTTTGTAAGGGCCTTTATCTCAAAATAATTCTGATCCCAAATTGGCATATTTGGGGATGATGTGTTCTGAACTCCTTGAGACACAAGAGGCAACCTGAAAGAGTTCCCAATGGCCAAAATTTTCTTATTATAGATGCATTTCAGCTAGGAAATAGAAGGAATAATAAAATTAGGGTATCACCATCCTATAGACCCTCATAAATTAAAGGATCTTGGCACTGATCATCAATGATTACTGTATATCTCTAAAAGAGACATCCAGACATGTGCTTCCAGAAGGAAGTACACACCCTTCTTAGAAGGTGCAATGTATGAAACTTTAACCTTAAAAACAGAGTATAAAAAAATCTATAAGACAATTAGGGAACTGTGAACACCGTCTGGAATATTTGATGATGTTAAATATTTACTGTTTTTTAGATTTGATAATAATAAAGAAAAAGTTCTACTGTTTTACAGCTGTGTGCTGAAATGTTTACAAGATGAAATGATGGGTGGCACCTGTGGCTCAAAGGAGTGGGGCGCCAGCCCCATGTACCGGAGATGACGGGTTCAGACCTATCTCTGGCCAAAAACTGCAACAACAGCAAAAAAGATGAAATGATATGGTATCTAGGATTATCTTTCAAAAATCAGGAGAAGGGATAGGGGATTATATAAAATATGGATGTTTGTGTATTAACCTTTGATGCCTTGTGATGGATGCATTGAGTTCAGCATACTCTTTTCTACTTCTACATATCTAGATTTCCACTTAAAAAGTTCTTTAAGTATGTTGACAAAGGTTCATCAAACCTCACAATATTTCCATTTTTTCCTAAATATTTTATATGTATTGGGTTAAATGGGATAGTTAACCTCTCAGTGAAAGTGTAAGGGATATAATTTGCAGTCATTTGAGTGGTCTTGGTAAAGCCATTTTGTGTACTTCCCAGATACTAAGAAGTTGAGTGACTTTAATGACTGTCCATTACATCTTTTTGCAAGTCAAGTAGTTTCCATTACTTTTTTTTTTTTTTTTTTAGCAAAAAGGAAGGCTGATGTATCCATTAATAGATAATTAAAAATTAATGCTAGGCCATGGCATGGTATTTGGCATTTTTATTGGAAGGAGTACAAAGAATTGAGTGGCAGTGCCATAACAAAATTTTTTTCTTTGCTATTGAATCATTTATGTGAACAAGGTTTCTCAATGTTCACACTGTTTAAAACTAAAAATAAGAATAAAATTAATGTTGGGCATTGTCCCATTCAAACAAAGAATGGCATCATCCATGCATACATAAAATAAATGAAGAAAGTCTCATCCATCCCACTGAGAGATACAGTTCCAAAATTAAAACACTACGGATAAATTATTTTACAAATGTTGTGATATATGCAAGTAGCTTTGATCAATTGTATGCTAATAACACATGGTATTAATTCTTTGATAAAAACTAAATACAGACAAAAATTTTCACACTTAAAGCATTGTGGTCACAGAAATGTTTTAAATTTTCATATATAAATATATAGGCTCCTTTATTCCATGAATATTTACAGAACATCAACCTTAGGCAAAACATTGACATAATCATTGAAGATAACACTGGGACAAATATATCAGTTTTATGAGGAAAAAAAGCATTCTCTACAAATCAATTATGAGATAAGTGTACTCATTACCACCATTCCTAGTAAAGTTGAAGATCCTAGCTAATACAATTATGATAACTTAAAAATCCCAATAGTTTGTAAAAAAAAATACAAATTTCATTACTTCTGAGTTACCAAGTTACTTGCAAGTTACCAAAAACAATAAAAAAAATTCAGCAATGTAGCTAACTTCAGAATAACTATACAAAATCAATTATATTCCTATGTAAAAAAGAATTACAAAATAATTAGAAAAAGAAAGATAGCATTGTATCAGCAACCAAAATAGAAAGTGCCTATCAATATAGCTTTAACAAGAGCTGTGCAATTTTTTTTGAATACATAATCATTTACTACTTGTTTGTTATAGAATACACAAGACAAAATACAAATAGCAAATAATTTTTTTCCTTATTATGTTTTTACCAAAGTCTAAAAAAAAGATGACTAATATATATAAATAAAAGTAAAAAATAATTTCTAAAAAAAAAAAGCAGATCATGCCAAGTCTTATAGGCAGTAGAAATAGAAATACTTCAAAATCATTCTACTTAGTCTGGATACCCCTGATAGTAAAATTAGAAAAAATATATTATTATAAAGGGGAAATTACAGACATATTTCATTGATAAATAAGGATGCAATATGATAAACAACATATTGACATGTTGAATTAAAAATTGATGTTTAAGTAATATATGTTGATCAAAATTAAATCCAGTTTGTGTGAGAATTAGTCATTATTATTATTTTTTTTTGCCCACACCCCCTCACTCCTTCTCTGTCTGAGCTCCCCTTCCCCCGTGCCCCACCATGTCATTAATTGTCATTGTCTTCATATCAAAGTTGAATACATAGGATTCTTACTTCTCCATTCCTGTGATGCTTCACTAAGAATAGTGTTCCACCTCCATCCAGGTTATTACAAATGATGTAAAATTTTCATTTTTTTGATGGCTGAATAATACTCCATAGGGTACATATACCACAGCTTACCAATCCATTCCTGGGTTGAAGGGCATTTAGGCTGTTTCCACGTTTTAGCGATTATAAATTGGGCTGTGATAAACAGCCTAGTACAAGTGTCTTTATAGTAAAAGGGTTTTTTTTCTTCTGGATAGATGCCCAATGGTGAGATTGCAGGATCAAATGGGAGGTCTAGGTAATTTTCATATATATTTTTGTGGTAGAAATGTGTGTTAAGATGACCAAGTGTCTTAGTTTGTTTGTTTCTTTAGAGATAAACAAATTGTACCCAGGTGGTACAATGTGGGATCTTAACTCAATGCAGCCTCAAACTCCTGGACTCAAACAATCCTCCATCCTCAGCCTCCCAAGTAGCTGGGATTACAGGCATGTCATCACACCTGGCTAATTTTTCTATTTGTGTAGAGATAGAAGTCTCATTATGTTGCTGAAGCTAATCTTGAACTTCTGGCCTCAAGTGATCCTCCCTCCTTAGCCTCCCAAAGTGCTGGGATTACAAGCATGAGTCATCACACTCGGCCAACCAAGACTTGGAAATGCAAAAATCCATTGTAAGATTCTATTCTGTGCCTGTAGTCCCAGCTACTTGGGAGGCTGAGGCAAGAGAATCGCCTAAGCCCAGGAGTTGGAGGTTGCTGTGTGCTGTGATGCTGCAGCACTCTACCAAGGGGGACAAAATAAAACTCTGTCTCAAAGAAAAAGAGAGAGAAAGAAAGAAAGAAAGAAAGAAAGAAAGAAAGAAAGAAAGAGCGAGCTTGCTTGAGTTTTTTTTTTTTTTCCTGCAGTTTTTGGCCAGGGTTGGGCTTGAACCTGCCACCTCCAGCATATAGGGCCGGTGCCCTCCTCCTTTGAGTCACAGGCACCATCCATATTTTTTAAATAGCTGAAGATTGTATCCAATTCCTGTTTTTGTATTATATTGGAAATATTTTTTAAAAGATGTAGTAGTTTTATTTTAAAATGTTAATATCTACAATGAACTAGAAATTATATCCTTTTCAAATATTCACGATGAAAACATTTTAGTTCAGTTTAAAATCCTCAAGAGGACCTAGAGTTTTAAAAATCTTTTAGTAAATACCCAAGCAAAACAGTTTGAAGACCATTGTCCTTGAGAAACATTTACACAAATGCATGAGGATATTTTTATAGGAAGGGTCATGGCAGTAAAAACCTAGAAACAATCCAAATATTCACCAACAGTAGATTAGATAAGCAAATGGTAGAATACCCATACAATGGAATGATGTACAGCAGTAAAAATAAACAAAATACAATTGCCTGCACTGGGAGGGATAAATCTCACGTATGCAATGTTGAGCCATTCTTTTCCCAAGAGACTACAGAGTCTGATTTCATTTTTGTCACAATTAATCTTGGGAAAAACTAAAAATAAATATTATTCAGAACAACAGACATAGGTGATGAAATTATACAGAAAATCAAGGAAATGATTATCACAGAGCACAGGATAATAATTACACCCTGGTGAGTGACAAGCTTTGAAGGGTAATGCTCTATTTCATTTATTATTATTTTTATGTATGTACATATGTTAGTGATAGAGACTTGCTCTGTTGCCTAGGCTGGAGTTCAGTGGCCCTCCAAACTCCTACGTTCAAGTGATCCACTGCCTCATTCTCCCAAGCAGCTGGGATTACAGGCACTAGTTGCCGTGCCAGGATTTAATGTTCTATTTCTTAAACTGGGCATTGCTTTATCAACCTTATATATATATGATATACTTAACTATAAAAAATTCAACCATATTGATAAACATGAAATAAGATCTAAACTAGTGGAAAAATACCATGTTCTTATACTAACCACTATAAAAATATGCATTCTTCCAAATAGATATGTATACACGCCATTCCAATTGAAATATATACTTTTTGTGTATAGAATTAGATGATATTTTCTTTTTTTTATTGTTTGGGAGTCATTGAGGGTAAAAGTATTAGGTTATACTGATTGCACTTGTTAGATAAAGTCTGTCTTATAATTGTCCTGTCCCCAAGAGGTGTGCCATACACTGTGACCTCCCCATCCTCCTTCCTTCTCCTTTTTCCCCACTCCCTCATTTCCCTGTCCCACCCCTTGTATTAACTCCTCTACTGCCTTTGTATTAGAATTAAGTACCTTGGATTCCTGCTTCTCCATTTTTGTGATGCTTTACTAAGAGGAATGTGTTCTACCTCCATCCAAGTTAATGCAAAAGATGTAAAGTCTCCATCTTTTCTAATGGCTGAATAGTATTCCATGGTATATATATACCACAGCTTGGTAATCCATTCCTGGGTTGGTGGGCATTTAGGTTGTTTCCACATTTTTTCAATTATAAATTGAGCTGAGGTAAACAATCTAGTGCAAATGTCCTTATGATAATAGAGGATACTTTCTTACAGCCCCCATGAAACAAACAAAAAAATGCCGGCTCCCATGAAACAAACAAAAAAATGCCCTACCATGATCAAATCAATCTTGTATTAACATAAGAACAGACAAATAAATCAGTAGGACAACTTGTTTAAGAAAGATTAATCTATCAGAACCTCTGGGATACCACAAAGGCAGTCCAAAGA
>NW_003852448.1:8296937-8300288 GCF_000181295.1 Otolemur garnettii
AATGACATGAAGGCTATGTTAACCAGTTTGATGGAAGTGTTTCGGATTGTGTGTGAAAACCCCACACTGTACCCCAGAAGTGCATTAATGTACGTAGTTACCATTCAATAAAAAAAAAAAAAAAAGATTAATCAAGACTGAAGTTTTCGTTCATGTATTGTTAGTCTTGGTGCACACTAAAATGATATGATTTAGGACTTATGTATGCATAATTTAAGTAATTATATCCAATACCTAAGTGATTTTGGATTTTCTTTATAATTTTTAAAATTTTAATTTTTTTCTGCCCCTTCATACAACCAACAGCTGGATTGAATGAATTTTAAAAACCCAGTTGATAATCATTTTCTCTTACAATTCTGAAGACATGATTCCTTCCAGCTTACATTAAGTCTGATGCCAATGTAATTCCTATACCTTAGTAAATAACCTCATTGTTACTGGTTTTGCTGTTGTTTAAACTTTAGAGTTTTCTTATCCTTGGTGCTCTGAAGAAATTTCGTAAATGTGGATCTGAGTGTATTTTTTTCCTAACTTATTGTGCCTGACACAAGGTAGTGCCCCCCACAACCAAAGTCTTCCCTAACTCTGTGCTTTCCTCCCTACACTGTTTTCTCTTTCAGAGACTCCTCTTTGTGGACATTCAACCTCTTGGATTGTCCTTTTTGGTTGTTACCTTTCTCCTCATATTTTAAGACTCTCTCTCTTTTTTTTTTCAACATGTCGCCCTCCATAGAGTGCTGTGGTATCACAGTTCACAGCAACCACAAACTCTTGGACTTAAGCAATTTTCTTGCCTCAGCCTCTCAAGTAGCTGGGACTACACGCACCCGCCACAATAGCTGCCTATTTTTTGTTGCAGATGTCATTGATGCTTAGCTAGCCCAGGCCGGGTTTAAACCCACCACCCTTGGTGCATGTGGTAGGCACCATAACCACTGTGCTACGGGTGCCACCCCCCCAACTCTAATTACCTAGTTTTTCTTGGGGATTTCTTTTAACTTGAGAAATTATGTTTTTAACCTCTAAGAAACTTTCATCTAGTTGTGTCTGTATATAGAATGTTCCCGTCACTTGTAGATGTAATACTACATACTGCTATAAGCAATAGTCTCATTGAATATGCTATTTGGATTTTCTCTACTTCTTCTTCTTCATCTTTTTTTTTTTTTTTCTGAGACAGAGTATCACTTTGCTGCCCTTGGTAGAGTGTCATGGTGTCATTGCTCACAGCAACCTCCAACTCTTGGGCTTAAGCCATTCTCTTGTCTCGGCCTCCCTAGTAGCCGGGACTACCAGCTCCAGCCACAACACCCGGCTATTTTAGAGACTGGGTCTTGATCTTCCCGAGGCTTGTCTGGATGTGAGCGCAATCCACTGGCCTCCACCTCCCAGAGTGCTAGCATTACAGGTGGGAGCCACCGCGGCCAGCCACTTCTGCTTCTCTTAGTGTCTGTTTTCTCATCAGTTCATTTAGTCTTCTGCTGTGCGTGTATCTGATGACACCTCGCTGTCTGTTTGTGCTGAGAAATGAAGGAGGCCAGATACGTGCTGCCTCTGCCTTGTGTGGACTCCTCCTGCATGGGGCTCTGCACTGGGGCCGGCTGATGGAGGGCTCTGAGTCTGTCAGGCAGGGGCTCCAACCCTCAAAATATGCAAAAAAGGGGACTTTGTTCCATTAAGTCACAGCTTCATTTGTTACGGGCTTTGAAACAAATAGGTTTTGCTCTCCCTGCATAGGTTGTCTAGTTCTTTTAGAGAAGAGCTCTTTGCTTTGGCCCAGTAGTACTCTGGTTTCTGTTGCATACCACGTTGCTCCATGGATCCTAAGCTTTCATGTAGATCCTAAGCTCCTTTAAAGAAGTAAAATGACCAAAGCAGATACATTTAGTGATAAAGCCAGAATGGTGCTAGTTAGGGATGCTATGCTAGGAATGACCTAGGGGAAGTCCTCAATTAAAAAAAAAAATTAATGATTTAATTTAAATTACTTTCTTAATTAGGGAAGATTCAAAACATACATGGGTACCCAGTGAAAAGTGGCCCCCCACCTCATCTCCTAGATGCTCACTTCCCCTCCTTAAAGGCAGGTAATGTTACTAGTTTGGGCATTTCCTTCCAAAACTATTCTATGCATGCACAAACAAAAAATAGGTAAATTTACATATATGGGTATTTCCATACACTGCAACAAATATATACAGTCTGTAATGCTATGAATCTGTTTTTGCAACCCAGAGTCACTCATAAGGGAGCTGCAGTTACGAGAGTGACGGCAGTGTAAAATCCACTGGTACATATGCGATTTCTCCCCCAGTACCAAGTTTTATCCCAAGAAACTGCAATCAATCACCAAGCTCACTGCTCAGCTCCCACCAGTAGGTGACCCGCTCTGACTACACGTGACGCCCATCCACTCTCCCCTTTCTTGGGTCTGTCCTCTGTCTTGGAAGGGTTTTTCCATGGTTCTTGCTGATTTTTGTGAATTTTGCACTTGGTTCCAGAACGCAATAGACTTCCATCAAGCCAACTCCATCTTATTTGCAAAAGTAAGGAAGGTCTTTTAAAAAACTATTGTGTTTGCATACTTACAAGAAACTTAACTAGTCTTTTTTAGTGTACTAGTAATTGTCTTCCTTGGGGGAGAGTTGTTTGTTTAGGAGCTTAGATTTTCAACAATGTGATCCAACCTCGACTTTTCATAAGCTTGTTATTTTTAACATGATATTTCCAGCGATGCAAGATTTTTCAGCAAGGCATGTATGTGATAGCAGAACCCCCTTTTAAAACAAATCTTAGCTTGCTATACACACTGTTCTGTGTTTGCTTTCTTTTCTTCAAGATGAGTACACAAAAAGCCTCTTCATTCTATTTTATTTTTTTGATGGCTGCAGAATGTGAGTAGAGAGAAGTAAACCGAATCTGGACTCTGACTTGATTCTGTTCCTCCAGCATCAACAGGGCTCCAGGGCCCATAGGCACTGGTTGTTCCACCTGGCTTTTGTCTGCAGAGTTGATTCTCTAAGACACATAAACAATATATTTTATACATACATTTGCAAAATGAGTTTAGACACAGCTTTTTAAGACACAGGTCCTCTACTTAATATGAGTTGTTCCCAAAGTGTCTGAATCCCTGACCTCTCAGCTTTCCCCCACTGTTATTTCCTCTTGGTCCAGGTTGGAGTCACCCAGGAAACAGCACCCAACTCAGGAAGCTTTGAGCACAGCACCATAGGATCTGAGACTTAGAGATTACAGTACAATCAACTTAAATGCCAGTTACTGTACCCAGTCTCTCGGCCTGTTCATTGGGACTCTTTTAACTGCAAGGGGGTTGAGCAAAAGATT
>NW_003852448.1:8302272-8311487 GCF_000181295.1 Otolemur garnettii
GGAAAGACATCTGGAGAACACTTAGAGAACTAAAAATAGACCTGCCATTTGACCCTGCAATTCCTTTGTTGGGTATATTCCCAGATGACCAAAAACCGCATTACAACAAAGATATTTGTTTCAGACATTTTTTCAGGTTTGTTCCCAATCCTTAGTCCTGAGAGTTCATCCATCAGGGACACTCAAGAATCACTTGAGGCTTAAAGGAACAAATTCTAAAATACAAAGGAACTGGGAAAATATAAAGAGAATTTACTTTTCCTTTAGTCTGTTAAGTTCCTCTGTGGACAGAAATCCACAAGGGCAGGGGGTGCAAAAGAAAGAAAGCAGAGAGATTTTATGCCTTATTGGAAAAACTATGAGTTAATAATTTTTCTATTATTTCACTCTCAACACCGACCATCCTTACAATTATGACTATGACAGCAAACAGCTTAAAATCCTTCTGTTTTGGGACAAATAAGGTCTGGCAGCCTGTCACTGTCCAGTGAATATGCAGAGACAGGGATGTGTGCGATGAGCTTTATTATTAGAAGGCCAGCTATTTTGGAGAACAGTGAGAGTAGCCTCTCTAAGACAGTTCTGCCCTTCCATTCCCCAAACCACAGTTTTATACATAAAAATTCAAAGCAAAAACCATGTTAACCCTTATCTTAAACAACAATAATTAACTCATATATTAAGCAACAATAATCAGCATAAGCCATGACTCAAAACATTTTAATTCAAAAGTTAATCTCTGAAATCAATTGCCCTAAACTACTCAAGATATATACTTTTAGGTCAAAGCTGAATTTACAAAACAATAAGGATAGAAGACAGGAGGTAAAGACAGACCCACCAGACCAGCTGTATCATTTCTGCCCGAGCCTGACTGACTCCATCTTGTTCCCACTACATGGGCTCTTACTAGGTTCAAGTTCAGTAGAAAATCCAAGAGACTGCTCTGGTAGTGTAATCCAGAAGCCTTTACTCTGGTAAGATAGACTCAAGTCCTAGGCCCACATCTGAAACAGTCACCCCATGGCCAAGGAGAAATGGTACATGGTTTAATATAAACTTTATCACTGGAATTAGGGACAAAGCCTACCATAAACTCATAGCCTGACAATAAGTAAAAGGTGGCTCCCTTAAATGGAAATCTGGGACTGTTACTAGAAAAAAAGAAAATGGACACAGGGTAATATGCTTGTGAGATTCTATACTAACACTAACCCAGTGGTTCTCAAAAAAAAAAAAAAAATTCCCCACCACAATGAATTTCAACCAAAAATGGTGGGAAAACTTGAGAATCATCTATATTACTCTATTACATCTACTGGTGAGAATGTTCTTCCATCCCAAGCTGAGAATCACTGCTCTACTCAATTACCACTCAACTAGGTCCCACTGATCATGATACAGACTGTTAGACACACTCCACCTATAGCTAGAAAAAATAATTCATGACTTTTTTTATTTATCCAACAAATATTTAGAAGCTGTCCTCCCAATTGTCTTTAATATCACTCTTGTATGTACAAGGCAGGATAATTTGTTTGTCATATTTCAGGGGTTCCAGTTCCAGGTCTCAGCCTTTTTTCCAGGCCAGTTGCAGATTCTGCAATAAAGCCTGTCTCCAAGAAAGGGCAGAGCTGTTAACTCTTGGACTTTGACATTTTGGCTCCACATTTACTATCAGCCTGCCACCAAGAAGGAACAGAGTGGATACAGCAGCACCCTGTTAATTCAGCTATGCCATAAATCTCCTTCAGCCCTAAATTAAAAGCATGAGTACCCAATTCTCTGTGCCAACACTTTCTCCCTCTTTTTCACCATGCTGACCCCTTTTTCCAGAAGCCACTTTTCTCCATGTGAGGCAACTGTCTCATTCTACTTTTGAACAGAGAGCTAACTTGCCAGCTTCTTTCTGTCTTGCAACTGCTCCCTTCTTTGCTGCGTGACTCCTGATGTTGTGGGAAAACGGGACTCACTGGAGAGAACGAACACCCAAAAACTCTTTAAGAGGAAGAAGGCTTTATTCAGCTCGTGGAGCTACAGCAAATCTAAAAATCTCAAAAGAGCCGTGCTCACCAACTGGCATGGTCTTTCCCTATTTATCGCCAGTCAAAAAGTTCCAACTCATGTGTACCTTTCTCATTGGTTTGCATCAAGCAGGAGAATCTGGCTTTGGCCTCCACAGAGCTACAGGATTTCACAGAAGCAGAAGTTTCCCAGGTCCCAAGAAGTTAAGCCTACAAATTCCTACGAGCTGAGTCAACATGGGGAGGACGTCACAGGTATATCTTTGGGATGTCCTTGAGAAAACTTCTGTTTTCCCAGACCTCACTCTTCCCGGGTATCCTCTCTCAGTCCCCCCTTTAGAGACTCCATACATATTTTAATTTGGGGTCTCAGTATCAGCCTGCTTTTGTAGGAGCTGGTGGTGTTTCATGTGATTTTT
This sequence comes from Otolemur garnettii, assembly GCF_000181295.1. Taxonomy (NCBI): domain Eukaryota; kingdom Metazoa; phylum Chordata; class Mammalia; order Primates; family Galagidae; genus Otolemur; species Otolemur garnettii. The sequence goes on from NW_003852448.1 coordinate 8,304,716, forward strand.
ACTTCGTTCTTAATTTGCAAGACTAGTTCCAGGGTTACACTGACTGTATGGAGCAATTTGTCTTCATTACTTCTTTTCTGAGTACATTTCTTTTGCTGCAGTTTTCACTGTCTCAGGTGCCCTCTATCATACATTCTTACCTTTCTCATTCAACTTCACACTGCTTTTCTATAAAGCCTAAGGCACAGAGGTACTTCTGATCTGTCCTATAGTTTCTTTCCCAGCTCCTTCTGCTGCAGCATCCTCTCATGGAGGAAGTGGAGTGCAGGCCTCTCCTCTGGGGTCTAACTGACCTCCTCTGTCTGTCGCTTCTCCCTCTGCCAGTCACACAGGATGGCGGGAAGGCAGAGCCTCTTTTGGACAGAAGGAAATCCTCTTCCCTTCTTCCTGCCTCCACCCTCGCCCTGTGGCATATGCTGTTGGAAACCAAGTCAAGCCACCTCTTCCTCCTGCTCTCCCACTGTCTCCAGGCAAAGAGCACAGAGCCCACAAAAGCCTGCCTGGCTGGGGCACAATGCCACATCTGCAATGTACATTCTGGCCACACAGATGACTGTCACATTAGGATCAACCCAAGCAAAGAGGAGTATAGGTGGCTGTGAGTGATGCTGAATTGCTTCCTTGATGGTTTCTAACATCTTTCTTCTTGTCCACAGGCCAACAGAACCTGTTTTGGTTGACAGGTGGCGTCTTAGGTGGCAGTGCACAGTGGGGAAGGACCCTCTAGCCAAACCAGAGAAGGGAGAAAAGACAACAGAAGGAAAGGCTATGGGAGAGCCCATCCTTTGAAAAGTGGGCATCTTGTGTTTTGGGGGCTCAGGCTGGGTGGCTCAGTTTTTCTTCCCCCCCAATTCCTGACATGCCACACACGTTTCTGGTATGAGGTTATGGGGAATTCCCCTAGGCCTGGGCCAAATGAAAGGGTTTGGGGGTTGAAAGATGGAGGACATATCTGTGGGGACCCTCAAAGGAGGGGCTTGATGCAGGCTTCAGTCTTTCCTGCTGATCTAGAGACCTGATTTGGGGATTTGTGCAGTGAGCCCTGGGTCCCTGCTTGGCTCTCAGAGTTCTAAGCATCTCTCTGCAATCCAGAGTCTGCACTCCACCTCCGGCACTCATCATCACTCTTTTGGCTGCTGTGACAGCTTCATCCTCCTGGGTTGGGATATTCCCAGAGCAGAGTGCAGAGGAATCTGGGGGTGGGGTGGGGGTCCTCCTGAATGGCTAATGGTGTTAATTTTGGCAGCAGTTCTAGGATCCTCCCTGTCCAGGCTGAATCCCCACCCTGAGGAGGGCATTTGTTGTGAGAGGGTTGCTGAGGCTAGGGGGCAGAGGAAGGCTGCAGCATTTTGCCCACTGAAGTATGTTGTTATCAAGCAAGCAAATGAAATCACAGGGTGAATAGGTGGCCAGACTCTGTCCCTGAACCTCCATCCAATCTCTATCATCTTCACAAGAGTGACAGAAAGTGAAACTGGAGAATGCTGTCTTGACTAAGCTCCCTGACCTCTGGGCAGGGAGTCTGGTTTTTGCTTTGGTTCCCAACAAGATGATCTGTGGGTATTTGCAGGAACTGGGGTTTGGGCATGGGTGGGGTTGATGTGTAATGTGGTAGGATATAGTGGGAAATACCTGCAGGAGGAGGGAAGGAAGAAAAGAGAGAATGTCTGGGACAAGTGGGACACAAGCAGAGGATGGGGCTATTCCCTGGAGAGTGGCCCCACTCTGTCCAGACTAGTCCTGGGGGATGGCTGCACCTGCTTCTGTTCGCTCCCTGAATTTTGCCTCCGCTCCTGCCTATTTTCTGGGTTCTCCCTCAGGAGGGAAGACACCCTTTGGGATTTAGAGGTTGGGCTCTTCCTAGTCCTGGGATCTATCACTTCTCCTTTGTTTATTCCCCGGATCCCACGAGGGCACAGAGCAGCCATCGCTCAGCCCCAGAGCGCTTCTTGGCAGCCTGTCTGATCAAAATCCAAGGCTGAGGGACTGCGGGAGGTGGTAGGATGAGAATGCTGGGGCCAAAGAGGGGAGGGGGAACCTTACAAGAGTCATGGCTGCTGAGCCTCTTCTAGCTGGGTGTTGATGGGGTTGGATTCCCAGGGCTATGCTAACATACTTGGCTAACTTGGTTGTGGGCTGGATATTGCCCTTAGAGATTATTTATATAGGTGTAATCTGAGGCCCACAATGAACATTAAAATAAAAATCCTCAGAGAGGATTTGCATTTGCTTCCAACACTCCCTGTGGTCAGTATTTAACCTGAACAGCCTTAAACCAAGTTCCAGACTTGAAGTTCCCTGAGCCACCCAGAGGACCCAAACAAAGCTGTCATTTTAGGTGGTTGTTCCACGTTGAGGTCACTGTCACCCTAAGAGAGGGCAGCACTTTGGAAGCTCAGCTTTTTTTGGAGTGTGTCTTCTGTTTGACTCAGACCAAGCTGACTTTGTGTTTCCCTAGTCTGATGACGCGTGAGACAAATTTCTTTCTGACTATAGGCCCTTGAACTTTGTTTTCTTTGAGTAGTTATGTTAGAAAACTTATAAATTCTTTCTTTGCCCACCTGAGATATAAATCTTTTAAAATGCTTCTTGGCAGTTTTACAACCTGGTATCATCTTTCTCAAGGACCCACCTTCTTGTCTGTGATGGAGGGTAGGAACCTGATTTGCACCAATTAACAAATACAAGTGGCCTAATCACAGAGAAAAACATGAGCAAATTTAGGAATAAGTCGCCTCTCCAGACACATCCCAGGGACCCACCTCCCCTAACACCCTCAGGACTATCTAGTAGCTGCTCCAGTGCTTAGAGGCCCCTCTACTTCCCGTTACAGTGGAGCTGAGTTCAGACCGGCCTCTCTTCCCTGCTGCAGGAGTCTTGAGTAAAGTCTTTCCTGCCTGTTTAACTTTGTCTGGTATCACTTTCGCCCTGCTCTTCCCTCTCCCCAGTGCAGAGCAAGGGCAGTCATTTTCCAGGACGGTCAAATGCCTCCAGGAAAGGTCCTTCCTCGTGCTTGCCAACTTGTCGGCATCCTTGCTTTGGCCTGGTGATTCCTTATTGTCTTAATGCCCCTGAAATGCTTTTGAGATATTATATTCATGTTTAATTTTAGTTGTTTTCTGTAGGAGGGTTGACGTGAATAACCCAAGGGAAACAGGAATCAGTCACAACCTTCGGACTTCCTGCCTATCTGTCTCTAGAATCCTCCAGCTCAGTGTCCACACATTGATGCCTTCATATCCCACAGAACACCAGCCTCTCAGCCAGAAGGTGCTATAGTCCCAGGCTGTTCCTTGTCCAGTCAGCCATGTGACCCTATTCTTTATTTCATTTAAGAAGAAGTGAGCTTTTTCTTCCTCAGTTTGTGGTCTTCTCTGTTTTGGGGACATGATTTCTTCCTGGGCCCTTACTTCTGCCCCTAAGTGGACCCCCGGCTCTGGCAGTAACCCAGTGGGGAGAACAGCACCAACCTGGATGAAGGTTCTTGTGTTATCGTCTTATGGCTTTATGTGTGTTGACCCACTGCCTGAGGAAGGGTGGGGTCCTTCTTTACTAAGGCGGTAAGAGGGTGGAAGGTGGCAGAGGCTTTGTCACTTTTCTCCACCAAGGTGTGTTTTGTGTGTCCCCCAAACCCTTCTTGGGCCATCCCAACACAACTTGGCTTTTCTCTGGGTTCATAACAAGGTGAAGGAATCCTCTAGCCCAGCATGTGAGAATTAGTACCTATGATTTTGCCTACTTTAGAGCCTTCATATCTAAAGCATGCACCCCCATACCTTAGCAGACCCCTCTGCTCCCCCTACTGTAGGGTCCCCTCGAAAGGTTCAGATTACCTCAGATATTTGGAAAACCAATGTGGCTGAGGTGCTTAGCGTCTCCAGCCTTGGCATCCCATATGGGGCATCCTGATGAAGGGCCTGGTTCATGCAAGGACCTTGGGGACATTCTTCTAAGCAAAATAAGGCAGTCACAAAAGGCAGGTACTGTCTGTGCCCACTCATGAGTACCTGAAGTCCCTAGAAACATAGAAACAGGAAGCAGGAAGGCGGTCAGCAGGGCAGGGGGCGGGGCTGGGGGAGTGGAGTCTAAGGCGTCTAGAGTTTCACTGTTACCGGTGAAAGGCTCTGCGGTCTGCTGCATGCCAGTGTGGACCTGCTCAACACCACTGAACTGTATGCTGAAAAATAGTTAAAACGGTAAATTGAATGCTGTGTGTTTGTTACCCTGCTTAAAAACAAAGTCCCACTCAGTGTCCCACTTCCTTATAGAGTAGAAGCTGGGGCTTTGGGACACTGATTTCTTACTAAAAGAGTTTCATCTTATGAGGAATTTGTAAGTATGAAAGTGTAGTATTTGCCAAGCTGGGGAAAAGCACTCATTCTCCCAAGGACGGCATAGGTCTGCCAGGCTCAGAGTTTGCCCAAGGAATCCCTCCCTGGTGGGCCACTGAGGACTTGTTACAGAGGGTTGAAAAGGCCACTTCAGGGGAGAGGACGAGGAGTTGGAACAGAGAGCAAGCAATTTCTTCATGTTTTTACTTAAATTTTAGGAAAGGGCCTGGGGTGAGAGAGATGGGGGGAACCAGTTGGGAGAAGAAAACATCTGCTCTGAGGCCCCCCCCCCACTGACTTTGCTCAGACCCTTTAGGGGCCCCTCCCAGCTGTTGCCTTGGGGACAAGAAGCAGCCTGCATGTCCCCCTCCTGCCAGCACCCAAGCCCCTCGGCTAGCAGCCAGCCTTCTTGGAAGCAGGGTCCCTCTGCCTGCTGAAACTGACACCCCCCAATCCTCCCAGTCTGCAGAGGCCTAAGGAGCTGTGCTCTCAAGTCTTCTGCTGTGTCATGACCTCCAAAGGCAAACTGTGGCCGGGGAAGATATGCGGGTGTGTCCCCGAAGCTGACTCCTCCCTGAGTCCAGAGGGCTCCGGATCTGCTCACCCAGAGCCTGACACGCCCTGAACTTCCTCTTGGGCTGCATCTGTGCCTCCTCCTGCAAAAAGCCTTGGAAATCCTCCTGCCAGCGGGATTCAGGCCCTGGAAAGTTGACCAGTCCCTTTTGTCCCCTGTCTAACCCTCACCCTCTCCAGGATTTGCCTCTGCTCCACAGTGGCTGCTTCCACCAGGCCAAGACATGAAGAGACTGGACCTCATAGGCCTGGGAGGCTCTGAGACCGTGAGAGGCCAGAGGACCGGACCGCAGTACGTGTGTCGGGACGTATTTCCACGTGTGCGCTGCATACGTGTGAGGGGATGGTGGGCTTGCCACAGGGAAGGCAGCCCACCCAGCCATGGAGAGAGGGCTGCCTGCCTGCTCTGACTGCAGGGCTCCGGGAAGGTTTCCACTTGGTCCCAAAAATATCTCCCCAACCTGCTGTGGAGCAGCCTTACCTCACTGGGGATGTCTGTGGGAGGGGCTGTGCTAGGAGAGGGTGTCAGGGAGGGGGCGCTTGGCCCCAAGGAGGAAAAAGCATGTGGGAAGGAGGCTTCCCAGGAGCCCTGTGCTGGATGAGGAGTCGCCAGAGGCACGCTGCTTTTCCACATTCACTTTTGCAATTCTTCTCAGTCTCTGCAGTTAGGATTCTGTTAACTGGGCATGGGAGGTGGGCAACGCTTTACTGCAAACAATACTTCTGACTTCACCTACATTTACGCCAACCTGGCCCTCATGTTAACCCTTCCCTTCCTCTTTCTGACTCACCTGCTGAACTGCAGCTAAAGCCCTCCCCATGCTGGGCTCTGGAAGCTTCTCTGACCACTTTTCTGTGAGTGGGAATGGCCCCTAGATGTGGGATGAGTCCCTGCTGTCATTGGCAGCTGTGCCAGGAGGCCTGAATCCACTTCCTGCTTGGGCTGTTTCCTGAGAAGAGGGTGGAGGCTGCCTGTAGGTCTTCGCTGACTTCTGGGGAGAAAGCTCTCCTTTTTTCTCTCAGTTGCTCTGCCAGGATCTCCAGAGTGGCCTGGGAGACGTGATCAGAAGGAAATGTGGGCCAGTAAAGGAGAGAGTGAGGGAAGGGCAAGTTTGGGTTCCTTTTTGTCTTTAAATGCATTTTCTGTGTGCTTAGGAGGAAATGGTACAGGTTGGACAATTATATGTATGGTAAGAGTATGTGTGTGCTAGTGTGTGAGTCCTGATTCAACATGGTGCTGCAGGTAGAAGTCTGGCAAAGACTCGGATTTAGTCACACGGTGCTGGAAAACCACATAAAACAATGCTGCTTAACTGGGAAATACATTTCTTTCTCCTTCAGTCCTGCAGGAGCTCTCTGCTTCCTTCAGCTGGGTGTTTACTCACTAGTGATCTGGGACCACAGCTAAGGTAGCAGAGATGAGGTGGGGTTCCCTGATGGTATAAGCACCACAGTACCAGGCTGCACATTCTTTTCAAGCCCACATGAACATTAAAATAGACTGTTGGGCCAACAAATAAATCTCAACCAATAACACATACTTTACATAGACATTGTTCTCTTGTCGTGGTTTGACATTTGAAATAAATAAAAAGGTGCCAACTTCTCAATGCATTTTGAAATTTAGTCATCACTTCTCCTATTTTATGGGTCACAAAGAAATCATCATTGACATTAGAACTTATTTAAACCTGGTTTAGAAAAAGAGTGGAGGAAAGGCTGAATACTATAATGATGTCAGTTTATCGCAAACCAAGGTATTAATACAATGCAACAGCATTCAGAGTTTCAGTATTCAGGAATTCTTTTTTTTTTTTTTTTTATTGAATGGTAACTGTGTACATTGATGCACTTTGGGGGTACAGTGT
>NW_003852448.1:8311751-8346880 GCF_000181295.1 Otolemur garnettii
ATTGGATACTTTTTCTTCCATTCCTGTGATACTTTGCTAAGAAGAACATTTTCCAGCTCCATCCATGTGAACATGAAGGACGCAAAGTCTCCATCTTTCTTTATGGCTGCATAGTATGGAAGAAGCCCAAGTGCCCATCGATCCACGAATGGATCAACAAACTGTGGTATATGTACACCATGGAATACTATGCAGCCATAAAGCATTCAGGAATTCAATGCAATAACATTCAGACTTTCTCAGCAAATTGATGGCTTATTTTAAAAGTTATATAGAAAATTAATAGGGATACATTAGCCAAAGACAATTTTGAACATGTTGAGAGTTGCTCAGTTAGATAACTAAGACTTGTTTTAAAGTTACACTAAGTTACGTTGGCTTTAGTAATGGAGACATTCTGACTCAGGAATGTAAGAATCCAATGGACAAAACAGAACTTAGGGACAGAATTATGGAACTGTGGGCACTGGGTATCCAACAGAATCACTGAAGGAAGGATGGAGTATTCCACAAATGCTACTGGGGGAAACCTGGCTCTTCACGGGAAATCATTTAGGAGTGCTCTTTTTTTTTTTTTTTTTTTTTGCAGTTTTTGGCCAGGGCTGGGTTTGAACCCACCACCTACGTCATATGGGGTCAGTACCCTACTCCTTTCAGCCACAGGCACCGCCCAGGAACAGAATCACTAGAGGAAGGATGGACCATAAATTGTGCTGGCAGAAACCCAGCTCTTCATGTGGAATCATTTAGGAATGCTCATTTTTGACTAAATGTGGCTTAAACCAGTCCTTGTTAAACTGGAATGCTCATGAAAGTCACCTGGACTTTGTTAAATGACAGCTTCTGACTCAGTGGATCTGGGGTGGGCACTCATTCAACAGTTTTAGTGAAATCGCAGTTGTAGGCCATGTTGCTAATTTATGAATTACACCTTGATTAGCAAGAGCTTAAACCATAGGAATATTAAGTGATCATTTAACAGAGAGGTCATCTCCAGGATATTCTGGCAGCTCAGTGCTATCACCAGGCAGAGAAAGACCTTTTATCTTCCTGCTCTGTCATACATTAGCTTGCAGGTACATGTTGGCCTTTTATTTTCGTATTTGTTACCTTATTGGCCACAATGTCTGTCACAATTCCAGACCACACTTCAATTCCATATGAGGAGGGGGAAGGGCTGAAGCAGAGCCTCTCTGCTTGAGTCTGGCCCTATCACCAAGAAAACAGTGCTAGTCCCGGAGGCTCCAAGCACAATTTCCCTTATTTGTCATCTGCGTGTCACATGGATACCCCTAGTTAAAAGGGCAGCTGGAATAGAGAATGTATTCGTTTTCTTTGGCTGCTGCAATAACAAATTGCCGCAACTTAGTAGGTAAAACCTACAAATTTATCATTTTTTAATTCTGGAGGCCAGAGTCCTGAAGGGAAGGTTTTTGGACAGGAACGTGATCCATCTGAGACTCTGTGGGAGGATCCTTTTCCTTCCTTTTACAGGCTCTAGAAGCAGTGGTTCTCAACCTGTGGGTTGCGACCCCTTTCTAACAGTGAAAACACATTGCGGCATTAGGTAGGTTGAGAACCACTGCACTAGAGGCCACCTGCATCTCCCTTGCCCCCCGGCCCCTTCCTCTCCCTTCAAAGCCAGCAGTGTAACATCTTCCAGTCTTCCACTCTCTGACCTCTGCCTCTGTCCTCACATCTCCTTTTTGTCACTCTGACTTTCCTGCCCTCCTCCTAGACGGACCCTTATAAGGACCACTGGGCCTCCCTGGATGATCCGAGAATATCTCTCCATCTTAAAACCTTAATCACATCAGCAATGTCCCCTTTACTGTACAAGACAACACAGCCATAGATTCTGAGGATTGGTACATGGACATTGTGGAGGACCATTTTTCTGTCTACCTAAAAAATATCTAGATCACTTCCTTAACCCATCATTTTGGTGATCTGTAAAGGAGAAGGTGGTTAATTGGTTTAGCCAATCAACAGTGTTTGCCATTTTTGTGAATATGGAAAAGTAATTGAATTACTTGCCTATCTTATACTATGCACAAAAATAAATTCCAGGAAAATTAAAGATCTAACAATTAAAAGTAGGAAATATTTAGAAAAATGTGAGATTTTTTTTCATATACTGATTCACATTTTAAGAGGATTTTAAAATAAAATATAAAATGCTCCAATTATAAAGGAAAGGATTGATAAATATGAGTGGATTAAAATTTTCGTGTGTGTGTTTGTGACAAAAGACAATATGCAGAAACCTAAAAAATAAGATGCAGCTTGGGAGAAGGTCCATAAAATGTGTAGAATCAACAAAAGTTTAGTAACAAGAACATTCGAATCATTTCTACAAATCAATAAATGATACTGAAAATCCACAGGACAAATGGGCAAAGAATATTAACTATCAGTTCACAGAAGGGGGAAGTCCAAATAGCCAATAAGCATATGAAAAGATACAAACATCATAGACAAAAGGCAACATTTATGAAATACCATTTTATACATACCAGACTGGAGACAGTTTGGAAGATGAGGTTAGGTATTGGGGCAGATGTCCTGGGTCATTTTTGCTACATGCACTGTCTTCTTTGCTACTCCCCCAACAGGTCAAGGTCTTTGAACTTGCTCTTATCTCTGACTGAGCAATTCAGTACTTTTTGAAAAATTTCACTTTACTATAAGGGTATATATGATTGGGTTACATTGTTTGTATTTGAGTCCTTTGCCCAGGAGGTGTGCCATATACCCATTAGGTGGGAGCTCACTAAGTCCCCTCTTTCCCTCTCCCAGTCCCCACTTCTTAATTTCATTGCATTTTTCTCTGGTGTGGGCCTGTAGTTATTCATCTACTAGTTTCAAATTAGTATTCAGTACATAGGGTGTTTGCTTTTCCATTCTTGAGCACTTCAGTACCTTTGCCAAGTGTGATAGTCAAAGTGCTGCAGAGAAACACAGCCACTAAATGTGTGTGTGTGTGTGTGCGTGCATGTGTGTGAAGAGACTTATTTAAGAAATTGGTTCACAGGATTGTGGAGACTCAGAAAAGAATTACAGTGTGGGTCCAAAGGCAGCCTGTTGCAGAACCAGATGAAATCCAAAGCCCCGCTCCTGAGAGACTCCTTGCATGGGGCAGATAAGCCTTTTGTTTTACTCAGGCCTTCAATGATTAAATGAAGCCCCCTTGTACTACTGAGGGCAACTTCCTTTGCTCAAAGTCCACTGAGTTAAATGCAAATCTCATTCAAAAACACCATCACGGAAACATTCAGAATGTCTGACCAACTCTCTAGGCACTCTGGCCCAGTAAAATTGACACACAAAATTAATCATTACAAGTCTATACCTTATCAACTTGTGAAGATAGTAAACACTGTGACAAGGTCTTAATTCTGTCTAACATGGTATAGCTGTCCTGTGTACAACTGAAAGTACACTCACTCTTTCCCCAGAGAAGGAGGTAAAGTCCATGGGTGATGTTTACCCTTTTCCTTGACATCCTGTAGGAAATATCACCATATATTAGACACTGATTCAAAGCTATACATGACCTCCTGGAGAACCTCACCCCAGCCCTGCAAAGTATTGTCACCTAGCTGGTGCTGTAATGGAGTCTTCAAAAGGCCATTCTACTATTTTATCAAGCTAGCTGCCCCACGATGGTGGGGAACATGGTAAGACCAGTGAATTCCACGAGTGAGGGTCCTTGCCACTCTTAATCTGTTGTTAGGTGAGTTCCTTGGTCAGAAGTAATGCTGTGTGGAAAACCATGACAGTGGACAAGGCATTCTGTCAGTCCATGGATGGTAGTTTTGTGAGAAACACTGCTGGCAAGGATGAGAATTTATATTCAGAGATTTATACAAAACACTGCTTTTGTATCCATGATTGAAGTGGTCCAATGTTATCAACCTGCCACCAGGTACTTGTCTGATCACTCTGGGGAATAGTGCCACACAGGGACCTCAGCATTGGTCTCTGCTGCTAGTAGATTGGGTACTCAGTGGTGGCCATGCTTCAGTCAGCCTTAGTGAGTGGAAGACCATATTGCAGGGCCCCTGTATAATCTTCTTCTGTGCCACCATGGTGACTTTGTTCATGATCCCATTGAGTGATGACAGAGGTGGCTAGGGAAAGAGCTTGACTGATTATCCACAGAATGGGTCACCAAGGGGCAGAAAGACTAGACAAGGGTATAAGGTATTATGGAACACTTTACAACTTTACTGTGGATGCTGTGGCTGGCCATCCATGGGGTTCTATGCCTCTGAGTCCGTGGTCCAACTCATCACTCTGCACCTCTCTGTTAGTGTCACCATTACTCATGTTGATCATGAGTTCTGTAAAGCAATGCTTTCTAGTTTGTCTCCTGTGATATTATTTTCAGAGTATCACGTATACCATGCATTATGCAGTGGGTGCCAAAAATGTATACACATTTTAAGAAAGGATAAATTGTATTAAAATTGTAATACTCAATATATACCAATAATATTTGTTATCGCTTATATTGTATCTTGTACATCTTGCAGTTGCAGAAATCAAACATGACTTGAGTATTACAATTTTAATACAGTTTTTTCCTTTCTTAAAATGTGCATACATTTCTTGGTACCCTTTGTTTTGATTGTACGCTTTAGATGTACTGCTTTATTATATTTTATAGGATTCTCCAAACTTGGGCTAATCATTAGTATTTCTGTGACATTTGGTGAGTACAGATTTCTAGCCTCCTTTCATTGAAGTTCTGATTTAATATGTCCAGGTTGGGCCCCAGAAGTCTGTATTTTTAACAACTGACTATCACTTGTTTTTTACACTAAAAAAAATTTCAAAATATTAAGGGGTTACAAATGCTCTTATTACATGAATACCTTTAATAGTGCTTGAGTCGGGGCTTTTAGTGTTCCCATCAACTGAATAGTGTTCATTGTACGTGATAGGTAAGTTTTTATACTTCTCTTCCCTCCTCCCTCCTTCTTGGTTTCCGATGGCCTTTACATCTCTTTGTGCCCATGTGTGCCCACTGATCAACTCCCAATTATTAAAGAGTACAAATAGTGTTTGTTTTTATATTCCTGAGATACTTCACTTTGGATAATGGCCTCTATCCAGTTTTGTCCAAATTGCTGTGAAAGAGATTTCATTCCCTATTTTGGCTGAGAAGTACTCCATGGTATATGTACCACATTTTCATAACTCACTCATGAATGGATGGGCACTTAGGTTGATTTCACATTTTTGCAATTGTGAGTTGTGCTGCAATAAACATACAAGAGCTGTTGCCTTTTTTATGATATGACTTCTTTTCCTTTGAGTAGATGCTTAGTAGTGGTATTGCTGAGTCAAATGGTAAGTCTACATTTATTTCTTTGAGGAATCTCCATACTATCTTCCATACAGGTTGTACTAATTTGCAATCACTACAACAATGTACAAGCATTCCTTTCTCTCTGTATCCACAGCAGCATCTGTTGTTTTTTTACTTTCTAATAATGGCCATTATGACAGGGGTAGGATGATATCTCATTGTGGTTGTAATTTGCATTTTCCTGCTGATTAGTGATACTGAGAATTTCTTCATTTTTTTTTTTTTTGCCCATCTGTCTCTATGTTCATGTCTTTTACCCACTTTTTATCTTTTTGCTTTTTTATTTTTTTCTTCCCTTCCCTTCCTTTCCTCCCTACCCCCCCCTTCTGTTTTTTCTTTTTCTTTCCAGTATGTCACTCTGTAACCCTGGGTAGAGTGCCATGGTGTCATAGCTCACAGCAATTTCACACTCTTTGCCTCAGCCTTCCAAATAGCTGGGACTCCAGGGACCCACCACAACATCCAGCTAGTTTTTCTATATTTGGTAGAGACAGGGTTTTGTTCTTGCTCAGGCTGGTCTCAAACTCCTGAGCTGAAGTAATCCACTTGCCTTGGCCCCCCAGAGTCCTAGGGTTGTAGATGTGAGCCACCACACCAACCGTTTGTTCACTCTTTAATGGTTTTTTTTTTTTCCTTCTTGGTTTGTTTAAGTTCTTTCTAGAATCTAAATATTAGCTCTATATTGGTTGTATAGTTTGTGACTATTTTATCCCATTCTGTAGGTTGTCTACTTATTCTGTTGATTATTTCTTTTACTGTGCAGAAACTTTTTAATTCAACCAAGTCCCATTTATTCCTTTGTGTTGTTTCTGGATTTTCTTTTGGAGTCTTAGTTACAAATTCTTTGCCTAAGCCAGTGACTAGAAGAGTTTTGCCTACATTTTCTTCTATAATTTTTATGGTTTTATGGCTTATATTTAAATCTTTTATGGACATTTTAACCATGTTCTTTCTACCATTTCATGACCATGAGATGTTTTTCTGTTTGTTTGTGTTGTCTAGAAATTCTTTCACCAGTGTTTCATAGTTTTCCTTTTAGAGACCTTTCACTTCCTTGGTTAGGTATATTTCCAAGCACATTATTTTCTTTGTTGCTATTGTGAACGCTATTAAGTCTTTGATTTGACTCTCAGTACTGATTTGTGTACATTGATTTTTTTAAATGTGAGACTTTATTTATGAATTCTTGGGGTGTTTTGGTGGAATCTTTGTGATTTTCTGGATGCAAGATGATATTGTCAGTGAAAAGTGAAAATTCAACCTCCTGATTTGGATGCCCTTTATTTCTCTCTTGTGCCTGATTGCTCTGGCTAGGGCTTCTAGGACTATGTTGAATAGAAGTGGTGACAGTGGGCATCCTTGTCTTCTTCTACTTCTTAGGGGAAATGGTTTCAACTTTTCTCCATTCAATATGATGTTGGCTATGGGTTTGTTTTCTATGATTTTTATAATTTTGAGGTATGCTCCTTCAAGTACCAGTTTGTTGAAGTTTTTTTTTTTTTTTTTTAATATCATGAAAGGGTGCTGGATTTTATCAAATGCTTTTTTGGCATCTGTTGAGATGACCATATGATCTCTGTTTTTGCTTTGTTTATGTGATGATTCATGTTTATTGATTTGTGTATGTTGAACCATCATTGCATCTCTGGGACTCAATCATGGTGAGTTACCTTTTTGATGTGCTATTGATTTTGCTTTGCTATCATTTTGTTGAGAATTGGTTAGGTATATTCTTAAGTATGTTATTTAGTTTTTTTCTAATATAGACTTTTGCATCTATATTCATAAAGGATATTGGTAGGATATCTATAGATTCCTTTTTTGTGTCCTTTCCTGGCTTTCTATCAAGGTGATACTGGCTTCATGGAAGTAGTCAGGGAAGGTTCCCTCCTTCTTGGAATTATGGAATAATTTCTATAGGAAGGGTTCTTCTTTGTAGGTCTGATAGAATTTGGCTGTGAATGCATCTGGTCTGGGGCTTTTTTTGTTGTTGTTGGGAGTATTTTTTTTTTTTTAATTACTGCTTAAATCTTGGTGCTCATTAGTGGTCTGTTCAGGATTTCTATTTCTTTCTGATCGAGGCTTGGGAGATCATTTCTGGGAATTTATTCATTTTCTCCACATTTTTCTAGTTTATATGCAAAGACATTTTCATAGTATTCATGGGTGATATTTTGTATTTTTATTGTATCAATGGTAATGTCTCTTTTTTTAAATTTCTGATTGAGCTTATTTGAGTTTTTTCTCTTCTATTTCTGGTTAATCTAGCTAGATAGAGGTCTATCCATTTTGTTTATCTTTTCAAAGAAACTTTGTTTTGTTGCTCCTTTGTAATGTTTTTTTGTTTCCCTTTTGTTCAGTTCTGCTGTGAGCTTTGTTGTTTCTTTTGCTGGTTTTGGACTTGGTTTGCTCTTCCTTTTCTAGTCCCTTGAGATGTGAGCTTAGGTTGTTAATTTGTGATCTGTCTTTTTCACATACACATTTAAGACTATGAATTTCTTCTTAGGACTACTTTTTCTGTATCCCGTATATTTTGGTAGCTTGTGTCCCCTCTGTCAATTAGTTTGAGGAATCTTTTGATTTTCATCTTAATTTCATCATTGTTCAGCAGCAGGTTGTTTAATTTCCATAACTTCATATAGATTTGAGTCTTTCTCTTGGAATTTATTTCTAGTTTTATTGCACTATGGGCTAAGAAAATCTGTGGTCTGATTTTCATTTTTATTATTTATTTATTTAGAGTAGAGTGCCGTGGCATCATACAGCTCACAGCAACCTCCATCTCCTGGGCTTAGGCAATTCTCTTGCCTCAGCCTCCCGAATAGATGGGACTACTGGTGCCCGCCACAACTCCCAGTTATGATTTTCATTTTTAAAACTTTGAAGAGACATGTGATTAATTGTGGAAAATGTTCCAAGTACTGCTGAGAAGAAAGTATAGTCAATAATTCTTGGGTAGAATGTTCTGTAAATGTCTATTAGGTCCATTTGTTCCTTTTTAAGTTTCTTTTTAATTGTTTCTTATTAATTTTCTGCTTCAATGATCTTTCTAGCTCTGTCACTGGGGTGTTGAAGTCCCTGGCAATTATGATGCTACTGTTTATTTCTTTGCTTAGATCAAGTCAAAGTTGCCTTATGAATCTGGGAGCTCTCACATTAAGTATGAAATTTTCTTAAACTTTGAAACTTGTCTGTTCACTATGGTTTCTAATATAACTAACTCTTTGTGGTTCCTAATGGCTAGAAATTTTAAGGTACTATGAGGGATCTCTGGGTTTATTTCAAGATGAGAGCACAGGAATATCCTAGGAAATAGAGCTTCTTTTTCTAATATAGTCTGAGTCTAGGACTTCAATAGCTCAAATCCTTTGGGGAAAATTTGGTTAAGAAAAAGATGTGTTCCTTGGTGTTCTCCTATTCACTTTGTGTGTTGCCTTTTGTCCCAACAGAACCAGCATGAGCCTATGTCCGGCCAGCAAGGTCGGACAGGTCCCCTGTATGTCCAATCTGTGTCTTCTCCTCCTGGGGAAAAGCTACTCAGGAAAAAGTGCCACAGGAAACACCATTCTGGGCAAAACTGTCTTTAAGTCCAAGTTTTGTGGTCAAATGGTGACTAAAACGTGCCAAAAAGAGAAATGGTCCCTGAACAAGAGGGAGGTTGTGGTCATTGACACCCCTGAACTTTTCTCCTCAAAAGTTTGCCCTGAAGAGAAGAAATACAACATCCAGCAGTGCTTGGAGCTCTCTGCTTCCACTCTCCGTATCCTGCTCCTGGTAATTCGCATTGGCCATTATACAAGGGAGGACAAGGAAACAGTCAAGGGCATTGAAGACGTGTTTAGACCTGAAGCCTGGAAGTCCACCATTATTGTTTTCACACAGAAAGATGATTTGGAGGATGACTCGCTGGAAGATTTCATTAATTCCGACGAGTCTCTCAAGGAGTTGGTTCAGAGATGTGAGAACCGATACTGTGCTTTCAACAACAAGGCAGATGAGGATGAGCGGACCACTCAGGTGTCAGAGCTTCTTTGCAAGATTGAGGATTTAGTATTTAAGAATGAAAGTTCCTATCATGTGAACTTCAAAATGGAAGGCAGCAGATTCCAGGTAAGAATTCTTTGTTAATGTCTCCAAGGATCTCTTTGTTGCTAAAGCTAGTGGGATAAAGATGGGTACAGATGATTGAAATATTGCATTGTGTGATGAAGTTGAGTTTTATTTAAGGAAATATTTATAAATAATCTTCACTAATAAAAGATATCAGACTGTATGTTACTTTAGTATCAGCCTAAGGACTTTAGACTTTATTGGCAAGTTAATGAACAAATTTAAGCCTTTATCTTATTTATCCCCTCATGCTAGCAAATACACAAATCACTCATTGGGCTCTCTCTTCACCTAGTTTCAACAAAACTACTCTCTTGTTTTTTTCCTGCTTTCTTTCTGGCTACTCCAAAGATTGCTGAGTCTTCCTCTCATCTCTGACCTCTAAAAGCTGACATTTTCACAGTTTGGTTCTGGCTCTTCTTCAATTCTTTATACTATCTTCTCAGATGATACCATATTTTTATGGCCCCAAGCTCTATCTATTGCTAACAGTTTCCAAATTAGTAGGAATTCTGGTCTGTTTATAATCTGTCCTGAGAACTCTGACTGCTTTCCTCTGGTTACTACTTGTTATCTCCACTTGTCTCTCTTAATCTTTGATCTCTCTTAAATCTATAGACTTTTTCCTCTTAAATAAGTCAATGTTTGTGCTGCTTACTATAATCTTCATAACTATACCCAGATTCAGCTTTGATACCCTGCTGGCTTGCATTAGAAATCATCAGGTCCTATGGGATCCATCTACCTGGAATCTCACTACTTCCCTCCATCTCCGGGCCCACCACCTGGCCCAAGTTAGCATCTTTACTGTCTGTACTATTTTAACCTACTAACAACATTCATTCTTGGACCTTATACCCCAATCCACTTGGACCTTATACCCCAATCCATTGTACACATTATAACCAGGGTGATATTTTATGTAATTTTTTAACATGAAAGGAAAATTTATTTGTAACTAATGGTGATACAAATATGTAGACTTTAGCCTTCCGGAAGTTACACTTCAATTGGAGTCACTTATTCATAGAAAACAAAGCACTCACCAACAGTATAAGTAGGGTAGGCTGAGACAGAGGATTCTTCAGGCCTAAGTACCAGAGGATGAAAAGCAGGATGTTGAGCCTAGAGGACTTTTGGCTAGAGAGACACTTCTTAGGGGTGGAGAGTGATACGCCTAAACAGGGTGGAAATAAGAAGAAAATTTGGTGACTGATAAATTCCAGACAAATACATGAACTTTTAAGTCTTCATAGCATCTCTATATACAGATATTCTAGTGACAAGGGAACTGAAGCTCAAGAGAACCAATGTTTCCTGCTTTCTTGTCTTCTATGCCTCAGCTATCTCTCCTTTATGTCAATCTGTCTCTCTTGAAGGCTGTGTGGAATAGGTATGCCAGCAAATAGGAGGATGAGTTTTCTACAACCCATCCCTTTTGCTTACATGCTTCAGCCAATTCCTTCTGGTCTCATAATAAAGTTCTGAACATAGTTGCACTTTAATTTGACCTGGCTAGTTACCCCATGCTCTGATCTCTATACACTGGTGTCACTGGTCTTCCTGTTTGTCCTTGAGATATGCTCATGACCATGCCAAAGCCTCAGTGCTGTGATTCTCTCTGCACCACCACTGTTCCCTGTCCCTTCCCACCCTTGTTCCTCCCTGCATCATGTCTGCTTTTATTTATCTACCTGCCTTGGCTTAAGTGCACTCCTCCGGGACTCCTCTCTGGCCATCCTGACTCTCAGGCCCCTGGAATGAGCCCACATAGCTTCCTTCCCCTCATGGCATCCCTCACACTGGTCACCATCATAACAAGTCATTTCCAGGGGCTGCCCGCCACAACTCCCATGAGGGCTAAAATCACATCTGTTGTGTTGACTACAGTGTCTTAGTTTATGTCTTCTGTGAGACAGAGAAGATAATCACATGTATCTCAGGAGTTGCTGTGAGGATTAAATGAGATGCTTACAAAAATAAGATGATTAAATGAGATGATTGAAACCTGGCATATGCTCAGTAATTATTAGCTGTTATTATTATCTTTTTTTAATTGTTTGGTATTCATTGAGGGTACAAAGACTTAGGTTACACTGATTGCATTTGTTAGGGAAAGTCCCTCTTGTAATTATGTCCCATCCCCAAGAGGTGTGCCATACACCGTGAAACCCCCTCTTCCCCTCTCCCTGACCTCTCATTCCCCTATACCCTCACCATGTTTTAGGTCATCTACTGCCTTCATATTAGAATTGAGTACATTGGATTATTGCTTCTCTATTTTTTGTGATGCTTCACTAAGAAGAATGTGTTCCAACTCAATCTAGGTTAATACAAAGATGTAAAGTCTCCATCTCTTTTAATGACTGAATAGTATTCCATGGTATACATTTATCATAGCTTGTTAATCCTCTCCTGGGTTGGTGGGCATTTAGGTTGTTTCCACATTTTGTTGGCTGTAAATTGAGCTGCAATGAACAGTCTAGTGCAAATGTCCTTATGATAAAATAATTTTTTTTTCCTTCTGGATAGATGCCTAGTAATGGGATTACAAGATCAAATTTGAGGTCTAATTTGAGTTCTTTAAGAATTCTCTATACTTCCTTCCCCAAAAGTTGTATTAGTTTGCAGTCCTACAAACAATGGAAAAGTGTTCTCTTCTCTCCACATCCACATCAGCATCTGCAGCTTTGAGACTTTGTGATGTGGGCTATTCTCACTGGTGTTAGGTGATATCTCAGGGTGGTTTTGATTTGCATTTCTCTAATGATCAAGGACGAACATTTTTTTAAATGCTTGTTAGTCATTTGTCTGTCTTCATCAGAGAAGGTTCTATTCACATCTCTTGCCCAGAGATAGATGGTATTGTTTACTCTTTTTTTTGTTGATTGAGTTCTTTGTAGATTCTGGTTATCAACCTTTTGTCAGATTGATACCATGCAAATATCTTTTCCCTTTCCAAAGGTTGTCTTTTTGCTTTACTTGCTGTATCCTTAGCTGTGCAGAATCTTTTCAGCTAAATTAAGTTCCATTTGTTAATTTTTGTTGTTGTTGCTGTGGCTGCTGAAGTCTTTGTCATAAAATCTTTCCCCAGTCCAACATTGTCAAGAGTTTCCCCCATACTTTCTTCTATGATATTTATTGTTTCGTGTCTTAGATTGAAGTCTCTTATCCATCTTAAGTCAATTTCTGTAAGGCATAAAATGTGTGGTCAAGTTTCAGGCTTTTATGTGTGGTTATCCAGTTCTCTCAGCACCATTTGTTGAATAGGGATTCTTTTCCCCACTGTATGCTTTTGTTTGGTTTATTAAAGATCAGATGGCAAGTAGCGACTGGTTTTTTCTCTTGGATTTCTATTTTGTTCCATATGTCTATGTCTCTATTTTTGTGCAATATCATACTGTTTTGATTACTGTGGACTTGTGAGATAGCCTAAAGTCTGGTAGGGTGATTCTTCTGACTGTGTTTTTATTACTAAAAATAGTCTTAGGTATACAGGGGTTTTTCTAGTTCCATACAAAATGAAGCACTACTTTTTCCAGTTCTTCAAAATATGATGTTGGTATTTTAATGAGGATTGCATTAAATGTAATGTGTAATTAATGTGTAGATTGCTTTGGGTAGAATAGGCATTTTGACAATGTTGATTCTTCCCAGCCAAGACCGTGGTATGTTCTTCCATTTGTTAGTGTCTTCTGCAGTTTCTTTTCTTAGGGTTTCATAATTCTTTTTGGAAAGGTCTTTCACTTCTTTTGTCAGGTATATTCCTGAGTATTTCAACTTCTTTGAAGCTACTGTGAAGGCAACTGTGTCATTTGACTGTTATTGGCATATACAAAGGCTACTGATTTGTGGACATTGATTGTATCTGAGACATTACTGAATTCCTGATGACTTCTAGGAGTTTTATGGTTGAGTCTCTGGAGTTTTCTAAATATAAGATCATGCCATCACCAAAAGAGGGGAGTTTGACTTCCTTTGCCCCCATTTGGATGCCCTTTATATCCTTCTCTTGCCTGATTGCATTGACTAGAACTTCCAAAACTATGATGAATAATAGTGGTGATAGTGGACATCCTTGTCTGGTTCCAATTCTAAGTGGAAAAGCTTTCAGCTTTACTTCATCCAGTATGATGTTAGCTGTGTGTTTGTCATACATGGCTTCAATTCGCTTAAGAAATGTGCCACCTATGCCTATTTTCTTAAGTGTTCTTGTTAGAAAAGGATGCTGAATTTTGTCCAGTGCTTTTTCTGCTTCTATTGAGAGGATCATGTGATCTTTGTTTTTGCTTCTATTGATATGATATATTACATTTTTGTATCTGCATATATTAAACCAATCTTGCATCCCTTGGGTGAATCCTACTTGATTGTGATGTATAATTTTGTTAATGAGTAGCTACAGTCTATTAGCTAAGATTTTGTTGAGTATTTTTGCATTGATAATAATTAGTGAAATTGGTCTGTAGTTCTCCTTTTTAGTCAGGTCCTTTCCTGGTTTTGGAAACAAGGTGATGTTTACTTCTTAGAATGTATTGGGGAAGGTTCCTTCCTTCTCAATGTTTTGGAATAGATTCTACAGTATAGGTGCAAGTTCATCTTTGACAGTGTGATAGGATTCTGATGTGAAGCCATCTGGTCCTTGGGCTTTTTTTGTTTTGTTTCTACAATCTCAGTGCTTGATATTGGTCTGTTCAAGAGATTTAGTTCTTCCTAGTTAAGTCTAGGAAGATGATGTGATTCCAGGTATTGGTCCATTTCCTCCACGTTGTCAAATTTTGGGGTGTAAAGCTTTTGGCAGTAGTCAGAAAGAATCTCTTGTATCTCTGTGGTATCAGTTGTTATTTCTCCCTTTTCATTTCTGATTAAGGTTATTAAAGATTTTACTTTTCTATTTCTGGCCTATGGTTTATCAATTTTATTTATCTTTTCAAAGAACCTACTTTTTATTTCATTAATCTTCTGAATGATTCTTTAATTTTCAATTTCATTTATTTCTCATTTAATTTTGGTTATTTCTTTTCTTCTGCTAGGTTTGGGATTGAATTGCTCTTCCTTTTCCAGTCCTTTAAGATGATTCATTAGGTTATTGATGTCCTCTCTTTTTGTTTTTTGGATGTAGGCATCCAATGCAATAAATTTCCCTCTTAGGACTGTTTTTGCAGTGTTCCACAGGTTTTGGTAGCTTGTGTCTTCATTGGTATGCTCAAGGAAATTAATGATTTCCTCCTTTATCTTGTCCTTGACCCAACTGCCATTCAGCATAAGGTTGTTTAATTTCCATGCCTTTGTGTGGGGATGACAATTTTGGTTGCAGTTGAGTTTCACATTTATTGCCTTGTGGTCTGAGAAGATACAAGATACATTCTTTTAATTTCGTTGAGGTTTGATTTCTGTCCTAGGATATGATCTATTTTGGAAAATGTTCCATGGGCTGATGAGAAGAATGTATATTCTTTAGCTTTGGAATAGAGAGTTCTGTATATGTCTGTCAAGCACAGTTGTTCTACAGTCACATTTAAGTCCTTTGTATCTTTGTTTAGTTTCTGTTTAGAGACCTGTTCAGCTCTCTAAGAGGAGTGTTAAAGTCCCCTGCTATTATGGTGTTATGGGATATCATAGTGCTCAGACTATTTAAGGTCTATTTCATGAATCTGGGAGCATTTAAGTTAGGTGCATAAATATTTAGAATTGAAATGTCTTCTTATTGTATTGTTCCCTTGAATACAATATGATGAAATGTCCATCTTTGTCTTTTTTACTTCAGTTGCTTTAAATCCACTTGTATCTTAAAATAAAATGCAACCCCTCTTTTCTTCTGATTTCCATTTTGAAATCTGAAAAATTGTCTTCCACCCCTCAACCCTGAGTTTTACTTTGTCCTTCCAGGCTAGGTGTGTTTCCTGCAGACAGCAAAGGGATGGCTTGTCCTTTTTTATCCAATCAGCCAGCCCATACCTCTTCAGTGGGGAATTCAAGCCATTAACATTTATTGACATAACTGATAAGTGTTATGGAGTTATATGCATCTTATTTTGTGAAAGTCCTTTGCTTAGTTATATCTTTTGTATCATTGTAAAAGCTAGGTTTTTAGGTTTTGTCCTTTAGTTTCTGGGTGTTTAGTTTGCTTGTGGTTCATTGTGATGGTCAGTGTGTAGAATGGGTCTAAGTATTTCCTGTATAACTGGTCTTGTTGTGGCAAACTTCCTTAATGTTTGCATAACAGTAAATGATTTGATTTCTGTCAACTTTAAAGCTTAGATTTATTTAGCAGGATATAGAATTCTGGGCTAAAAATTGTTTTAAGTAGATTAAAAGTAGATGACCATTCTCTTCTGGCTTGAAGAGTTTCATTTGAGAAGTTAGTGGTCACCCTGATGGATTTGCCCCTGGAGGTCAATTGGCACTTACTCCTGGCAGCTTGCAGAATCTTCTCCTTTGTGTTGACTTTGGACAGTTTCCTGATGATGTGTCCTGGAGAAGCTGTATTTGAGCTGAGATGACCTGGGGTCGGATATCCCTCTGAAAGGAATGTGTCAGAATCTTTGGTGATATTTGGGAAATTTTTATTTATGATATCCTCTAGCAGGGCTTCCATTGCTCTGGGGCATTCTTCTTCCCCTTCTGGGATACCTATAACTCATATGTTTGAATGCTTCATGAAGTCCCATAATTCTGCCAGTGAATGTTGTTTTCTTTCTCTTTTTTTCTATCTCTTTAACTGCCTAAGTTACCTCAAGAGCTTTACCCTCTACCTCTGAGATTCTTGCTTCTTCATGGTCTAATTTGTTATTGATACTTTCTACTGTATTTTTTAAGTTCCATGACTGACTGCTTTAAGTCCTTAAGCTCTGCTATATCCTTTCTATATGGTTCATGTCATTCATCTCTTATTTGATTCTGCTTATGGATTTCCTGTTGGATTTTCCACTTTCTCAGAAATTTCCTTCATTGTTTTTAACATCTATATTTTAAATTCCTTTTCTGTTATTTCTAACATTTCTTTATAGGTGGAATTCTCTGCAGTAGCTACCTCATGATCCCTTGTGGGGGTTGCTCTGTTCTGGGTTTTCATGTTGCTAGGATTTTTCTGCTGTTTCTTCCTCATGAATGTTTTCTTTTTGTCTGTTTCCTTGCCCTACTTTTTCCTTTCACTTCCTCCTGCTCTTTAACTTACCATACCTCTGCCCTAAAGTGTTGAAGTGTCCTTTTGGTAAAAGACTAAAAGGAAGTGAAAAGTGAAGAGCAAGAAGGGGTAAAAAATAAAAAGAGAGAAAATAGAAAGGTAAGATGGGGAGTAAAAGGGAAGATTGAGGAAAAGAAGAGAGGAACAGAAAGAGAGAGACAGGAATAGTAATGGTGTACAGTAGGGTACTTTGATGCACACTCACAAGTCCCAACCTCTGCGGGGGGGGGGGGACTGGGGTGGATGGGTCCCTGACATCTTCAGATCTTTGCCAGCCTGAGTAGACACAAGACCCCACTTCCACCAAGTAGAGAAGAAAAGCAAAAATACCATAAACCAAACCAAAAGAAACAAAAAACTTTAAGGGATAGAATTGGGGGGGGGGAAATGAATAACAGGGGAAGCAAACTAGCAAAAATGAAGCCCTTATTATTAAAGAATGCAACAAGGAAACATTATAGTTACATGAGAAAAATGAAGAGAAAAGAAAAATCTCAGGGAAAAATGTTGCAACCTCCCCTCCCCCAACCAAAAACTATCTTGCTGAATATTGCCTGAGCAATAAATGATCTTCTGGGGTATGAGATGCTGCTCACAATGCTAATATAGCTGTATAAGACAGAGACTGGAAGTCTCTGATGACTTCTTCACCCACAAACTCTGCAGGGTTGGGAGCCTGGATCTCTCAGCCCACTTAATAGACACTTCTCCACCTTCCCAAACTGTGTCCCTTAGCTATGCAGTGGCTTTCCCAGGAAAGCATGCGTTGCTCAGATCTCTCCAAAATTGGCTGCTCACTTATCAGGTGAGCCAGAACCAACCTTGTTTTAGTATCCTGAGGGCTGAGCCTGCAAGACAAGTCTCCCACAGTGGCTGCACCTGGCCTGCAGCTGAACAATGAAAGCTCCACTCCACCATAGTGGCTCAGTCTTGGCTTCTGGGTGCTGTTCGAAGTCACTTGGGGGCTGTTCAAACTAATTTGCTCACTTGCTCAAACTCTCCCAAGGTAACTCAACCAAGTGCTGAAGTCCCCCCCCACCCCAAGAAGAACTGCAGGGAAGGCTTTCCCTGTTTGCAAACTCTCACTGCTGCTGTTGCAGCCACCACAGCTGGCCAGTGTCTGCCTAAACACAAACACTTGCCACTTCTCCACTGCTTTCATCCTCCTCTTGGGGTCCTGAAGTCTCCTGCTGCATCTCTGTGCTCCTGAAGGGATATTCTTGGGCAGAGCCCACAAGCCTGGAGTCTTCTCTCCCCAGTCTCACCAAGCCTGTCTGCAAAGCTATCTCTAGTCTGCCATCTTGCTCCTAAATCTATTATTATCATTATTATGAAAATGTATGAGGGTCAAATAAATTATGGAGATGTTAACAACTTTAACAATCCAGAAAGTAAATCAGATCCCTACTTTTAGGACTCTGTGTCATGGAACTAAAAAGATTAATATATACAAAGATATATGTATAAGAATAATTATCACAACATCTTTTATATAGTAAAACCAGAAATAACTTGGAGATCAATCAATAAAGGGATGAGAGAATTAGTTGTGTATGTCCACATATGGAATAAATTGTATCTACTAAAAAGAATGATGTAGATATATCTACTTTGACTTCTGCCAATGCACAGGATATATTGTTAAGTAGACTACAGAACAAAAATCTAGTGTCTTCATAGGTTCATGTATGCTTATATTGTATAAATAAATAAAGAAAAACACAAAAGGATATAAATATAGATATAGATATCCCTTAAACTGTTACTTTTCTGGTGGATTGGAGATTATTAACTTTTGTTATACACATTTAATTTGTAACAATCTTCTGTATTTAAATAACCTTAAAGAAATTTGACTGGGCTATGTAAAGTGAAAGAAATCAGAGCTGAATGTAAAGAATTCTGGGAGAGGGATAATTGACGGGATCAAGCCAGGAGCAGTGGCTCACAGGTGTATAGCACTCTGGGAGGCTGACACAGGAGGATTGCTTGAGTTTAGGAGTTTGAGACCAGCCTGAACAGCAGTGAGACTCTTTCTCTACTAAAAATAGAAAAAGTAGTCAGGAGTCATGGTGGGTACCTGTAGTCCCAACTACTGGTATGAATGAAGCAAGAGGATCTCTTGAGCCCAAGATTATGAAGTTACTATGAGCTATGATGCCATGGCACTCTACCCAGGGAGACAGAGTGAGACTGTCTCAAAAAAGGGTGGTGGTGGAAAGTATCATGATATGGGGCAAAGCCAGTCATGAAAGCAGGTATCAGGTTTCCTTGGCTGACAAAGATGAGGCTAAAATGCAGTCTAGAAAGTTTATAAGAATAGCAGGTTCATCAGGATTGCATATCATTTTTTTAACTCCCTTTCTTGATTCCATGACAATTTAAATTTGGGGACTGAGTATAGAATTTACCAGGCAGGAGAAGGGGATGTTAATTATGTTTTTGGCCCTCTATCCTGTTGTCTCTATTTGCCAAAATTGCAGGGAGTTTTCAAATTTTATTGGCTCTCCTGTTAGAAGAAGCTTCATCTCCATACTGGGAGTAGAGAGTGAAGGAGACATCGGAGATAGTGGTGACACCTCTGGGAACCGGATACAACTGTCATTCTGGACAGGTCCACAAAGGCCAATAAAAATCATGACCAGGGCCTTGATTTGACCATCTTCTAATCAGCAGATTACTCTGAATTACATACTTGAGTTTCCTTTTTTTTATTTGTGAGATGATGGGATTTGAGATCTACATGCATCATTTTCCTCTCTGTTTTCCAGAATTGTGTAAATGAAATTGTACCACAGGAGAAGGGCCATCCACATGGTAAGTTGGACCTTTAAAAAAATGCTAAGCTCATATCTGTATTCCTTTTAATGCATTATGCAAAGTGGATAAATTATCCATATAAATCAGAACAAAAATGTACCCTGGAGACATAGTCTAGGTTAATGGCCACAAACTGTTCTCCAAAGAACTCCTGACACTTATGAATGGGTGCAGTACCAGCAAGGGTCTCGGACACATTGTCCCTGGACTTTTCTGAAATGTTATAGAGCTGGGCTTGCCTGTTATGGCTTCTTTTCTAACTTAGCTTCTTCTTTCTGGCCCTGGACCCAGCACTGGAAAGCAGAAGATAGTCTTTCATGGGCAATAACAACTTTGCTGATGGACCACAGTGCCACGTAGTGATAGCTATTAGTGATATATCCTGCCCATCTGCACACGTCAATGCATATAGCTCTACCTCTTCTTGTTTAGTGGGTACAATTTGCTTCATAATATGGACATCCAGAACTTGTGCAGCCAGACCTTCACTGATGGATTTGCAGTTCCTCATGGAATGTTCTCATAAAATAAAATTATAATTTTTATAATAATGATAAAAATGGCTGACTTTATGTGCATTGAAATAACTTTTATATATCTAATTCAATCATCTCAACTTATAATATCTAATCCACTTAAAAATATGTAGTCTAGTTCTCCTAACAACGCTGTAGAGAAAGGATCATTGTCATTATCCTTTTTCCAGAAATGAAGGAACTCAGGCAGAAATTCGTGAATTCAGTCAGTAGGGCTTCACAATTCTGTTGATGTTCTTCAGCCAAGACCCCCAGGAACATACCTATGAATGAACAAAATTGGATTTATTGACTCATGGCTGTGAGGGCCTAGCCCACCCTAGGGAACCATGGGGCACCTCAGTAAGAAGGAGTTGAGAAGAACTTTTCATAGAATGTGGGCTTGTGTTGGATGACCTAGAGGAAGGTTCCCAAAAGAGGCCCATTGCTCTGAATGAATGTTATCATGCAGTGAGAGTAGTTTCATGACTGGGAACCTTAATAATTCTTTTCTCTAATGGGATAAGTGTGAAGTCATGCTAATGCTGTCAGGAAGCAACTGTCATCCTCTTAGCCAGGAAAGGGAGGGTTTTCTGTGTTCAGACATGACTGTGGAGTGGTCATGGCCACAGAACACCAGTGTCTGATGATCTGTGATGCTGTTACATGAGGAAGAGAGGGATGCTATGGCCTTGCTGTGGATGCCAGACCAGGTCCTGGCTCTTAGGGGCTCTGTTTTTCTTCCTCAGCTTCTGCATTTGACCACTATATTGTCTCTCTCGAATTGAAGGCAGAGACAACATCTGAAAGAATGAATTATTATTTTGGTAAGAGTCATAAAGTAAAATATGTGGCACCTAATCTGTATGGTTTGGGGAAAGCACTTTAGGGAAAGCTCTCAGGAGCTATATAGATGTGAATTTGAACAGCAGTAGGAGTGAGACAGGATAAGAGAGGAGGAAAGCATTGCCATGTCTACCAAAGTCCCGAAGGTTGTAAAGGATGAAAGCAGTGAAGAAGGGGGACTTTGAAGCCTGATTCAATTTCCTCCTCACCCAGGAAGCCAGTCAAGACACTGAGGACTTTACTCGTGCTGTTCCCTTAGTCCTTTCAACAGCCCCAAGATATGGGCATTAATACTCCCATTCTACCAACATGTTAGCTGAGATTCACAATGTGGGAACTTTTCCAAGATGACATAAAATAGACCTATGTCACTAGCATTTTAGGCACCTTGCTTTGCACACAATGCCATTTTCATTGCATCTTCCTGGCCTGCTACTCAGACAATGAGTAACAATCCCTGTCCTTGAGGGCTGTTGATGCATCAGCCCCTGTGAATATTCCCTGCAGTTGCTAACTCTATCTTTTGCTCAGTACATGAGTTTGGTGTTGACTTTGGGTCACAGGAGAAGTGATGAGAGCAGGGGATGAGTGGGGAGACAGCTTTAGGTTGCCAGTTTGCAGGTTTTTATAGCAATTTACCATGGTATAAATGGAGTAAAATGTACAAATCTTAAGTATACACCTCAGTGTTTTTCCCATATCAACACATATGTGATCACCGTTTGTTGGTTTGTTTGTTTATTTATTTGTGTATTGAGACAGAGTCTCACTTTGTCACTCTTGATAGAGTGCCATGGTGTCACAGCTCACATTAACCTCAAACTCTTGGGCACAAGTGATCCTCTTGCCTCAGCCTCCTGAGTAGCTGGGGTTACAGGTGCCACCACCGTGCCCAGCTATTTTTTAGAGAAAGAGTCTCTATCTAGCTCAGGCTGGTGTGATCACTATTTAGATAAAGATATAGAGCATTTCTAACACCTTAGAAGTTCTTACTGTCCCTCTCCTGAGAGAACCACTATGCACACTTCTGTCAACATAGAGTAATTTTTATTGTTCTTGAACTTTGTATAATGGAATCATACAGTATGTAGTTTTTGTATTTGGTTTCTTTCACTTGAGATTCATCCATGTTCCATGTCACTAGTTTAGTCTGAGTATAGACTAAAAATTGCTGAGTATATTTGATTTTATCAATATACCACTAAGGGCCGTTTAAAAATCAGATTCTCGCCACTCCTGCCTTAGCCCATGTACTCAGGTTGTGGTACTTGCCTTTGGTGGCAAAATAAGGGGAACCCTAAGGGAGCAAGAAAAATGAGTGCCAGATTTCCATGTTCCTGTTTATGGGGAATCTCAAGCTCCTGACATATCTTTTAGTTCACTCATGCCCCTTTTTATGACTTTTACCCTGATCAAAAGTTTCTGGCTGAGACTAAGTCCAGAGTGGTTCAGGGTGCTATTGCTTTTCTCTACAACAATTGACAGGGATGAGAAACCATAAAACCCATCCCCATTCATATTCAACTGCAGGAAGAGACATTGAATTTATTTGTCATCTCACAGGCCCAGAGAAGAGGCAGAAGCAGGACACAGGACCTGAGCACAGCTTGGGGACATCAGAGCTGAAGGTCCTCCTCGTGGGGAAGCAAGGTGCTGGAAAAAGTGCAGCAGGAAACAGCATTCTGGGGACACGGGTCTTTGAGACCAAATTTAGTGAGCGTCCAGTAACCCAGAGCTTTCAGTTTGGGAGCAGAATCTGGAGAGAGAAGAAAGTTTTGATCATTGATTCTCCAGACATCTCATCTTCAAAGAATGTTGAATCAGAGCTTAGGAAACACACCTGTACAGGCCCTCATGTCTTCCTGCTGGTGACACCACTGGGCTCATATGGCAAGAAAGATAAAGCTGTGCTGGAAATCATCAAAAGCAATTTTGGGGACAAATTCATTCAGTACATGATCATTCTCCTAACCAGGAAGGAAGATTTAGGGGATAGGAATTTAGAAAAGTTCTTAAGCAATGAAACTGATCTCAATCGGCTCATCCAGCAATGCAAAAACAGATACAGTGCCTTCAACTACCGTTTAACAGGAAGAGAAGAACAAAGGCAGGTGGATGAGCTCTTGCAAAACATTGAGAACATGGTGAAGCAGAATGGAAGCAAGCCCTGCATCTTTAGAGAAAAAGGTAAAGTGACAAAGAAAACCTTTTCACATATAATGTTTAAAAGTAGATAAGCAATATACAAGAACATTCATTTTCTAAAAGGCATAGAGGAGATAGAAAGGACGGGTGTATTCTATTGACTAACACTTTCCCCTATCCCCTGTTTTTCTTAGATTGTGCTGACTTTTCTATGCAGGCCTTATTGAACTGGTCTTTAATTCTTTTGTGACCCTTATCTCATCTCCCCAACTGAACAGTGAGGGTCTCGAGGGAAGAAGTTGATTCCATACCTTTGTGTTTGTGAATTGTGTTGGGATAAACATGGGAGAATGCAGGTGTCTCTTTGATATAATTGCTTCTTTTTCTTTGGGTCAATACCCAGTAGTGGTATTGCTGGGTTGAATGGTGGATCTACTTTTAGTTCTTGAGAAACCTCTATACTGATGTCCATAGAGGTTGTACTCATTTAAATTTTCACCAACAGTGTATACAGTGTATAAGCATTCTTGTTTTGTCATATCTGCAACAACATCTATTGTTTTCTTGACTTTTTAATAGTGACCATTCTAACTGAGAAAGATGGTATCTCATTGTGGTTTTAATTTGCATTTCTCTGATGATAAGTGATGTGAAGCATCTCTTCACATATTTATTGGTCATTTGTCATATTTGTTTGGTCTTCATTTGTTGGTTTTGTCATATTTGTTTGGTCTTCTTTTGAAAAATGCCTGTTCATCTCATTGCCCACTTTTTTCCTTTTTTTGTTTTTTACCCACTTGCTAATTAGGTTGCTCATTTTTTTCTTCCTTAGTTGTTTCATTCTGGATATTGGCCAATTCTCAGATGCATAGTCTGCTAACATTTTCTCCCATTTTATAGGTTGTCTATCCATCATAATTTTACATAATTTTAAAGCCCAATTCCAGATCAGCCCAGGGTCACTAATCTTTCCCACATTCCTTTTGACAGAAGCTCTGAGCATTATCCTTGTGGGGAGGAGTGGGAATGGGAAGAGCGCAACTGGAAACACCATCCTGAAGCATGCCATCTTCCCCTCTCGTCTCCAAGCCCAGTCAGTCACCACGGTGTGCCAGAGCAGCAGGACCACGTGGGATGGGCAGGATGTGGTGGTTGTGGACACTCCTTTCTTTAACCTGATGCCTGGTGCTGAGAGAGATCCATCCTGGTTAGAGGAGGAGGTCAAACGCTGCTGGTCCTTCTGCAAAGAAGGGACCAAGACATTTGTCCTGGTGTTCCAGCTGGGGCGGTTCACAGAAGAGGACAAAGCAGTGGTGGAGAAACTGGAGGCCACCTTCGGAGAGGAAGTTATGAGTCATGCCATTGTGCTGTTCACCCGGAAGGAGGACCTCATGGATGAGGAGCTTGAAAATTACATTGAGAATACAAATAACAAAGCCCTTAAAAATGTAATTAAAAGGTGTAAAATGCGATACTGTGGTTTTAATAACAAAGAAACTGGCCCAGCTGGGGAAGCCCAGGTGAAAACTCTTTTGAGAATAGCCAATGATCTGAGATGGAACCATAATGGGAAAGGGTACTCCCATACATGGGAAGATGTCAGTAAGGAAATTAAACATGCCCAGGAAAACTCCCTTTTCAAAAAAATCCTAAAGAATTTGAAAGTTCAACATAAGTAGCTGAAATGTCTGGAGTCTCTTTAAGTTAGGGACACTCTCGGGTTGGGGAGCAGGGCATGGCGGGACTGATAGATGTGAGGAAGGTCCACGGTTTTGTGGCTTATGAGGTAAGCATCCCATCTTGTGATGCTTCAGCTACTTATAGGTAATGGACTATGAGGGGCAAATAGAAGGAGATTATAAAGGAGAAAGAATTCTAGGAATAAACAGTCTGGGCCGGTGGGCATGGACATTCCAGCTTCATTCTCTCTCTCTACCCATCTTCATTGGTATGTGGATTCTACACTGAGGCTTGCTTCTTGGTTTCAAGACCCTGGTGCTCTATCTGTGGCTGTACAGGTAACATGGAGAGCTGCTGGAGGTGTATGAGATGGAAAATAAGGAATCATCCTCAGGCTCAGATGTTTTCAATATTAACCACTTTATACATGCTTTGATGGTACTGGTAGGATCTTTGTCATTTAGTTTCTTCCAACCCCCATGATATTGGGTTCCTTTCAAGGTTAGTCCATTCATAAAAGCATGGACTGTCACTATTAATATTTTTGGACTTCATATAACACTTTACAAAATAACTTCTGGAAAATGTGTGTGTAAATATGTTCAGTTGAATCAAGTAATAAAGATGAATTAGATTATGAATTGGTATCCTTCTGATTTCTATTTTTCTGACTTAGAGAGTATGCCTTCATGAAGGGCAATTGAGATGTTTCAACACCTTGATTCAGGTGAGGTTTTTGCAATTTCAGTGACTGGGAACCTTTAGATTGGTCGTAGCCACTTGAGTGGCAGGTGTTGGCCAGTCCAGGTGTTTTCCACTCTGGACATTTTGCTACACCCAGGACACATAAATGTAACCAGTCTTGGGACCAGAAACATGGAAGGAATAAGGTCTGGAGGGCATTCTGTGTCCTCTCCCTGGGCTTCCCTTCAGCTTAAAAGTAGGAACAAATCCCAGCATGCTGCCCACAGCTGAGCAGGGGACACTAGGAGGTGCACATGGTGGAGGCTGCGTGGGTTAAGCAGTGTGGCATCTTCTCATAGGTAGGGTGTAGCATTCACACAGTTTTCTTTTTGGTACATTCCTGAGCAGGTGACAGTGCTGCTGTGTCAGCTTTTCTGAGGACATGCTGGGAGACAGCAAGGGGCTCAGTGGGAACAAATCCAGAGAAAGGTAAAGGGGAAGGAAGTAGAATTGGGCAGGAAAGCCTTTGGACTATGATGGAGAAAAGGAAAGGGAAAACAGGGAGGATCTGAGCTGGGTGGGGCCAGGCCTCAGGTCTGACAAAGGCTGGGCTGATTCCACAGGGAGCTCTGGGGTAAAGCCAGGCCCTCTGGGCCAAAGCTAGGCCCTCAGCTAAGTACTGCACTGGGCAGACACTAGCAGTTCTACTGTGCTTTGCCTTAGGAAGTGCCTGGAGAAATCAGGGCTCCCAGGAGCTGGGCTGGGCCTGACAGCATTGCAGCTGGAGGCTCCATCCAGCTGCACTGCTTGAAGCTGATCAGCAAGTTTCTTCTTGAACGGAGAGCCTTCAAGAGTGGAGCTCCTTCGCTGCCAGAAATGGCTGGCACATGCCACACCTCAGTCAGGACCCTTCTCCTAGTTGGAAACCAGAACTGATAGCCCATTGTCCCTAGTCTATGTGTCTTGTCAATGCCACTGGCATCCTCACCAGCTGCTGCCCATCCTTCCTCTTCAATGTGATGTCATTGATGGGATGTGGTGGTTCTCTATAGGGAATGATTTTGCTCTGTAGGGGACATTTGGCAATTCCTGGAGTTAGTTTTAACTGTCAATGTAGGAAGTAGGAGCTACTGGCATGTACTAGGTAGAAGCCAGGGATGCTGCTGAACACCCTCAAATGCCCCCAACAGTTCCCCACAGCAAGGTATTATCTGGCCCCACATGTCAGCAGTCCTGAGGCTGAGAGCCTTGGTGCACTGGCTCAGTAACATACTGCAGGGTGTCAATATGGTCCAGATCTCTTTGGGCTGCAGAGCAGGAGAGGCAACTTCTAAGGAAGTGGTTTCTCCTTGCTCACAGTGTCTTTTTTTTTTTTAGGCAGTAAGCATGTGACATTTGTCACACTGGATCACTCAGCACCCCAAGGCTCCCTGCAGTCCTTTTCACTTTACTTTTCTCTCTTCCTGTGTTGAGAAGATGTTCTGAAGAACACAGCTTTTGTGATGACTTCAGCTTAATGAATAAACAAAAATTTCATGATTATAAATGGTAGAAAATTGCATAAAGGTAGAAAATTTTCTGAAGGGTAGCAGAGTGTCCTGATTCATGGAACTTGAAAGCAGCCTGCACCCATGGCAGAGTCCCCAGATCCCTGATCAAAAGTCCCATCTCCTCCTACCTCAAACCAATTATCCCCCTCTCCAGTAAGCCCCTCACCTTTCTATCCCACTGCTGTGTTCCTAGAACCTGTCGGTCCAGCCTCTCTTGCTGGCACGCTGCCACCCTTGTTGAGGCTCTAGGAGCGGGAGCACCTCTTCTCCATTTTACTACAGAGGCAGCTTGTCATTAGTGAGAAACCTCTATGGCCTTTACCCTCATATCTCTCTGTTTTCAGGAATTGACACAGGATGTGCTCCACGGGCTGGTGTGAAGTTGAACTGTGATCAGAACAGTACATTTCTCTCCCCAGCTATAAACATTTCCTGTCTTTTGCTCTTAAGTTAACTCTGTTCTCACATATCTGAGAGGGTGGTGGTGTGGCTGGTGGGTTTCCTGACCAACAGATTGTAGGCAGTATGTAGCTAGATTAGCAAGGGTCAAGCCACGGCCAAGCTGTTAAGCCCAAAAGAGCCTCAGGAAACATACTTGTGATTCATCTTCATAAGTCTACAGTAACCCGAAGTTTAAAATGGTGCCACGTTGAAAAGATTAAGAATGTGTCCCCAGCCAGCACCCACCTGCTATTGCAGCACTCTAGCCTCCCTCAGGTCCCGTTTTCCCAGGATATATGTTTGAAGTGGCCCAGGGGATGAGCCCTATTACCTAGTGAACATTTCTGTCATGTGTTGTGGCATTTATCAAGCTTTTACACTCCTCTGATCTAAATCCTTCTCTTCTGGGATGGCACTATTAATACAAAGCTCTTCTGTTTGCTTGGCACTATTAATACAAAGCATGACTCTCAGTCCTGTTGGCCACTATGTCCTGTATGTTGTCAATATTTGTAGGTCTCCTGGGTACCAGAGCACCTACCAGACACCTGTAGTGTTTCTTCTGACTGTTTAGTTTTCTCTGGTCAGTGAGGTTCTCATGGTAGCCTCTCTTGGTCCTGCTGTCTACTCAACCTTCCTCCCTGGGTTTCCTGACCTGGGAATGTTATCGTAACTTGTTAAGGCATCCAAACCAGGAATCTTGATGTTTCTTTCCAATAAATAACAAAAAAATTGTGGATTATAATGACTTTAGCTCTCTCTGGAGCATCTGCAATTTTCCTTTTGTCTCCACTCCACTTATGGTGACTGTCATTTCTGGTCTGGTTGCGACTGTCTCTCAGGATGGAGCTTGTTTCAGGGCTTGCTGAACTACCCTTCATGCTGCACCCATGATGCTATCAATGAGGCCTAAATATAATTGTGAGGTGATGTCAGTGGGCATGGCAGGGTAATGTCATCCAAAAATTTCATCTCCATGCAAACAAAGAGCAATGTTGAACACAGTGAAATTCCCTTTTTCTTTTCAGAGCTATGGATGTTAGTTAACCAAGGCTTGAAGCTGTACTGGAGGGTTAACTGAAGAAAATAATAAGAACTGTGAGTGTTATGGTCTTTCAACTCACCTCATTCCCATCACCCCCAACTCGGTGATAGCCTTGAAATCCAGTGAAGACTAGCAGCCCAACAGCTGCTGGAGGGACCCAGAGGAGTTGCAGCTCCTTAAACACCCCATTCCTGGAGAAATGTCATTTTGACCTGTCCAGTGATTCCCTAGAAGACCCACTAGCAAGATTTGTCTTTCTTTGACCTGACTTGGAGCTCACTCAGTGCTAAAACTGTTTTCTATGGGTGTTTTTGAAAGTAATTGTTTAACATCATGATTGCACAAGGCCAATGGATAACAAATGACAAATGACAAATATCAAATTTAAATAACAAAATATCAAAAGGCTTAAGAGGAAAAGCTGTGGAACAAGATATCCTTGAGAACCTGAAAAAGTCTTGACATATTCCTGGAACTCTGGAAGGCAACATAAATGCACAAGGTTGTGTGCATGCCCAGTAAGGTGCAAACGCTCAGGAAGACCCAAGAACACCCTAACTTCTTTTACTTCTGGCTGAGCTAGAGATGCTGCACAAGCAGGAAGTGAAAATAAAGGCAGAGCTTAACTGCCCAGCTGAGTATTGTATGTTCCAAGAAGCACACAGAGCCCTGGGGCCAAGATGGGGGAATTTATAGATTCCAGGAATTTAAGGAACTCTTTGTCTAATCATTAGTTCACCACTAAACTTCCTGGGCAGAGAACTCATTGGCCTCATATAACAAAGAATACAGACTTTACAAAATTAGTTTAGAAAAGTCATTAAACTAAAACAACAGCAATAACAGCAATCAAGACAAGCCCTAGGGGTAAGGGGAAGTATAGGATTGCCACATTATTATGGGAAATGTCCAGTTTCCAACAAGAATTATTAAACAGACAAAGAAACAAGAAAGTATGACCAACATGCAGGAATAAGGAACTACATATAAAGCAAGAGAAAGAAAGGTAAAAATTAGAATGGAAATCAATAAAATAGCGACTAGAAAAGAAATAAAGATCAAAAGTAAAAGTTTGTTCTTTGAAAAGAGCAATTGAATTGAAAAATCTTTAGCTAGTTTGACCAAGAAGTGAGTAGAAGACTAAATTTACTAAAATCAGGAATGAAAGATGGTCAGTGTTACTGCCCTTACAGAAATAAAAAGGATTATAAGGAAATTCTGGGAACAAATTATATAACATGGATGAAATAGATAAGTTCCTAGAAAGACACAAATTATTGAAAATGACTCAAAAAGAAATAAAAATATTTATCTACCTATAACAAAGAAATAGATTGAATAAATAATTGCAAAAAACTCACCTACCAAGAAAAGCCCAGTGCATGATAGCTTTGCTGAATTCTAAGAAACATTTATAGAATTAACACTAATATTTCACACACACTTTTAGAAAATGGCAAGGGGAATGTTACTTTACAATTCATTCTATGAGGTCAGTGGTATCTAAAGAAAGAGAACTTCAGATTTATGCCTTCATAAATCTAGGCATAAAAATCCTCAACAAATACTAGTGAATTGAATGCAGCAGCTTATAAGAAGAAGCATAATACATGTACAAGTTCCTTACATATGGGGTTTATTCAGGAATGAAGGCTGGTTCAATAGACAAATATTAATCAGTGTATCACACCGTACTAGTAGAATGAAGAACAAAGTCACATGATCATCTCAATAGATGGAAAAAAATTTTGATGAAATCCAACATCAGTTTATGACTAAAAACATGACAAATTAGAAATACACATAATCTTGATACTCTTCAGCTTTAGCCTTTTATGCCTTTCCTTTGACCTCACAAATTCCAGACTCCCTAGTGGTTAAATGAGGTTCTTTCTTTTGTGGCCTCCATTAAGTCTTTCCTTGTAGCTGTCACGGTTCTCACTCAAGTACCCACATGAAGGGCCCTGGCCTCTTCCTGCCTTGCTGCCGGACAGCAGCTTCCCCATCTCTAATAGTCCTCCCTCCTCCCCAGACAGACACACATGCCTTGCATGGCTGCTGTAATTCATTATTTAGGTTTAAGAATAAATCTTAGGCTAGGTGCCTGTAGCTCAGTGAGTAGGGCGCTGGGTACGTACACTGAGGCTGGTGGGTTAGAGCCCAGCGTGGCCTGTTAAACAACAAAGACGACTGCAATCAAAAAATAGCCAGGCATTGTGGTGGGCGCCTGTAGTCCCAGCTACTCAGGAGGCTGAAGCAAGAGAATTGCTTAAGCCCAAGAGTTGGAGGTTGCAATGAGCTGTGACACCATGACATTCTACTGAGGGTATCATAGTGAGACTCTGTCTCAAAAAAAAAAAAAAAAAAAAAAAAAAAAAATCAGTCTTAAATCTCATGTTCTGAAGCAATGTTTTCTGACCCACTCAAGGTTGACTTACATACCCCTCCTATTCGATTCTGTCACATTCTATGCCCAGATCAAGTGTTTATTGCTGCTTGTCCATCTCCTCAAGTGTGTTGTGAAATCCTTGAAGACAGAAGACTCTTTGGTAAATATCTGATATGTCCGAGGCCCTCAATTTATAATTTGTCATTCATATGTCAGTTGAGTATGCTCACTCTTTGATGAATTGGTTAAATTTGGTCCAAATTATAATTACACAATATGTACAAGTTCAAAATCCTTCTCACTGATTCTAAGAGTTCTCTTTACTTTTTTCTCTGCTTCCTCAGTTTCATGAAGTTATCCACTATTTCTATGCCAACCTGAGACTCTGAAAGCCTATACTATGGCTTTGTTTACTTATACTTAAAAAAAAAACAAACAAAAACTGGTATCCACACACACAAATACTCATATTTAGCTTATCTTTTCCCTCCTTTTTAGTTTCAGGAAATTTAATAGAGATCATGCAGAATACAAGAGTCAGCACAAAGCCTTCCTTCCTTATTTTAATTACTCTCTTCCCTTTTCTCTCTGACACAATCTCAGTCTGTTGCCCACCCTAGAATACCATGGCATCAGCTTAGTCATAACAACCTCTAACTCCTAGGTTCAAGAAATCCTCCTGCTTCGGATTCCCAAGCAGCTGGGACTACAGGCATGGGCCACAACACTCAGCTAATTTTTTCTATTTTTTGTAGAGATGGGGTCTTGCTCTTGCTCAGGCTGGTCTTGAACTCTTGAGCATAAGGGTTTCTCCTGCCTTGACCTCCTAGAGTGGCAGGATTACAGATGTGAGCCACTGTGTCTACACCCTTTCTCCTCTTTTAAAGAAGTTATAAGATTCTTTTATTTGTGTATAAGAGATAGTGTTTTTAGTGGATAACAAGAACATCTCTCTTTTATTTTGCCAAGCTTTGGTTAAAAAGAAACCTCACTCCTTTCCCCTCCATACTATATTGAAGGTAGTAAAAGTCAATGTAATAAACATTTTAAAACCCCACATATCCAGAATATTGGGTAAATTATAGATGAACATCAAGTATGGAGATAAGAATATAAGAAGATATATTTGCACTGATTTCTGGTGTTCAACTTGCTTTTATAAATATATAAAAGACTCAATTCCAAATATCCTAGCTCCCAGAGAAGCTAAGATTTTTTGATTTTCTCCAACTGATTTTTCTGTTTCCCTGTTTGATTGCTTTCAATTTCTTACTCAGGTTCTCAATTTTTTTTTTTTTTTTTTTTGGTCTAGTTCAAAGTCACCTGATCTTGGCTGAGAGAAGATATTTTGTATTCTGCTTCCTGTTTTGCTGCTTTCAGCCTCATTCCTTCTTTGTAAGGGCTATTTTTGAAAATGAGTTGTAATTTGCCCTTATAGTTTGATAGTCTGTGTGGCCCCTTATCATGCAATTTACGATCAATGACTTGTTCAGTTCTTCTAACTGGATTTCTGAAAGTCAATGCAATATTGGCTCCTCACTGGGTACTTTTTTTTTTCTGAGGTTTTTTTTTTTATTTTTTCAAATTAATGTGAGGGTACAATTTTTAGGTTACCTTGTTCTCACTTCCAGAGTAAAGTTCCATTTCTCACTGGGTACTTTAGTTAGAACTGCTTGGTATGTTACTGATTTCATTGGAAATACTATGTCTAGAATCTTCTGTTAAGAAAACTGCCTTATGTCTGCCTTTGATGGTACATTATTCTTATGCAGAGTAGAGCTAGCATAATGCACAATCTCCTACCCATTACTAATACACAACCTGGAGACGCATGTAGGGGCTAAGTTATACTCCTTTTATCTAGGGACCAGACAAAGTATGTACAATTTGAAAGCACTGGTTTAGAAATAAGTTTTGGTTTTTAACACCTCACAATTCACTTGTATTTATTTCCTTGATTTCAAAACCCATATAAGACTTACATGGCTATATAAAGATAGTAGTAGATTGCATGCAAGAACCAGTTCCAAAGTCAATTTACAATAACATAGCATATAGAAAATTGCTGCTTTAGCAGGAGTCTGGTGGACGGCCAACCTCATCATAAATGGGATCAATTTTTTGGTAATTGCACTGTCACATTTTCATCATTTTTGGTAATATGGAAGTGCGTTTGTTATGCACAATGGAAAGCTAAAGTTTTGTTGACATTTGAACTGTTATACCTACTCACTGGTGGGTTTTAGATATATCCTTAGTAGGCTTATACACTGTAACTCACATTTCCTGATACCTACCAAAGAAAACTACAGATTTTCTTTAATAAAAGAAGGTGCACCCTTATTTTCAGAAACATACACATTCAACTCATGGGGATTGTTACATGTAATTATCTGGAGAGTCTCCTTTTTGTTTTATGCAACTGCATAGTAGTCCTTTGTGTAATAATACCTGAGTTTGTGTTAACCCATCTCAGTTGATGGACACTGGGGTACTCTAAACTTCGCTATTTCCAACAATACAGCATTGCTGGCTAAATCTCCCAACACAGGGGTTATGCCATTCTGTCTTTTCACAAATAAAATGTGAAGTACATGTTTATTTTTATACTTTGGGGTTGTGAAAACCTAATAGGGAAGAAATCATATCTTAGTGCAATTTTAGTTTGCATTTCTCTCCACATGAGTGAGATTAAGCATATTTTCATATGTTTGATATTAGTTTGCTTTTCTATTCTCTTTTCAATGTCTTCTGTCCATTTTTACAATGATTTGTTGGTCTTTTGCCTTATTAAAATAATAAACTCTGTTTTTTAGGGAAGTTTTAAGTTCAAAACAAAATAGAGTGGAAGATGGCGGCCGAGTAGCAGCTTCTGTGTAACCGGGCTGCAGTGAGAAGGAAGAGAGAAGATTCCAGGCATCTCTGGCCAGTGGGTTTTGCCCAGATGCTGTCCTCTGGTGACCCAGGAAGTCAGTGAGAGACTTTCGGACCCCACAAGGAGGTCAGAAGCTGTGGAAAACCGGCAAGTAGTGGGTGCCCATTTGTTCAGTCGTCAAAGGCTGCCTGCAGCTGTACCTATAGCAACAGTGAGACTACAAGTGGGAAGAGCCTTGCCTGGGGGCTGTTTTGGTTTGACTAGACTTGGGCACTCCATTGAACTGCCTTGGGAGACCTTGGGCCAGTGTGTGGATGACTTTGGGCACTGTCTGGGCCCCCAGACTGAGCCTCTGAGCCAGTAAGGAGCTAATGCCTTTCAGCTGTGTGCTGCCTGCACAGTTTCTGCGTGGTGCAGCACCGGGACCTGCCAGGAGTCCTCAGACCAGTAATCTAGTGACTGAGCTGCCCAAAGGCAGGGGCTGTGATGCTGGAGGAGTGCTGAGATCCAAGTGTTTGGCAGATTAACACCCTTGGCCCTCAGGGGCATTGAGGGAAATTGGATTTGGCACATTGGATAAGCAGGGAGCCACATCAGGAGAGATCCCAGGGACAAGTGCTTTCCTTGGAAAGCTTCTGCTTGGCCTAGGCCCACAGATTGGAGGGTCTTTTAAGTGGGCCTAGGATAAGGTGACCAAATTTTAGCATTGGTAAAGTGGACATCATTGATGGTGGTGGGGGGTGGTGGGGGCAGGTGGAGGGTGAGGGGTCGGGGGTGGTTCTTAATGAAAAATTTGGTCTATATGGAGCAACAAAAATTTTCATAGAACACAAAAATAGTATTGCAATATATTTTTTAAAATTTCAACATAAGTACAAATACATTTAAATATTACAAATACATTTAAATATTACAAATACATTTAAAAATTATGTATAGTATTATTTTATTCTTTGGCATATTTCTTATTTGAGTGAATTTTTTTTTAGTAGATTGCTATCGTTGTTTAAAAGGTCATGAAATTTTTCACAAGAATTTGTTAAATTATATTTCACCCATAAAATGGCTTTCAAAGTCTCAACACTTAATTGTGATTTTTCTGATGTCCACACTTTATTTACTGTAGAAAAAATGCGTTCAGTCACAGCATTAGTTCTTGGTAAGGACAGCACGTATCCCACAATTTTTAGTGCATTATTGTATGGAACATGGTTTGTTCCAAAATGATGAAATATTTCTAACCATTTGTTCTCTATTGTGATTTTTGCTGATGCCCAAGATTTAACCTTTTCCTTATCTATATCTATATCTATATCTATATCATCTATATATATATTTTGAGACAGAGCCTCAAGCTGTCACCCTGGGCAGAGTTCCATGGCATCACAGCTCACAGCAACCTCCAATTCTTGGGCTAAAGTGAGTCTCCTGCCTCCACCTCCCAAGTAGCTGGGATTACAGGCACC
>NW_003852448.1:8348278-8350616 GCF_000181295.1 Otolemur garnettii
CCCCAAAACAAAAAATGCCATTGTTCATTAAGTCCAAACAATGGTGGTAGAATTCTAACAACTGATCAACAATGCAAACTTTGATAAGCAGTTCTCAATAATCAGTTCTCAACAATTATTTGTTATTATTAAAGTTTAACATTATAAAATTAACAAAAATAATATGAAACTCATATCCTGGTGAATTAGCCACATGGCAGCCGAAAATCGTATATTCCCTTCTCGTTCTCCCACTGAAAGAGGATACCCGAGAAGGGTAAGGTCTGAGAGAACAGGTCTTCTCAAAGTGATCACGAGGTTACAACTGCGGGGTCCTCTCCATGGTGACTCAGCTCTTAGGAATTTGTAACCTGGAAATTTCAAAGTTCTGCAAAATCCTGTAGTTCTGTAGGGGCTGGACTAGAGTCTCCTACTTGATTCAAACTGGCCAATGGGAAGAGTACCTGTGGGGTGGAACTTTTTGACTGTCAAAAAAAAGGAGAAAGACCAAGCCAGTGGGGGAGCATGGCCATTTTGGAAATCTTCTATGCCATAAGCTCCTGGCTGATGAATAAAGCCCTTCCTCT
Source organism: Otolemur garnettii (assembly GCF_000181295.1). Lineage (NCBI taxonomy): Eukaryota > Metazoa > Chordata > Mammalia > Primates > Galagidae > Otolemur > Otolemur garnettii. The sequence goes on from NW_003852448.1 coordinate 8,348,845, forward strand.
TATGTATGTGGTGTTTGGGTGCTCTTTCTCTCCATTGGGCTGCGTCTTCCTGCAACACCACCATTCCCTAGCTTGTTGTGCATTCTTTCCAAAAATTGAGACTTTTTAAAAATGCCGCAAAATGCAGGACAAATTGTTAAAAATCAGGACTGTCTCGCCAAAAGCGGGTCATCTGGTCACCTTAGCCTACAAGACATTTGGGCTCCTAAGCCTGTGGGGTCTGTGAAACCAGTTCAGGCCTCTAGTCTCCATCTTGTACACCTGTATCAACTTTGAGATTAACTTCTCACTCCACAGAAGATCACCTGTTGCCCAGACAATATTTACCAAGATATATATATACTGGGTTTTTTTGTGTTTGTTTGTTTTCTTTTGTTTTGGTTTTTGGTTTTGGGGTTTTTGCTTTTTTAGGTTTTTTTTTTTTAACTTCAACTTTTCTTTTCTTTTTTTTGATACCTTTTCTAGTTTATATACAACCTTCCATTTTTGCCTTCTTTAACAATTAGAATTTTATTTTTGTCAATGTTTCTTTCCCTATTATTTGTTTTTTCTTTTTACCCTCAACTTTATCCTACTAGGGGTTTTTCCTTTTTTGTTATGATTTGATTTATAGTATTTTGGTCTCTCCTCTCTACCTGGTGGAGGTGGGGTACTGTGTCTGAGCCAGCTGGCACAGAGCTGTTGACCTCAAGGGAATCACCCAACCTGGAACCCCCAGAGATTGGGGGTCCTTAAGGTTGGGTCATAATACCCTACTCTATAATAAGGTTGGGTCATAATACCCTACCCTATACTATTATTGTCTTTTTTTTTTGTGCCTTTCTTTTTTTGTTAATATTTCTTTTTACTCACCCCCTCTTCTTTCTCTCTCTTTTTGTCTTTTTTAATATCTTTTTTTTCCTTCTTGCTTCTCAATTTTCTCATCTTTCTGGTCTTGTACCAAAAGGACTCATTAAAATTTTAGGCCAGTAGCATAGTAACTTACAACAAGAAGAAGTGAAAGGAAAATTAGGGTAAGGAAACAGACATAAGAAAGCACTCATGAAGAAGAATAGGCAGAAAAATCCTGGCAACATGAAATGTCAGTCCAGAGTAACCCCTCCTAGGGATCGTGAGGTAGCTACAGCAGAGGATTCCTCCTATAAGGAAATGTTAGAAATGACAGAAGGGGAATTTAGAATACATATGTTGAAAATAATGAAGAAATTTCTGAGAAAGTGGAAAACAATAAAAAAACAATGAAAGAAATTGCTGAGAAAGTGGATAATAACCAGAAGGAAATTCAAAACCAAAATCAAATAAGAGATCAATGATATGAAGAATACAGAAAGGACACAACAGAGTTGAAGGAACTGATAGTCAATCAGAGATATCAAAGATGCAATAGAAAGTATCAGTAATCGATTAGACCATTCGAAAGAAAGAATCTCTGAGCTAGAAGATAAAGCCCTCAAGATAACCCAAATTGTTAAAGTGGCTGAAAAGAAGAGAGAGAAAGCAGAACACTCATTGATAGAATTGTGGGACGCTATGAAGCGTTCAAATATATGAGTTATAGGTATCCCTGAAGGGGAAGAAGAATGCCCCAGAGGAATGGAAGCCATTCTAGAGATTATTGTAAATGAAAACTTCCCTAATATTACCCAAGATTCCGGCATACTCCTTTTTGAGGAATATGAGCCTCTGTGTTTTGTGAAGCAACTTCATCACCTTCAGGGATTCCTATAAGGCGAATATTAGTTTTCTTCGAGTTATCCAAGAGTTCTCTGAGA
>NW_003852448.1:8353047-8360895 GCF_000181295.1 Otolemur garnettii
GTGGCACGCCAGCAGGGGTAGGAGGTCCAGTTTTTAGGGGGTCTCTCCCGTGGAATAGAGTGGGAGGAAGTTTGAACTCTGCTTGCTTGTTTCAATGGAGTAAACTGCGAGCCCTTGTTGTAGGGGAGGGGACTTCCGTCCACTTGGTAGTGGATTTTGTACCTTTTGGTTGTATTTTTGGGGTCGCAGCTCGCCTCAGGAAGGTTGAAGTGTGCTCTTCAATCTTCTCTCTTGTCTCTGCTCTAAACCATCAGCTAATTTGCTAAGCTTCTGTCCTTTCAGCCTCCTTCTGGATGGGAGCTTCTGTAAAAAGCTGGCTGCAATCTGCCATCTTGGCTCTGCCCCTGATTTTGAAGTATTTCTATTTCTACTGTCTATAAGACTTGGTGTGATCTGCTTTTTTTTTTTTTTTAGAAATTATGTTTTACCTTTATTTATATATATTAGTTATCTTTTTTTTAGACTTTGGTAAAAACATAATAAGAGGAAAAATGTTTGCTATTTGTATTTTGTCTTGTGTGTTCTGTAACAAACAAGTAGTAAATGATTATGTATTAAAAAAATTGCATAGCTCTTATTAAAGCTATATTGATAGGCACTTTCTATTTTGGTTGCTGATACAATGCTACCTTTCTTTTTGTAATTATTTTGTAATTCTTTTTTACATAGGAATATAATTGATTTTGTATAGTTATTTTGAAGTTAGCTACATTGCTGAATTTTTCTATTGTTTTTGGTAACTTGCAAGTAACTTGGTAACTCCGAAGTGATGAAATTTGTACTTTTTTAAATAAACCATTTGGATTTTTAAGTTATCATAATTGTACCACCTAGGATCTTCAACTTTGCTAGGAGTGGTGGTAATGAGTACACTTATCTCGTAATTGATTTGTAGATAATGCTTTTGTTTCCTCATAAAACTGATATATTTGTCCCAGTGTTATCTTCAATGATTATGTCAATGTTTTGCCTATAGTTGATGTTCTGTAAATATCCATGGAATAAAGGAGCCTGAAATAAACAAAACAAAACAAAATAGAGTGTAAAGTTCGGAGTTCCCAAACATCCCCTGGCCCCACATATGGACAGACTGCTCTACTAGGGACATTCTGCATGTTTTTTATAATTAATGAGCCTACATTGACACACTACATAATAAGATATTAGTCATTTGTTTACTGTATGAGTTACAAGTATTATTTTCCAGGTTGCCATTCATATATTACTTTATTCTTGTCATTTAGAAGTATATTACTATTATGTAGGAAAATTAATCACTTAATATTTGTATGTTCTGGATTTTGAGTCATATTTTCTGCATGCATAGATTATAATGAAATTCTTTTCTGTTTTCTTCCAGGACTTTAAACATTTTCTATTTTCTAACTTTTAAATGTTTTTTTTCATTTGTAATTCATCCTGGTGTTTATCAAGCATTTATCCTGCCCTGTTGCATAAACTGTACTTATGCTTACTAAATAATTTGAAAATAAAATAATCTTAATAAAAATGTGATAGGTACATACTGAAAAGTAAATGTAAATTAGAATATCACCATTTTGCAACACTTAATGAAATAATGGATCTATGGATCATTAACAACTGCTAACACAAGTAGAGGGAAAAACCAGGCATCAATTGCTCACTGATGGAAACATTCATCACCATCTATGAGTAACCTTGTCAAAAAAATAGAATTCTATTCTGATGTCTCTTATTGAACCAAACACAATGAAATTCTCATTTATAAAAATGTATAAGACTAAGGAATATGGTAGATGACATCATGAGGATGCAAACTGCAAAATTCAAAGTAAGAAAATTAATTGTTTATATGATCTAGTATCTTCAGTAAATACATTGCAAGAAAATAAATGAGGGAAGGGTCTTTTGTTTATGGTTATGATTGATTGTCTGAGATTGTTATTTACCTTTCTTCTATAAACAACAAGAGGCTAAAATGTATAAAGGAACTGTTTCCAGACAGTGGACAATAGGCTGCTGAGGACTATTCCATGAGGTAGGTCAGGTAGATGGAAAGTGAAAGTGGATGAGGGACCCTAATAGTAAATATGTGGATGAATACAGGAGATTATTTTTATAATTTAAAATGCTTTTGAAACATAATTGTCTCTGAAAGCATCATCTTTGAGTTTATAATTTATACAAATGTAAAATGTATGACAACAATAATGCAAAATATGAGTGGAAGTGAAAATGTGATGTTATAAAGGTCTTTCAGTATAGGTGAAGTGTTATAATATTCACTGAAGATAGAATGTACTGTTAAAGATACATAATGTAAATTGAGGAGGAACAACTAGTAAAATAAAACATAGCTAATAAAGCAAGAGTGGAGACAAAATGAAATTTTTAAAGTTTGCCAAAATAGCAGAGAATAGGAAAAGTGAATAGATAGAACAAATAGAAACAAATACCAAGATGATGGGTTTAAACATAACTATTTAATATATTGATAATCATATTAGATGCAAATCATCTAAATGCTCCAATTAGAAAGCAAATTGATAGATTGGATTAAAAATGAAGACACCACTATATTCTGTCTAAAGAGAACCCTACTTTAAATATAAAAGCATAGGTTAAAATTAGAAGCATGCAGAAACTGCACTGGTTATATTAAGTATCAGATAAAGCAGACTTCAGAACAATGCGCCTCTTCACCAGAGATAAAGAAGAACGTTTCATGATGATGAACAAGTTAATCATCAATATGTGGGACACTATACATTGGACACTATACACTTAGTAACTATGAGCTTCAAAAAGGAAGAGAACTTCAAAATTCAGAAGCAAAAATTATTAGAAGCAAATGCAAAAGTGAACAAATCCACAATTGTAGTTGATTTCAACACTTTTTGCAATAATGCATACTATTTCCAAATATCTATGAGGGCCTGGCCTTTTTCCCCTTTAAAATTGAGTGAAGATGAAGGAAGGGAAACTATTTCAAAATTCAGATTTCTGCTGACTAAATTTTCATTTGAGGTTTCGTTTTTACATTTCCCACAACCTTATCATTGAGTAGGTGTGGGGGCATCTGAAGAGGTGCTTGAAGGGAGAGAAGGAGAATGAACAGTAAGATTCAGATTGGGAGTTCTGATCTTGTGGCTGGCTTTGTATGTTCCACTAAGCTCCCTGGGCCTCAGTTTCCCCCTTTGTTAGGAAATGGTAGTAACCTCTTTGCTGGAGTCCCTCTAGTCCCCCTTCATCTCCCTTGTGTCAAAGGTGAAGTGGTATCCTGCCTCCTGAGAAAACAGTACCTTGGCTGCTCAGTACAGTCACATCTCCCTGGTGCTTATATTGAAGTGGTGTCCTATGTCAGACAAAGGAGGGTGCTACTCATAATGCCCATAGAAATTTCCTAAGTTGAGCCATTAAGAAGGATGGAGACTTTACGTCCTTCATGTTCACATGGATGGAGCTGGAAAATGTTCTTCTGAGCAAAGTATGGAGGAAGAATGGAGGAAAAAGTATCCAATGTACACACCCCTATTATGAAACTAATTTATACCTTTTATATGAAAGCTATAACGAAATAGCCTAAAAATATGGGAAGGGGGGAGGGAGAACGGGGGGAATAGGTGGAGGGAGGGGGATTGGAGGGATCACTTCTGAGGTTGATCTTACAGGGGTGCAAGTGAATCTTTCTAAGAGTAGAATGTGAACGTTTTACAACAATAACTGAGAAAATGACATGAAGGCTTTGTTGACCAGTTTGATGGAAGTATTTCGGATTGTGTGTGAAAACCCCACACTGTACCCCAGAAGTGCATTAATGTACATAGTTACCATTCAATAATAATAATAAAAAAAGAAATGTCCTAAGTTGTTTCCATGACTCTCACCTGCCTCATAGCAAACTGGTGGCAGATAGCCACCCTTTGCCAGGCAGCTGCTCTCTGAAATTTCAGAATTTCCATCAAGAAGCAAAATTACTGCAGTTTTGATTGGTCATGTCCACAGGGTTGGCTGGGACATAACCAGGAGTGAGTAAAGACCTAATTTGTCCCTGCTTCAGTGACATCTGCATTCAAAATGGAAAGGGGTTGAAGGAATGGACCCCAGAAATAGACTGTGGGAGGGAAGACTTCATCCTCTCTTCTCTCCAACCACAAAGGATATTGGCTTCAGCAAGGGTAGAATGACAGGGGAAAAGGCCATTTACCCCTTAGTTTTCCATGCTTCAGTGACAGTGTCATGAGTAAATTCCAAGTCTGGAAGTCTGTTTTCAGACACTGGAGGTGTTTTCTCAGATTGTGATGAGTGTTTAGGGAGTCACAGAGCTGCTGAATAGACCAGTGAAGGAGAATGTCCTCATCTGATCGTGTTTGGTTCAGACTCTGGACAGGTGAGTGAGAGGCAAGTCCCAGGCACAGCTTTGAACATTTAGTTCCTCCAACCCCATCTTCTACCATGATGCTCTTTTATGTTTCTCTTGTCAATTCAGGGTTCTAATAATGTGCTTCAGCCAGACCCAGGCCCCCAAGGCAATGCCCTTACCTTGAGTTCATGCCTCTTCCCATTTTGTTCACAAGTCTCACCAGTCCTATCCTAACCTTCAGCTCTCAGAAGACAAATATGTCAATATGTCCCATTTCTCCATTCTAAACTTCAGTAAAACATACCACCTATGTACACACAGCTTTTTGGGAGGATCCTGAGAAGGTGAAGAAGAAACACAACTGGAGTGATGACAGCATGAAGGCCACCTGGGTCCATGGAATTGTCCCCCTCACAAAGACAGCTGGAATAATGAATAATAGTTATATTATAATGAAAATAAGTGAAGGGGAGCCCTGGAGAGCATCAGAGGAGTAACAGAAACCCTGTTGAGCACAGAAACTCAGGATGGAAAGGAAGCCCTGAATATGCATGATCTTGTCTGATCTCATAAGCTAAACAAGGTCAGACATGGTTAGTATGGGATGAGAGAACATAGAAGGAAACCCTTGGCTTCCTCCACTCCATCCCACAACCAGGATCAGCCGGGAACTTCTCTCCATGGTGAAGAGGTAAGCAAGAAGACTCCAGCAACCTCCATCAACACTTTGGACACCTAGAGACCTCACCACTGGGGTCCCCTGCAGTCTTCTCAGGCACTAAGCCCAGCTGGTAGGGAGTTGCCAGGAGTCCATCTAGTTATGCTCCCCCCAGAGTAGGAGCTATTCCTATGCCCCACCCCTGGTGGCCCATGGACCTACTTAGCTGTGTCAATGGAAACTATGCCTGAGTGAGTCTTGCCCTGGGATGAGTAGCCATGTCTTCCTTTTATTCCTGAGGTTAAGCTATCATCAAACTAAATTATCCCAGTGCCTTGACATCTCCAATCCTAGCTGCAAACAGCTGTTACATTTTTCGGTGCATTGCCAAGCAGCAGTGAAGCCACTCCACCTACCTCTCTGCATCTCCCTTGTGCCAGAGCTGAAGTGGTATCCTGCCTCCTGAGAAAACAGTACCTTGGCTGCTCAGTGCAGTCACATCTCCCTGCTGCTTATATTGAAGTGGTGTCCTATATCCCAGGGAAATATTGCCTGAACCACCCAGAACATCTATAGGCTCCAATATTGCCCCATGGAGAACTGTTGTACTGGCTGAGCTGAGCAATTTGTCATCCCAGGACTGAGCTGACATTACACTGCATCCCAGCCAGACAGAACAGTGGCTGAGCAGAGATATCCCCCTCAACAGGCCAAATAACTCCAGTATCCTACTTCCCTGGAGCTAGGCTAGCTGCCTAGAGTCTGAGCTGTTGAAACATTCCTCTTTCTGGGATGTGGAAGCATTGCTATGTTGATCCCTACTTTCCTATGCTCAAATGACAGCAATGCCCTGCCATTCTGGGGTACTTGTCATTGCACCTGGCCTCACCGATTTTGGATACTGCCAACCTGCATTATTCCAGGATCTGGAGTCTGTGCTACATAGTGCCTCATCCTCCGGAACCTGAGTTGCTATACCCTGCTTATAGGGACTAAACCTTCAGAGTACTTCTTCTGCAGAGTCAGGCCAATTTTATGTCCTATTTCCCAGGCATAGAATCACAGCTACCATCTACCCTCTATGATTAAGCTGCTAGGGAGTACCTCATAGTCACAGATCCTGGCTCTATCAGCAACCTACATCCAACCCTGCCACAGACAGCAAACTTGCACCTTCTAGACCCAAGTGCTGCAATAAGTTCAGAGACCCTGAGGGTAGTACACTGACTCATAGTCATTTCAGGGCACACACCTGAAAACCAGTGCTGTTTTAGCTGCTGGTAGGCTATTTCAGACCTGATACCAAGAGGGATCCCCTCAGCTACACTTCTTTATTGTGGAAAAAATGAGAATAGGAGTTTTCCCAAAGCCCTCTATACCAAGGACAATAACAATCTATGCTACCACACCACTGGTCACAAATATCTAGGCCATAGAGGCATCCAAAGTTATTGCCGATGTTGAATGCAGCTGAAAAAGATAGCACTGGACCTATCTGGAGACAGATTTACCCCACTTTTCCCAACCAGAATACCAAAACTCAACTGAATTTGAAAGTCTTTCTTTATAAAGGCGACTCTATGAAGTTTTGGGAGGCAGTTGTTTCACCAGATGCACAGAAATCAATGTGGGAACACAAGAAACATTAAAAATCAACACAATATGACATCACCAAGAACATAATAACTGTCTAATAACAGACTCCAATGGAAAGGAAATTAATAACTGTCAGAAAGAAAATTCAAAATAATGACCTTAAACTGAACAAAATAAAAAGAAAATATAGACAATTTGACAAAATCAGGAAATCAATCCATCTTATGTATGAGAAATGCATCAAAGAGATAGAAATCATGAAAAAGAAGCAAACAGAAATCCTGTAGCTAAGGAATTCAATGAACAAAATTAAAAATATAACAGAGAGCTCCAACAGCAGCAGACTTGATCACACAGAAGAAAGAACCTCTGAACTTGAAGACAAGTCATTTACACAGTCAGAAAAGAACAAAGAAATGAGAATGAAAAAGAATGAAGATGTCTGAGCCACATAGATGAAAAATGTTCATATTATGCAATTTCCAGGACAAGAGATGGAAAAAATGTGTAGAAAATCTATTTAATGAATCAATAGCTGGAAATTCTTCAAATATATGGATAAATATAGATATCCAGGAAACTCAAAAGTCCCTATAGATTCAATCCAAAAAGTTCCTCTCCAAGACACATCACAGTGAAATTGTCAAAAATCAAAGACAAAAAGAGAATTCCATAAAGAGGAAGATAAAAGTATCAACTCATATACATATACGCATAACTGAATCACCATTAAATTAACAAGGGACTTTTACAGATCAATTTTCCAGGTCACAGACAATGGAATGATATATTGAAACCACTGGAAAAAATTTGACAGCCAAAAATACTATACCCGGCAAAGATATCATTTAGAAATGCTGAAGGAAAAAAATCTTTCCTGGACCTGAGGAGATGGATCACCACCAGACTGACTTTAAAAAAATGCTTAAGGAAGTCCTTTGGATGGAAAAGAAAAGATAATAATCACTGTCATGAAAACACATAAAAATTAAAACTCAAAAAGGTGAAAAAGAAAAAATTCAAATCTTATCAATATAGAAAGCCAATAGACCACAATGACAAACAATAAATCAGGAATAAACACGAATGGATCAATAAACTATGGTATATGTACACCATGGAATACTATGCAGCCCTAAAGAAAAACGAAGACTTTACCTCCTTCACGTTTACATGGATGGAACTGGAAAATGTTCTTCTTAGCAAAGTATCACAGGAATGGAAGAAAAAGTATCCAATGTACACAGCC
>NW_003852448.1:8360927-8377326 GCF_000181295.1 Otolemur garnettii
GGGAAGAAGGGTGGCTGGGTGGTGGGAGGTTAACCGGAAAGATCACCTATATTTCTGTCTAACAAGGGTACAAGTGAACTTTTCTAGAAATAGAATGTAAATGTTTTGACACAATGACTACGCAAATTACATGAAATTTATGTGAACCAGCTTGATGAAAATATTTCAAAATGTATATGAAAACACTACACTGTACCCCCTGTTTGCATTAATGTATAGAGCTATCATTTAATAAAAAAAAAATTTAAAAAAATCAGGAATAAAGGAAGAAAGTACATTAAAAAACATGAAAAAAATAAGAAAATTACAGGATTAAGTCTTTACTTGTTAATACTAACTTTGATTATAAATAAATTAAATTCTTCATTTAAAAGGTACAAATGGCTGACTAGATAAAAAGATGATTCAACCATATGCTATCTGTAAGAAACACATCTAACCTGTGAAGATACAGACAGTAAAAGTAAAGAGATGGAAAAAGTTATGCCATATAAATGGAAGCAAAAATGAGCAGGAGTAGTTATATTCATATCAGATAATATAGAATTTAAGTCAAAAGACTAAAAATAGGAAAAGAAGGTTATCTAGGTCATGGAAGAAGCCCAAATGCCCATTGACCCACGAATGGATCAATAAATTGTGGTATATGTACACCATGGAATATTATACAACCCTAACGAAAGATGGAGACTTTACCTCCTTCATGTTTATATGGATGGAATTAGAAAATGTTCTTCTTAGCAAGGTATCTCAAGAATGGAAGAAAAAGTATCCAATGTACACAGCCCTATTTTGAAACTAATTCATAGCTTTTATAGGAATATCATAACCTAATCATAGCCTTAGAATATGGGAAGGGGATGGGAGAGGGAAGGGGAGAGGGGTGGATGGGGGAAGGGAGGGTGATTGGTGGGGCCACCTCTATAGTTTATCTTACAAAGGTACAAGTGAATCTTTCTAAAAGCAGAGTATGAATGTCTTAACTCAATAACTAAGAAAATGACATGAAGGTTATGTTAACCAGTTTGATGAGAGTATTTCAAATTGTATATAAAAACAGCACACTGTACCCCATGATTGCATTAATGTACACAGTTATGCTATAAGAAAGAAAAAAAAAAAGAAGGTTATTATATAATGATAAAGGAACAAATTCAGCAAGAGGATACTATAAGGCAATTGTAAATATCTATGCACTCAACACCAAAGCACCCAGACATGTAAAGCAAATATTTTAGATCTAAAGAGAGAGACAGAATACAATATAATAATAGTAGGGGACTTTAATACTCCACTCTCACCATTAGACAGATCATCTAGACAGAAAATCAACAAAGAAACATTGGATTTAGATTTGACTTCAGACTAAATTGACCTAACAGACAAAACATTTCATGCAACATCTGCAGAATATACATTCCCTTCCTCAGCACAAGAAACACTCTCCAATATAGACCATATAGTAAGCCATAACACATGTCTCAACAAATTAAAAAAATTAAATCATATCAAGTATCTTTTCTGACCTCAATGGAACAAAATTAGAAAATCAATAGCAAGAGGAATTTTCAAATTGTACAAATACATGGAAATTAAGTAACACATCCCCAGACAACTAATGGGTCATTCAAAAAATGCAAAAGAAATAAAAAATCTTGAAACAAATGAAAATAGAATCAAACCACATTAAAAAATAGAAACATACCATATTGCTGTATAATACAGCCAAAGCAGTATTATAAGAAAAGTTAGCAATAAATGCCTATATAAGAAAAGTAAAAAGATTTCAAATAAACAACCTAATGAGGCATCCCAAAGAAGTAGGAAAGCAAGAATAAATCAAACCCAAAATTTATAGAAGGAAAGAAATAATAAAGGTCAGATTCAGAACAAGCAAAATTGAGCAAAACTGAGACTTAAAAAAACTAAAAAAATCAACTAAACAAAAAATTGGTTTTATGAAAAGGCAGACAAATTGTCAAATTATTAACTTGACTAAGCATGGAAAAAGAGAAGATCCAAATAAATAAAATCAGAAACCAAGGAGACAACTAATACCACAGAAATATAAAGGATCATTTGAGACTTGTAAAAAAAACTATGAGCAAACAAATTAGTAAGCTTAGCAAAATACTTAACATACATGATCTACCAAGATTGAACCAAGAAGAAATAGAAAATGTTAACAAACCAACTATGAATAACAATACTGAACATATATAAGGTCTCCTATGGAAGAAAGCCAGGGTCTGATAGCTACAATGCAAAATTCTACCAAAGAAGAATTAATACCAATTCTTTTCAAACTCCCTTTGAAAATTGTAGAAGAGGGAATTTTTTCAAACTCATTCTATGAGACCAGTATTTCCTTATACCAAAACCACATGAGAAAATAACAAAAACAACAATAAGAACAAGAACAAAATTACAATATTTAGGGCTTAAAACCCCTTCCAGATTTTTTGCTCCCTCTTAAAGTAAAACTTTTTTAGGTTTGTGGTAGGTACTTAAATACTTGTTGATTGATGTGAGATTTCACTTGCTAGAGGAGAGTTTAGTTCATTTAAAAATTCCCTGAAGTGACTGAGTGCAGTAGCTCATGCCTACAATCCTAGCCTACAATCCTAGCACTCTGGCCCTGAGCTCACAGGTTTGAAACCAGCCTGAGCAAGAGCAAGAACTCATCTGTAAAAACAGCCAGGCATTGTGATGGGTGCATGTAGACCCAGCTACTCAGGAGGCTGAGGCAAGAGAATTGCTTGAGCTCAAGAGTTTGAGGTTGCTGTGAGCTATGATGCCACAGCACTTTACCAAGGGCAACAAAGTGAGACTATGTCTCAAAAAAAAAAAAAAAATTCCCTGAGAAAAGATTGCACTATTTGTTTTTGAGGAGGGTTAGCAGCCACCTCCATTTGATCTTATAGAAATGTTTAAAGAGAACTTATCAATATAGAAAGCCAACAGACCACAATGATAAAAAATAAGAGAGGAATAAAGGAAAAAAGCACATAAAAAACCACCAAGAAAAATGAGCCAAATTACAGGAATAAGCCATCATCCACCAACACTAAACTTGAATGTAAACAACTTAAAGTCTCCACTTAAAAATTGAAAATTGTAGAAGAGGGAATTTTAGAAGAAAATTGTAGAAGAGGCGATTGTAGAAGAGGGAAAAGGTACAGATGGCTGACTAGATAAAAAGATGATTCAACTATATGCTGCCTATAAGAAACATATCTAACCTGTGAAGACACATACAGTGAAAGTTAAGAGATAGAAAAAGGTATACCATGCAACAGGAAACAAAAATGAGAAGGAGTAGCTAAATTTATATCAGATAAAACAGAATTTAAGTCAAAAGAGTAAAAAGTGAAGAAAAGGTTATTATAATTAACAAAGGCATAAATTCAGCAAGAGAATATTGTGTATAATTGTAAATATCTATGCACTCAACACCAATGCACTCAGTCATATAAAGCAAATATTATTAGATCTAAAAAGAGAGACAGACTGCAATATAATAATAGTAGAGTACTTCAACACTCCACTCTCATCATTTGACAGATCATCAAGTCAGCAAATCACCAAAGAAACATTGGATTTAGACTTGACTTTAGACTAAATGAACATAACAGACATTTACAGAACACTTCATCCAACATCTGCAGAATACACATTTTCTTCCTCAGCACATGGAAGATTCTCCAAGATAGACTATACAGTAAGCCATAAAATGTCTTAACAAATTAAAAAAAAATTAAATCATATAACATATCTTTTCTGACCCCAGTGGAATAAAATTAGAAATCAATAACAAGAGGAACTTTCAAATTGTACAAATACATGGAAATTAAATAACATATTCCCAAACAACCAATGGGCCATTCAAGAAATTAAAAAGTGTTGAAACATGGTGGCCATAGCTTGGTGGGTAGGGTGCCAGCCACATACACTGAGGTTGACAGGTTCAAACCCAGCCTGGGCTAGCTAAAACAACAATGACAACTGCAACAACAACAACAAAAAAAATAACCAGGCTTTGTGAAGGGTACCTGTAGTCCCAGCTACTTGGGAGGCTGAGGCAGGAGAATTGCTTAAGCTCAAGAGTTTGAAGTTGTTGTGATTTCTGATGCCATGGCACTCTACCCAGGGTGACAGCTTGAGACTCTGTCTCAAAAAAAAAAAAGAAAAAAAAATTTGAAACAAATAAAAATAGAAACACACCATATAAAATTCTGTGCAATACAGCCAAATCATTATTATAAGAAAATATAATGTATTTTCTCATATAGCAATAAATGTCTATATAAGAAAAGTAGAAAGATTTCAAATAAACAACCTAATGAGGCATCTCAAGGAAATAGAAAAGCAAGAACAAACAAACTCCAGATTCATAGAAAGAAAGAAATAATAAAGGTCAGATTAGAAATAAGCAAAATTGAGCAAAATTGAGATTTAAAAAAACCCTAAAATATTAACTAACCAATAAGACAGATACAATTAACAAATTATTAACATAACTAAGCATGAAAAAAAAGAGAGAAGATCCAAATAAACTCAGAAATGAAGGAGACAACTGATACCACTGAAATATAAAGGATCATTGGAGACAGTTAAGAACAACTATATGCAACCAAATTAGTAAGCTTAGCAAAATCCTCACCATACACAATCTACCAAGATTGGACTGAGGAAACAGAAAATGTTAATAAAACAATTCTGAATAACAATATTGAATATGTAATAAGGTCTTTCATCAAAGAAATTCCAGGATCTGATGGCTACAATGCAGAATTCTATCAATTATTTAAAGAATATCACTTCTTTTCAAACTCTTCCTCAAAATTGTAGAAGAAGGAATTTTTCCAACCTTGTTCTATGAGACCAGCATTATCCTTATACCAAAACCATATGAGAAAATAACAAAAACAACAATAAAACTACAGTATTTAGAGCTTAAAACTCCTTCTAGATTTTTTGCTTTTCAAAGTAAAACTTTTTTAGGTTCATGGTAGATGTCTGAATACTTGTTGATTGAAGTGAAATTTCATTTGGTAGGTGAGAGTTTAGTTCATCTAAAAATTCCTTGAGAAAAGAAAGTGCTATTCCTTTTTGAAGTACATTAGCAACCACCTCCATTTATTCTTGTAGAAATGATTGAAGAGAACCAACCTACCAGAGATTGCACACAAAGAAGTTGTGGAACAGAATAGGAAATTATCAGGATAGCAGCAGAGATCAACCCCTGAGAGGCTTGGCATCCAGCAAGGAGGGAACTTGCCAGAATTAACCCACTAGAGAGTCCATATGAATAAATTGTGAAGAACATAAAAAGCAGGATATCAGCAGAGATCAACCTCTGAAAGGCTTGGAGTCTAATAAGAAAAGAAGATGGAGTGGTTTATTTTTCCATCCCCCACATCTCTGGCAGTCAGTGAGCTTCTTGAACTGTTGGAGAGCTTTTCAACTTTCATAAGCCCCCAAACTCTTGCCCAGTGAACTCAGCTTCTTGAGCCCAAAGCACCAGGTTTCTGGTACCCTCGGGGTCACTTTCTGTCACCACAGACCCAAGCTTACATAGCAGGCACCATATTGCTTCCCACCCCTCTTATTACCTTTGTTCTCCCCAGGGAACTTCAGACCCTCAGATTTTGTCTTGCTTGCTCCCACCCAAACATTTCCTAACCCTGGTCTAGACTCCAGAAGCCACAGGGGGGCTACTGGGTCCTAGAGGATCTGGGTGAACTCAGAGCCTAGCCTTTCTAAGTGGGCTGCCTTCTGGAGAGAGAGGTAGAGATGACCAGAGTTCTGGCTTTCTCCCATTCAGCTATTTTTTTCTTCTCTTTCCCTGATCTGCCAGTGAATGCTGAGAGATCATTGAGCTGGGGGTCCCAGGAACTTCTTTTCCTCTAGGTTGGTGTAACAGGGCTTCCATAGAGAGTGAAGTTCAGACCTTTCTAGACTAATTTTCTCCCCTCTTCTCTTCCCCATCTGCAGCTGCTGAGAGAGACAATTGAACCATCATGCCAAGGCTTCCACAGAGAGTAAAGCTCAGGTCTTCCCTTTGGGGTCCTGCAGAATACTGAGAGGTGCTCAGACTGTAAGCGCTCTGCCTATTGACCCTACCTGGTGCCACTTGCCCAGTGATTACATCAGGACTGGACACTCCAGAAGGCAAAGGGATTTCAAATCTGCTTGGGCAACTGTGGGCAACTTGGAATTAGTGCACTTGCACCTGGCAAGGTCAGGGATTGATTGTTGGGGACTCAGAGGCAGGCTTATAGGCCAGATCTGATGTATGCCAATCTTAGTCACATTGGTCAAGGCAACGAAGGGAGATTAGACAGTGGGTGAGGCCACTTCAGCCCCTCCCTGGTGGGTTTTCCTGGAAGCTGGGAGCAGGCTTTTGACCCCACTGAAAGAGATACCTGCCAGTTTTGATGGAGCCTAAGGGCAAGCTCACCCAACGCAGCCCCACCCAGCTACACTCCCCCACCCACCTTGGCTGTGGCAGAAAATAAGGATTCTTTTGAAATTTCAGGTTCCCACCCAGCACCTGCAACATTCAAGTGCTTCTCCTGAAGGACAAAAGCTGGTCATACAACCCAAAATCAATAATGCAGCTTGTTCCTTCTGCTAAGTGCCACCTACTGACTGGAGATCAATCTACATGCTCCTTGTAGCATTTATTGACTTAGTCATACAAAGTGTAGTTGCATCTCACCCATAAATACCACCCACTGTCTCAGAGATTAAGCTAGGCATGCCATTAATCTAAACAAAAGAAAATCCAAAAATAGAAGCAAAAGCTGCTCCAGATGAGAAGGAATCAGAGAAACATCTCCTGATACATGAAAAATCAGAGTGAAAAAACACCCCCAAAAGAAAAGAATAACTCTGTACCAATGGAAACCACCAAAAATGAGAATACTGAATGCGAATTATAAGGAGACTAAGTAAAATACAAGCAAAAATAGAAAACCAACACAAAGAATCCACAAAAACAAAAAATGAAATGAATAAATCAATAAATCAATCAATAAATAAAATTACTAAAAATAAAATCAAGCAAAAGTTCTGGAAATGAAAAATAAATTCAAGGAAGTACAAAACACAGTGGAAATTCTTAAGAATAGGCTACACTAGGCAGAAGAAAGAATCTCAGAGCTAATAGCTGGGCATTGTGGCAGGGACTCATAGTCCCAGCTACTTGGGAGGCTGAGGCAAGAGAATTGCTTAAGCCTAATAGTTTGAGGTTCCTGTGAGTTGTGATGCCGTGACACTCTACCAAGGGTGACATAGTGAGACTCTGTCTCAAAAAAAAAAAAAAAATCTCAGAGCTAGATGAAGATGATAACACCTTTGAATTAAACAAATCAGTCAAAGAGAAAGAACAGAGAAATAAGAGAATTAACAAAGCCTACAAAACTATGGGATTATACAAAGAGAACTAATGTAAGAATCATAGGCATACCTGAGGGTGAAGTAGAAAACCTATTTGAGGGAACACTTAAGGAAATTTCCCAGGTCTTACTAGAAATCTGGACATCCAGGTACTAGAAATGCAACAGACTCCTGGCAGATTCATCACAAAGACGTAATCACCATGATATATAGTCATCAGGCTGGCCAAAGTTTACTCGAAAGAGGAACTCCTATCTACCATAAGGAGCTCAACTGAGACCTTACAAATCAGAAGGAACTGGGAGCCCATTCTCAATCTTCTTAAAAAGAATAATGGCCAGCCTAGAATTTTGTATCCTGCAGAACTAAGTATTTTTTATATGAGGGAAAAATAAAGACTTTTTCAAACAAATCCTGAGGAAGTTCATCAAGACAAGACTTACCAAGTACTCAGATCTGCCTTATATGTTGGTCAGCACAGTAGACACCCACTAGTGTAAAACCACCTACATATTAAAGTTCAGAGCCCAGATTCTACAATGCTTCAAGATGCAACACAAAGCAATAAAGTTCTTTGCAAGAAGATGAAGAGAAATCCACCGCCACTTATCAATTATTTCAATAAATGTGAATGGCTTGAACTCCCCACTGAAGAGACTTAGCCTGGCTGAATAGATAAAAGAAAATACAAGCCAACTATCTACTGTCTCTAGGAAATGCATCACACTCACAAAGACTCATTCAGACTCAAAGTTAAATGTGGAAAACAATATTCCATGCAAATGAAAAACAAAAGACAGCTGGTGGAGCCATTCTCATGGTATAAACCATAGACTTCTAATCAACAAAAGTAAAGAAAGGTGAAAACAGTCATTATATAATGGTGAAGGAAACAATTCAAGAAGAAGACATAACATTCCTAAATATCTATGCACCTAACACAGGAGTGTCCAGATTCATAAAGCAAATCCTACTTGATCTAAACAAAATGATAAATGACAGCTTTGCAATAGCTGGTGACTTCAACTCCTCACTGGCAGAACTCAATAGATCCTTCAAGCAAGAAAATAAACAAAGAAACTGTGGACTTAAACAGAACTCTAGCAAAAATTGGACCCCCCTGACATTTATAAAACACAGCAATTCATAGAACATACCCTCAAACTACTTGATATACATTTTTCTCATCAGTTCATGGAATATTCTCTAAGATTTATCACATCCTAAGACATACCAATTTCTCTTGGGAGGAAAGTGTGACTTTATGTTCAAATATTTGCTAACTGAAGGTTATAATACAATAGGATCTTAATGCCATGTCTCAGAATTTTGGCTAAAACTCTAGTGAGGAAAATGATAGACACAAAGTGCACCCATATTCTGAAGAGTGATGCAGAACCTGTTTTACCCTAAATGACCATTTCTAAAGAAATTGTGCACTTCTTTGTGCATTGCTTCTCTAATCCTAGAGACTTTGCTAACTTTTGTTCAATGTACAGCCTAGATTCATTTGTGCTCTGGGGAAATAAGAAAGAGGTGTATGTCCTATTATGGACAAAATGGTTTAGGGCATAGAAAAGCCAATTTCAAGGTGGTAGAATAAGGAAAGTTGACAAAAGTCACATATGACAACCAGGACATGTTGATAGAACACGGAAACATGCTTTAGGGATTCCTAGAATTGTTAGGTGAGGACAACACAGTAAAAAAGAAGAAAATGGATAGGAACTTCAACTATTGCTATCACTATATTTAAGGGAGTTTCGTACCATCAAAATGCACAGGTCTCAGAAACTTTAGTTACATATGATTTCCGTCAGCAAATACTGAAGAGCTAAGGAAGTTGTGGTCTTTGGCTGGGGAATATGGTCTTTGTCTTAATAATATAGCTCAAGTCTCACAGGGAGAAGGAAAAGGGGAGATATAAAAGTAATCCACATCTAGCTCCAAAATCATCTCAAACTTTTATCAAAAAGTGAAATTCATCCCTGTATTAATAGAGTAAAAGTGGTATTTTTAAGGAAAAAAAGACTCCAATTTTGCACAAATATGAGAGAACTGAAAAGTTTTATTATAGGGGGTGGAGCAAGATGGCAAATCTGGAAGTCCATCGAGTTGAGCTCTGCTAAAGCAACTGAGAAAAGATAGTCAGTCGGACATCGTTTGGTGAGGAAACTTTTGCCTGAACCTGTGGCTTGGGGTGTGCTTTGAGGTGGCAGGGTACTGGCTGCTGTTTGTGAACTGGAGTGGCGGGGCAAATATCTGACAACTAGGCAAGTCTGGTGGGAGCCAATGGTGGGAACTAGGGGTGACAGCTGTCACTAGGAGCCACAGGTGGCAGCTACTGCCTGGAGCCACGGAGGTCCAGGACAGAGGAAGCCTTTTTGCAATTTTCAGTTTTCAGGGGAAGTGCATTGAGTGAATTGCCTAGAAGAGTGGGCAAATATGAACAGTATATAGCAGCCACATTTGAGGACTGGTTAGAATGGATTTGCCACCAGTTTGTCACTGGTAGAGATGGCCAATCTGGGAAGGTCCTGGCAGCAAGGGGTCAGCCATTATGGCAAGGTTGTGAGAAGGTCGTGAGGGTGAGCCCCCTACAGGAGCATAGCCATTTTAGTTCTGCCTGCTAGGAAAGATCCTCCAGTCACAGCCGACTCAGGGACTCCAGCACCTGACCAGAACTGTTGTCTGGGAACACAGTGAGACCTGCCTCTGAAGGTTTGAGTGGGGACCCCAGAATCCCCAAATGGGGAGAACCTAAATGCTGAGGAAATAATTAGGCAATCATAGTGGGGATCTGATCTATGCCTAGGATCTAGAGAGAGGTTATCAGTGGTGTTGTCCGTACCCTAAAGCTATAGTGCTACCTGATGTCCCAGCAATATTTTGCAACAAGAACATATTCCTACTAAAGTTGGACCCTCCAGACACACACACACATGCTTTTATGTATATATTTACATATATATGCTTTTATGTATGTATGTATATATTCTTTTATGTATATATGTATATATATAATGAGTTTTTATTTTGTTTATTTTTTTCTTTTTTTCTTGTTGTTAGTATTTTCTTTTTCTTGTTTTCTTTTCTTTTTTATTTTTGTTCTTTCATTTATTTGTTACTGCAGTGGCTTATTTTTGGTTATATAGAGCTTTTTGATTTTTTGTATTGATGTGTTTTGTGTCCTCTTATTTGTATGGTTGGTTCTTTTCTTAACTTCTATCTTTACTTTCATCAAGAACAAGGGCTTCTGTATTTTTTGGGTACAATATTTTAGCCTCATTTATTCTCTTTCTATATTTCATTCCAGTACATTCTCTCTTTGGACAGAGATTCTTCTACTTTTCTCATCTCTCCCACAATATTTACCTCTGTAATGACTAAGATATCTCCTCCCTTTTTCCTGTTTTTCTCCTTTCTTTCTTCACTCCACTTCCCTCTCTCTCTTCTATTAAATACAATGGCATTTTTCATTTCCCTTATCTATTCTTATCTTAATATTCTTTTCTTTTCTTTTTTCTGAGTGCTTGGGGTACATAGTTGTGACCTGGCAGGTAGGCCACAGCAAAGATCTGGCTCAAGGGGCTAAAAGACATTTCTACCTCTGGCCCTAGGAAGACAGTATTGGCAAAACCAAGATGCAGAATTTTTCAATTTTGTTTTCCCTCTTACTTAACTTTTCTCTTTCTTTCTTTCTTTCTTTCTTTCTCTCTCTCTCTTTTTTTTTTTTTTTTGAGATAGAGTCTCACTGTGTCACCCTAAATAGACTGCCATGGCATCACAGCTCACAGAAACCTCAAACACTTATGCTTAAGTGATTCTCTTGACTAAGCCTCCTGAGTAGCTGGGACTACAGATGCCCATCACAATGCCTGGCCTATTTCGTTTGTTTGTTTGTTTTATGTATTTTTTTTTGGAGACAGAATCTCCCTTGGTAAACTCTTGGGCTGAGTGGCATCAAACTCTTGGGCTTAAGCAATTCTCTTGCCTCCGCCTCCCGAGTATCTGGACCTACAGGCACATATCACAATGCCTGGCTATTTTTTTTGTTATAGTTGTCATTGTTGTTTAGCTGGCCCTGGCCAGGTTTGAACTTGCCAGTCCCAATGTATCTGGCTGGTGCCCTAGCTGCTGAGTTATAGGAACCAAGCCTTGCCCCTGCCTGGCTTTTTTTTGTTGTTGCAATTGTCATTGTTGTTTAGCAGGGCTGGACCAGGTGGCCTGCCTGCCTCTGTCTATGTCCAGTGTCTTAACCACTGACACTGAGCTATGGGTGCCAAACCACTTAATTTTTCCTTAGTGTTTTTTTTTTTTTTCCTGTTCTTTTCCTTTCCTTTTTAGTTTTGGCAGAGGAAGAGTCTCACTCTGCTCAAGCTGGTAAGGACTACCCAATTTTGAGGAACCGTCCCAGTCCAGCACCCTCAAAATCTTGAGTTACAAGTGTGACCTCAGCACCATCCTGATCAATGCCAATTCTTCCATCACTCTCAGCCTCTACTCCTGACCTTCTTCTCTCTTGTTCTCCAAGCTTTTTGTCTTTCTTGCATTATTCTTTCTTCCATTCTTTTCTTTTCTCCTTTTTCTTTTATTTTACTCTTTCCTTTGTTTTGACTTACTTTCTCTTCACTTGTTTCTCCCTCCATGCTCCTTACCTTTCTCCTCATTTTGACCTTACACCAAGAGGTCTCTTAATCACATAAACTCTGAGAGAAGGTAATTTGGAGCCCTCAATCAAATCTCACTCTACCAGCTTTACTAACCAAACTGTGGAAAATAATCATGGGACAGAACCAGAGGAAGAACTCTGGCAACATGAATAATCAGAGTAGATCAACTCCCCCAAGGAATGACAAGGAAGATACATAAGAAGATGCCATTCATAAGCAAATGGCTGAAATGTCAGAAATAGAATTCAGAATATGCATAGAAAATAGATGAATAGAATGGAGGAAAAGATGGAAAAAGAAATCCAGAGAATTGTGCAAAAGTTGTCTCAAAAAATCAATGAATTCAAAGACAAAATCACCAAGGATATGGATGTAATGAGAAAGGAGACAACAGAGCTCAAGGAAATGAAAAAGTTATTTGAGGAGCTCCAAAATACAGTACAATCCCTTAGTTATAGAGTTGAGCAGACAGAAGAAAAGATCTTTGAAATTGAAGATAAAGCTTTTTAATGTTCTTAGATGCTCAAAGAGGCAGACAAATGGAGAAAAAAGACTGATTATTCCCTGAGATGGTTGTGGGACCACTCCAGAAGATCAATCACTCATCTTATAGGAATTCCTAAAAGAGAAGAGGATGGTTAAAGGCACAGATGCTCTACTCCAAGATATTATGGAGGAAAATTTCATTGCAAGCATTGCAAGAGATACTGAAATTCCGATACTACAGAGTTTCAGAAAGACTCAATCCAAATAAATCATCTCCTAGACACATTGTAATTAACTTTGCCAAATTAAATATGAAAGAGAAAATTCTGCAAGCAGCCAGACATAAGAAAAGTATTACCTACAAAGGGAGAAATATTAGAATGACTGAATATCTCTCAGCTGAAACCATTCAGCCAGAAGAAGATGGTCATCAACCTTCAATCTCCTACAATAAAACACCTTTCAGCCCAGGATCCTGTATCCAGCTAAACTGAGCTTAATTTGTGATGGAGAAATCAAATATTTTACAGACTTACACATGTGGAAGAAATTTACCATCACTAAACCAGCTCTTCAGGATATTCTCAGACCCATCCTCCCTAATAATCAGCACAATGGTCTACCACCAAAGTAAACTCATCCAGAAAAATTTCAACAAAACCTAACTTGCATAGTGGTGAAAGGATTAAAAGTATCCACGGGACATCTGAAAAACATGACACTCAAAACACTACCATGCTTATCACTTCTCTAAATTAATGTGAATGGCTTAAATTGTCCTCTAAAGAGGCACAGGTTAGCTGACTATATATATAAACTCAGAACAGATATCTATTGCATACAAGAGTCTCATTTTACTTCAAAGGATAGAAATAGACTCAAGGTGAAGGGATGGACATCTATAATATAGGCAAATAGAAATAAAAAAAAATCAGGGGTTGCAATTTTATTTGCAGATACAATAGGCTTTAAACCAACAAAGATAAGGAAAGATAAGGATGGACACTACATACTTGTCAAGGGAAATACTCAACACAAAGAGATTTCAATAATCAATATTTATGTGCCCTAACAGAATGCTCCTCACTTTATAATGCAAACCCTAACAAATAGGAACAACTTGATATCTTTCTGCACTATAATGGTTGGAGATTTTAACACCCCTTTGGCAGTTTTGGATAGATCCTCCAAGAAGAAAGTAAACAAAGAAATAATAAACTTAAACTTGACCCTAGAACAAAGGGACTTAACAGACATCTACAGAACATTTCATTCTAATAAAGTGAGTGCACATTCTTCTCATCTGCCCAAGGATGATACTCCAAAATTGGTCATATCTTGGGAAACAAGTCTAACCTCAGCAAATTTAAAAGAATAGAAATTATTCCTTATATCTTCTGGGACCATCATGGAATAAAAGTTGAAATCAACAGCAACAGGAATCGTTACACTCAAACAAAATCATGTAAATTAAATAATCTTGGGCTGAATGATAGCTGGGTCAAAGAGAAAATTAAGAAGGAAACCACAAAATTTTTAGAACAAAGTGATAATGAAGATACAAATTATCTAGACCTGTGGGATACTGCAAAGGCGGTCCAGAGAGGGAAATTTATAGCATTAGAAGCCTTCATCAAGAAAACAGAAAGAGAAGACATCAGCAACTTAATGGGTCATCTCAAGCAACTAGATAAGGAAGAAAATTCCAAACCCAGCAGGAGAGAAGAAATAACCAAAATTAGGGCAGAATTAAATAAAATCGGAAACAAAAGAATCATTCAGAAGACCAATGACACAAAAAGTGGGTTTTTTTGAAAAGATCAATAAAATTAATAAACCTTTGGCTAAGCTAACAAGAAACAGAAAAGTAAAATCTCTAATATTGTCAATCAGATACAATAAAGGAGAAATAACAACAGACACCTCAGAAATAAAAAAAAAATCCTCAATGATTACTGAAAAAACCTCTATTCTCAGAAATATGAAAATCTGGAGGAAATGGACCAATACCTGGAAGCACACCACTTTCCTAGATTCAGTCAGAAAGAATTAGAAATTTAGCACAGAAATATATCAAGCTCTGAAATAGCATCAACTGTACAAAATCTCTCAAAAATGAAAAGTCCAGGACCAGATGGCTTCATAACATGATTCTACCAAACCTTTAAAGAGGAACTAGTACCTATATTGCATAACCTTTTCCAAAACATAGTAAAAGAAGGAATACTTCTCAAAATATTCTACAGATATCACCCTGAATCAGGAAAGGACCCAACAAAGAAAGACAACTATAGATCAGTATCATTAATGAATATCAAATGCAAAAACATTCAATAAGATCTTAGCAAACAGAGTTCAACAACACTTCAAAAAAATTATACACCATGATCAAGTTGGTTTCATCCCAGGGTTACAAGTTTGGTTCAACATACATAAATTTATAAATATAATACACGACATAAATAAAATACAAAACAAAACCATATGATTCTCTCAGTTGATGCAGAAAAGGCTTTAGATAATATCCAGCATCCTTTCATGATCAGAACACTTAAGAAAATAGGCTTAGAAGCATAATTTCTTAAACTGACAGAGGCCTTATACTTCAAACCCACAGCAAACATCATATTTAATGCAATACAATTGAAAACATTTCCACTCAGATCTGGAAATAGGCAAAGATGCCCATTGTCTCCACTGCTATTCAACATATTAATGGAAATCTTAGCCATCGCAATCAGGCAAGAGAAGGTGATCAAGCATATCCAAATGGGGTCAGAGGAGACCAAACTCTCACTCTTCAAGGGTGATATGATCCTACATGTGGAAAACCCCAGGGACTTAACTACAAAACTCTTAGAAGTGATCAAGAGATATAACAGTGTCTTAGGATACAAAATCAATACTTACAAATCAGTAGCTTTTATATATGCCAACAATAGTCAAGTTGAAAATATAGTCAAGAACTCTATTCCTTTTATGGTAATGCCAAAGAAGATGAAATATCTGGGAATTTACCTAAGAAAAGATGTGAAAGATCTCTATAAAGAGAAATATGAAACTCTGAGAAAAGAAATAGCTGAAGATGTTAAGGAATGGAAAAACATACCATGCTCATGGATGGGAAGAATTAACATTGTTAAATGTCCATACTACCCAAAGCAATCTAAAGATTTAATGCAATTCCTGTTAATGTACCAATGTCATACTTTAAAGAACTTGTAAAAATAGTGCTTTGATTTATATGGAATCAGAAAAAAACTGAAATAGCCAATACATTACTCAGGAATAAAAACAAATCAAGAGGTATTACATTATCAGACTTTAGGCTATGCTGTAAATGTATAGTGATCAAAATAGCTTGATACTGGCACAAAAATGGAGAGGTAGATTTATAGAACAGAATAGAGAACCAAGAGATGAACTCAGCCACTTATTGTCATTTGATCTTTGATAAGCCTATCAAAAACATTCAATGGGGGAGACATTCCCTGTTTAACAAATGGTGCTGGGTGAACTGGTTGGCAACCTGTAGAAGACTGAAACTAGACCCTCACTTTTCACCATTAACAAAAATTGATTCTCACTGAATAAAAGATTTAAACTTCAGCCATGAAAGTATAAGAATAATAGAAGAGAGTGCAAGGAAAATGCTTAAAGAAATCATCCTGGGTGAATATTTTATGAGGAAGACCCCCTGGAAATTGAAGCGAACACCAAAAATATATTACTAGGATCTGATGAAACTAAAAACTTCCACACAGCCAGGAGCACGTAAGTAAAGCAAACAGACAGCCATCAGAGTGGGAGATTTTTACAGCTTATGTTTCTGACAA
>NW_003852448.1:8394512-8398013 GCF_000181295.1 Otolemur garnettii
TGTTCTTAAATGATCTTCCTTGGATTTATAGCTTGCCGAACTTCTTTCTGGGCTCAGCTCCCCGTCTTTGACTTCATAGATTCTGATTCCAACCAGTTTTTCTTCCTTTGTTCAGGAGCCTCTGACCAGGGTTGCTACCAGTCAGCCATCTTCCCAGAATCCCTAAATTTCATCTTTCCTAAACAACCATGAGAAAACAAAGGAAGCAGCAATACTCAACACCTTCAAGATTATTTCAACTATCTGACTCTGACTTTCAACCTCCCTTCTAGCACCTTGCTGCTTTACAACATAGAGAGCCTCCTTTTCTGCTAATTTCCTCTCCATTTCTGCCCTTCTTTTCTCCTGCTCCAGTTTATCTTCCAGGTTTCTGATTTTGTCTTCATATTCCTCTCTGATACGGGCTTTCTCCTTCTCCAACTCTTCTCTGTAATGTTGTTGCAGCACCTGGATTTGTTTCTGAATCTCCTGCTCAGTCCTTTCGTACCCCTTATTAGTGTAGAATCCTCCCTCATTCTCCCTCACGATGCGTTCGACCAGGGTCAGCAACTCCTTCCTCTGGGCCTCCTGCTCAGCACCCGTTGCTCTATTGTTGAACACACAGTAGCGATCACCAAACTTGGCCATCAACTCTTGAATGTGCTCTGGAGCGTCCCTTAGGTAATCACAGAAACTGGTACCCTCCAAGTCATCTTTCCGGGTGAATAAGAGAATCATGAATTTTCTAGCCCTGTCCCCAAACATCTTCAGGATCTTCTCTGTGGCCTCACGCTCTTCCTCAGTGTAACGGCCCAGTGGAACTACCAGGAGCAGAGCATGAGGCCCCGGGGAGGTCAGAACCATGCAGTGAGCAATCTCCTTGCATGTGTCATCATCTGGCACCTCGGTGTCGAAAATGCCAGGTGTGTCAACCACGACAAGTTCTGTTTGCTCCCACATCCTGCTCCCTTTCTTACAGGTCTTCGTAATGGATTTTGATGCCATGCGAGAATCAAACACCTTCTCTCCAAGGATGCTGTTCCCTGTTGCACTTTTTCCTGCTCCAGTTTTACCCACTAAGATAATTCTCAGTTGGTTTCTGGGCCCTGGAGCATCAAGAAAAAAAAAGCCACACTGTCAGATTCTACCTGCAACAGTTTCCACTGCAGAGCCCTCATCCCCTGGCCCTTATCTGTTGCAGGCTCTGGGATTCTCCCTGTTACTGCCACACTCCAGGGAGTCTGCAGAAAACCCTCTGCACCTGATGTTTAAAGTGAAATGCCTGGGAAAGCAGCCCTGCCTCCTATCTTCAGGATCCCCTGAGCTTCTTACTCTAATCTTTTCTAGCTATGTAGCCCATGCAAGAGGAAAGAAAATGTTTTCAAAAGAGAATTATGAGTGCTTATAGCTGCTTCTAATAAGGTGCAGGAAGTAACACAAGACATTGGAACATCTTCAGTGGAGATTTATATTTCTAATTTGTATTGAAAATGGAGCATTTCCTCTTCCCATTAAGAAATCATGGAGTTGAGTTATACAATCCACAATTATTGTTAAGACAAAATTATCCATATTTGATAATCAGGATTTGGGGATAAAAGAAGTATATTTCCAAAAGTTATATGGCTAAGGACAGGAAGACTAAGATTATCAAAAGAAAAATAGGGGCATGTGTTTACATTATTATGCAGATAGCATCACAGTGGGAGATCCAGAGGATATTGTCAGCCATGGGAGGGGGCCATAGGAAAGGCATGAGAGGTAAAAGGCACGAGAGGCATGAAAAGGTGCCAAGGACCCACTCCAGCTCTGCAGCAGTTTCCTTATGTTGATGGTGTATGGATGACAATCCCTGGAGGAGACAGCAGATGTAGCCACAAATTATTCCCATCCCTGCACACGTGCCTCTTGTGATTTCCAGTTCCTCTCATTAGGAAACTGTCTGTCTTTTCAACCCTTGATTGTGGCTTGGCCATGTTATTTGCTCTGGACAACAGGACAGTGGCAAGCATGATGCAGGCAGAGGCTCAAAAGCAATGTACACTGTGGCTTGCCTTCTTTCTGCTCTTCCTTCACTGCCTGAGGAAGGAGCCTGAACTAGCCCACTTAGTGACGATCCTGACCACCATGGTCTGTTCAAGAGCCTGCTCACCACAGACATGTCTGTGAGGCCATCCAATGCCGTCCAGTGCACACTGACCACGAGCTGACTACAAAAACATGGGCAAGCCTAGCTTGCCCAGGCCCATGAACTGCCCAGCTGACCCAATAACTAAATGGTTGATGTTTTAAACTGCTAAATTATAGAATAATATGTAAAACCAGAAAATGCTCAACTGACATGGTCTATTTCCATTGCTAAGACAGGGAAGGAAAGGCCATGTGATTGATATACCAAGTGAGTCAGCCTATTCAATCTCTTGGTTGTACTGAGATCACCAAGGGGTGGTAGAAGATGGTTCCATTACTCCCTTGATCTTCCTCCTGAGTCCTCCCCCAGACTGAAGACAGGAACAGAAAAGCAATTAGGGAGGCTCCATTCAGCTATTGTGGTGTGCCCACCTTGTAGGAAGCAGGAGGGGAAAAGCTGCCAAGCTCAGGATGGAGCAGGGATATTTTGATCTCTCTTCACAACTTAGCTACTGTGGCCACATCATGAGGAGAAAATGTAAAAGGTCAAAAGAAATAAAAGAGTAGGGTGAATGAAGAGAAAATGAGAAAGGAGGTTGTAAAAGCTTTTCTCTTCCTCAGGTGAGGACTGGCTGACATGGCAGGAGGACCCCTGGCTCAACTGTTCTCCCTGCAGCCTGGTCCAGGGGGGAGCGCCAGGCATCTTCTCACCGTGGTTGGTCCTTGGGTGGCCAAGGCTGGGACTCACAGCATGGTATGGGGCTGCCATTGTGATTTGAACTCCTGTAAATCAAGAAACATAATCATGATTTTAAGAAAAAGGCCAGTCCCTGGAATCCCTTACTGCCTACAGCTAACATTTCTTTTTGCCAGAAACTTGTTACTTTGATTTCTCTCATTTCCCCAAATTCTCTTCAACTATCCATTTTCAGTTTCACTTTCAGATTGGTCATTTTTCTTACAGAACTATAAGGGCTTCTAGTGCCTCCTCAGCATAGGTTCTGCCCCTTTTCCCCTTTCAAACAGGTGATTTTTAGCACTGATGCCTTTTATATGTAGTCTGTAGCCTGCACCCTCCTCACACTCCACACTTTTATATCCCACTCACCTTTTCCATCGGGCAAGTTCACAGGCACTCACCCAGAACCTGCCCACAGCCGAGCCCTTTCGCTGTTACCTACAAATGTTTTCCAATGGAGAAAGACGTTTGAGGAATTCTTATTGGAGAGACTTTCATGAAGACAGGCAGAAAATGGCAGCTGTGGCTCGGCGCCTATAGCTCAATCGGCTAAGGCGCCAGCCACGTACACCTAAGGTGGTGGGTTCGAATCCCCAGCCCAGACCAGCCAAACAACAATGACGCAAAAAAAAAAAAAAAGCCGGGCGTTGTGG
>NW_003852448.1:8398938-8418374 GCF_000181295.1 Otolemur garnettii
ACCTCAGATCAAGGGCAGCACCTGTGACTCAAGGAGTAGGGCACCAGCCCCATATGCCAGAGGTGGTGGGTTCAAACCCAGCCCTGGCAAAAAACAAAAAAAAAAAAAAAAAACAAAAAACCTCAGACCACAAACCCTCCAGTCCTGATCTACGTGCAGGCTTTGGGGGGCTACAGGCTAAGCTAAGACCCCTACATAGCCCAATACTCTTTTCCCAACCGGCTCCCCAGCACTAATTCTGTTTCTTCACCCAAATTTATTCCTGAAAGGATGAAAGTATACTTATACATTTTGCAATCAATGAAAGGACTCATTTACTTGTAAAACAAGTATCCTCTTTAGCAGCAGCAACTAGAAGAGATACTAATTTGTAGGCTTCATTCTTCAAAACAGAATTCAGCAACAGAAAATAGAAAATAGGAAGAAATCTATTCTGAGAACAAGTTTGCCGGGAGGTTTAGGGTACACACTCAGAGGAGAGGCCCCTTCCATCCAAATCACCACCCCCCACACAAACTCATGTACCCTTTTTCCCTTACCTGAAAGATCTGGGTCCTGCACCCTTCTCTGATTTTGTTGGCAATGCAGCAGGATACTGAGAAAAAGAAGCAGAGAGGAAGTGAGGGGAGGAGCTCTTTAAACTGGTTTGTGCAGGGGACCTGCCCTCCTTGTCATTCAGTAACACAAACAGAACTTCCTGGAGGGCTGAAATTGCTCAGTGCTACCCAATGTGGAGACCAGCAGCCACCCATGGCTTTTGAGCACTTGAGCACTTGATAAGTGTGATTGTAGCACTGAATTTTTAATTTAATTTTATTTGAATTTATTTGAAGTTAAAGTTAAATAACTACCTGTACCTTGTGGCTACCACATCAAAGTTCACAAAAATTCTGCAGTGAGAGAAGAAACATGGATCATGCTGTGATATTAGAGAAGGAACTTCTGGGTCAGAACCTGAGAGATGCCAGCTATTCTGAATTACCCATGGGCCCTAGGCCACAAGACTCCCCTCCCAGCTTACATTTGCTCCTGGCACCTCAGACCTCTGTCAGTGGAGGCAGGTGCCTCCTCTCCTTGTTTCCAGTGAATTGGGAGACAGAGAGCTGTAATTTCTGGGGTGTGTCCTCTGAGTCACCTGCTAGAAGCAAAAGAGGATAAAGGGCATTGATTTGAATTATAGGGATGGGCCCAAAGTGACCTTTTGATTTGGTCCTGGAACCACTGATATAGTCCAACCAGTCCGCTACCTGCTATTAAAATGGAAACTGTGTGATCTTGTAATAGGGTCCCTGGTTCTCCATTATAGCCATCATTCTTCCATTATAAAAGAGGTCACAATTTACCATTATACCTCACAATGGAGACTTCATTTAGAATTGCATAGCATGGCTCAGAGCCTATAGCTCAGTGACTAGGGCACTAGACACATAACGGAGCTGGCAGGTTCAAATCCAGCCTGGACCTGGACCTCTACTAGGTATATATCCAGAAGAACAAAAATCACATTACAACAAAGATATTTGTACCAGAGTGTTTATTGCAGCCCAATTCATAATTGCTAAATCATGGAAGAAGCCCAAGTGCCCATTGAACTATGAATGGATCAATAAATTGTGGTATATGTACACCATGGAATATTATGCAGCCTTAAAGAAAGATGGAGACCTTACCTCTTACATGTTTATATGGATGGAGCTGGAACATATTCTTCTTAGCAAAGTATCTCAGGAATAGAAGAAAAAGTATCCAATGTACTCAGTCTTACTATGAAACCAATTTATAGCTTATGAAAACTATAACCCAATCATAGCCCAAAAAGAAGGGGGAAGGAGAAAGAGAGGGGTGGGAAGGGGAGGAGGGAGGATGGGTGGAGGGAGAATAACTGGTGGGACCACACTTATACTGCATCTTGCAAGGGTAAATGTGAAATTTACTAGGTATAGAATATAAATGTCTTAACACAATAACTAAGAAAATGCCGTGAAGGCTATGTTAACTAGTTTGATGAAAACATTTCAAATTGTACGTAAAACCAGCACATTGTACCCCATGATTGCATTAATGTACACAGCTATGATTTAATAAAATAAAATGCGAAGTGAATCCCTGTTACAAGAAATGGTGAATGAGTGTCTTTATATCATTTTCTTTCCCACTGGGGAATCTAATGTGATTCTAATCTAATCTAATGTGATTAGATTCCCCAGTGGGAAAGTGAATGATAGAAAGGCCATGGGAGACCAACTTTATTTTCCCAATCCTTCCATCTAACTTAAGAAGCAGAGAGAAGGGGGACTGTGAGAAGAACCCACTTCCAGAAGTGTCCACTCATGTTCCAAATCTACCCCACTATAGTAAGATGACATTCCTAACCTTAGATCTTAACAAGCTTTGCCTGGTCCTTGGATCTAGCAATAGCACCAGTCTGTGGTATTAGAGAAACTTGGACTGGGGTGTGGGGAAGAGAGGCTTGGGTGGGGGAGGAGGTCCCACAACCAGGACTGAGAAATAAGTGTGGTGTGGGCTCCAGTCACTGGTGCTGGAACCTGGCCACCATGCTAGGTCCTGAGCAGGAAGACAGGTGCTGTGCAGACTTGATATTAAGCTAGGCAGCATCTTCCTTGGGCTGGGGCTGTGTGTGGTCTTAATGCTGTCATCCTTGTCTGACTGCTTAGGTTGATCTGCTGCCAGTCAGGACAGGAAACAGAGCCTTGAGGGACTGGGATGTGAGAGGGAAGCAAGTTCCACTCATGCTGGCCAAAGCTGTGGCTGCTGAGACCACCACTCCCTCCTGATGCAAAAATGTAAGCATAGATTTGTCTACCCTTCACCCAAGCATTTGGTCAATGGTCTGAGAACTTCCCTGGTCTCCCTATAAACACTGGTGGTGCCTGAGTGCAAGGTTGCTTGGTCTAGCTAAGCCCAGATTCATACTACCTCCATGATAGAGCACAGAATCCAGGCTCTCAGGGGGTTCACAACCCAATCCACCTCTAGGGCCACCTGAGCACTTCTCTGGGGGAAGAGAGGCTGGGTCTAAATCCTACTGCTATCTCCACAGCTGGCTCCACAGCAAGCCCCACCTCAAGGCAGCCCACACAGCCTCTTGTAGTAACTCCTAACACAAGAGCACAGTACTCAAAAACACTATGCCTTCTCACAACCACTGCTAGCCCCATAGCCCCTACCACCTCAGCTGGACATGTGGTATACTGCTACTAGAATTAACATTTGAGAAAACCATCCTGACATCTAAGAGTTGGCCTGTTTGGAGCTGCCAACACAGGTGTCAGCATGCATAGCTCTAGGTCACAATTATATACCACCACTACCACTGAAATCTGAAGAAGGACCCAAGAACATCTTCATCATAGCCGCCACCAATAACCTCATCCTAACATACAGAGAATTCACATTGTAAGGTCTAACAATTAAGCTCACAAACTCATCCTGATAAAGTGCTACACATCTCATTGTTGAGTATCACTATGATCACCTTTAAAGTACTTCCCTTGGAAAATATACACTGACACCAGCACCTAGTCCACTCTTCACAGCAATTTTGGAACTCTTTTTCTGGATGGCCATCAGAGCTATTGTCATATGACATGCAACAGCAATAGCAAATGCCACTCAGTAAGACACTGTCCACACGAACACTGTTATGAGACACTAATACACCAAGGTCATGAACCTTTATTGGGTTGTTTGTATTGTATTGGGTGTTGTCAATGTAAGCACACAGTGGCAACTTTGTGAATTTAATTGCCAGAGCTCATACAGTGACAGCTCTCATGGCTATTCCAGAAAAAGAGTTCCAAAATTATTTTGAAGAGTGGACTAGGTCCTGACATCAGTTCATTGCTTCCCAGAGGGAGTACCTCTAAAGTGACCATAGTGATGATCACCAGTGAGGTATATAGTACTTTTTCTAGGATAAAAAACTTAATTGTCAAACTTAATTGTCAGACCTCATCATATAACTCTAATGTTATTTATAGCCAAGGAAATTATACAGAGTCTTTGGCATTGCATGCACCCCAAAATAAAGAAAAGAAGCCCTACTCAACCAACATCAGAGTCACCTCTTCAAGAAAACACTACCCCCACAATGAAAGTCACAATGAGAATGTGACTGTTGTTCTAGATGTACAGAAATCAATGTAAAGATACTAGAAGCATTAACAAGCAAGATACTATGACAGACTCAGAGGAACACAACAATTCTCCAGCAATATATCCTAATGAAAAGGAACTCCTTGAAATATCAGATAAATAATTCAAAATAGTGATTTTAAAAGAGTTCAATGAGATATGAGATAAATCTGAAAATGAAAACAAAGAAATCAAGAAATAGATTCAGAATATGAGTGGGAAATTTACCAAGGAGATAGATACTTTAACAAAAATTAAACAGACATTCTGGAACTAAAACACTTATTGAAGGAATTAGAAAATACATTGAAAAGCTTCAACATTACAGTAGACAAAGCAGAAGAAAGAATCTTAGAAATTAAAGATGGGTCTTTTGAAATGATCCAGTCAGAGTAAAGGAAACAGAATAAAAAAAAAATGAATAGATCATTAGGATCACACAAAGGAGGAAGAGACAGGAATCAAATGACTACATTGCAGAATCCCACCAAACCATAAAGACAGACAGAGAAAAATAAAGAAACAAAGAATTCACAAAGTAACTAGATGACAATTAACAATATGACAGGAAAAAATTTCATATGTCTATATTAACCTTGAATGTAAATAGAGTAAACATTGCATTTAAAGATATAGATTGGTGGAATAGATTTAAAAAAAAAACAAGGTCCATCTATCTTTTGTTTACAAGAAACTCATCTTGCCTGTAATTACACATCTAGACTGAAAGCAAAGGAGTTGAAAAATATATTCCATGTGAACAGAAACCAAAAGCAAATAGAAATAGCTATATTTATATCAGATAAAACAGACTTTAAATAAAAAGTAGTAAAAAAGGCACAAAAGGTCATTATATAATAATAAAGAGATCAGTAAAGGAAGAAGATATAATAATTGGCTGGGCATGCTGGCTCACACCTTTAATCCTAGCATTCTGATCAGTGGAAGTGACTGGATTGCCTGAACTCAGACTAGTCTGAGCCAGAGCAAGACCCTGTCTCTAAAAATAGCTGGGAATTGTGGTGGATGCCTTTCATCCCAGCTACTTGGGAAGCTGAGAAAAGAGAATCACTTAAGCCCAAGAGTTTGAGGTTGCAATGAGCAAAGGTGCCATGTCACTCTACCAAGGGTGACCATGTGAGATTCTGTCTCATAAAACAAAAACAAACAAAAAAAAAGAAGATATAATAATTATAATATTCCAATAAACACATTATAGTACTAGAAGTCCTAGCCAGAGCAATCAGGTAAGGGAAAAAATAAAAGCTATCCAAATTGGAAAAGAGGAAGTCAAATTATCCCTGTTCACTGATGACATGATGTTTTATCTAGAAAAACCTCAAGAGTCTACAAAAACACTCTCATATTTCATGAGTTCAGTAACATTTCAGGATACAAAATCAACATAGAAAAATAACTAGCATCTCTATACACCAATAATGATTTAGATGAGAACCAAGTGAAAAAAGCAATCCCATTTTCAATAGCTAAAAATAGAAAAGAAAAAAAACTCTTCTAGGAACACATTTAACCAAGGAAGGGGAAAGTATCTAGAAGGAAAGCTACAAAATACTAATTGGTGAAATTGTAAATGACAAATAAATGAAAAACATGTCATGGTCATGGATGAAAAGAATTAATAATATTAAAATAACTATACTACCCAAAGTAATCTACAGATTTGATACAATTACTATCAAAATAGCAATGTTACTTTTCACAAAATTAGAGTATTTAAAGTTCATATGGATCTAAAAAGGAGCCAAACAGACAAAGCAATGCTGGATGTAAAGCACCTGACTTCAAATTCTACTGCTACAAGACTATAATAACCAAACCAGCATGGTACTGGTGTAAAAATAGACACCTGGAGCTTGGTGCCCATAACACAGTGGTTACAGCATCAGCCACATACATCAAGGCTGGCAGGTTCCAACCCAGCCTCGGCCTGCTAAATAACAATGACAATTGTAACAAAAAATAGTGGAGTGTTGTGGCAGGCGCCTGTGGTCCCAGCTACTTGGGACTCTAAGGCAAGAGAATCACTTAAGCCCAAGAGCTTGAGGTTGCTGTGACCTGTAATGCTATAGCACTCTACCAAGAGTGACATGGTGAGACTCTGTCTCATAAAAAGAAAACAAACAAACAAAAAAACCCAGAAACCTGGATGAATGGAATAGAATAGAAAACCTAGACACAAAAGCAAATATTTACAGCCAAATGAACTTTGACAAAGCTGACAAGAAGACATTGAGGAAAAGTCACCTTTTCCAATAAATGGGGCTGGGAAAGTTTATTGCCATGTACAGAAGAATAAAATGTGATCACTATTTCACCATACATAAAAATTAACTCAAGGTGAATTAAAGACTTAGAGGTAATACCTAAAACTATAAAAAATACTGTAAGAAAATATAGAGAAAACTCCACTGGCTATTGGTTTGGGCAAAGAATTCATAACTAAGACCATAAAAAGCCCAGGCAATAAAAGTAAATGAATGGGACTTAATTAAACCAAAAAGTTTCAGCACAAAAAAAGAAATAATCAACAGAGTGAATAGAAAACCTGTAGAATGGGAGAAAATATTTTCAAACTATGCATCTAATAGAAGACTGATATCCAGAATTTACAGGGAATTCAAGCAACTCAAAAAAAAAAAACAAACCAATTCCCAATAATCCCTTTAAAAACTGCTCAACTGACATTAATAGACATTTTTCAAAAGAAGACATACACATGGCCAGCATGTATTTTGAAAAACTGCTCAAAATCACTAGTCATCCAAGAAATGCAAAATAAAGTCACAATAAGATACCATCTTATACG
Source organism: Otolemur garnettii (assembly GCF_000181295.1). Lineage (NCBI taxonomy): Eukaryota > Metazoa > Chordata > Mammalia > Primates > Galagidae > Otolemur > Otolemur garnettii. Next base: position 8,405,921 of record NW_003852448.1, read on the forward strand.
AGTCAGAATGGTTATTATTAGAAAATCCAAAACAACAAGTGGTGAGGAAACAGAGAAAAGGGAACACTTATACATTCCTGGTGGGAATGTGGTTACTACAACCTCTACAGAAAACAATACAAAAACTTCTCAGACAATTAAAAATAGAACTACTGTTTGATCCAGTAATCCCATGACAGTGTATCTAGTCAAAGGACAAGAAATCATTCTATCCAAAAGAGATCAATAAAGGAAGAAGATACAAAAATTGGCTGGATGTGGTGGCTCACACCTATAATCCTAGTGCTCTGATTGGTGGAGGTGGTTGGATTGCCTGAATTCAGACTAGCCTGACCCAGAGCAAGACCCTGTCTCTAAAAATAGCTGGGAATTGTGGTGGATGCCTGTAGATAGGTGCACGACTTTGTTTATCATAGCAGTATTCACAATAGCAAAGATAGATAGCTACATGTAGACAATGTGTTATATATATACAATAGAGTACTGTTCAGCCATTAAAAAAATAAAACCATGTCTTCTGCAGCAACATGGATGGAACTGGAGACTGTTATCTTAAGTGAAACATTTCAAACACATAAAGAGAAATACTATGCATTCTTGTACATAAGTGGGAGGTAAATACATATATACTTGGACATAGAGTGTAAAATGGTAGATAATGGAGACCAAAGTGTGAAGGATTATGAGAGGGTGAATGAGGAGAAATTATGTAATGGGTACAACATACATTAGTCAGGTGATCAATTCCCTAAAAGCCCTAACTTTCCCACTACACCATCTATGCACCTAACAAAATTACTCCATGAATTTATACAAATTTTAAAAAGATAAGTATGACAACTCTAAAGAGATGTAAGAGAAAAGAATACATCTCCCTGAGGAGAGAATGTGACTGGCCTTGTATATACAAGCACAGGATGATTACCCTAAAAATGGGAACAAGACAATGGAATCAATCATGAAACAGTAAGGATAATTACCATTTCAGAACAATGTAAAACAAACAAAGACCTCCTAGTTCCTCAGTGAACTGCGCAAACAAAGGCAAATCGAAAAGAACAGCAGGAATGGAAAGCATATCTGTGATTTAAAGTGACTTACTTAAAGAAAGAGGAGGATTATATTTTGCTTCTGTAGCTTAAGCTTGGCTAACAGGTATATATTATTCTATTTAACTGCAGGGCTGGGAGAAGAAACTGATAAAAAATGTACTATTTATTTCAAGTACTTTAAAACTACCAGACCTCTAATGAGTGTTCTTTATTGGGTTATAGGGATCCCTGCAAATAGGAAAGTTCTGTGTTATGGTCTACATTTGTAACTGCCACTATGTTTAAGCTAAATACTTTCACAATGAAGCAATGTCTTTAGGAAAATTTCACATTAAAGACATATTAGAAATGAAAACAATCTAGAGTCATCTGAGATACCACATTAAAAATTTAGAAAAAAAAACAGCAAGCTGAACCTAAAGTGAGGAGGCTGAAGGACGTACTAAAGAAAAGAAATCACTGAAACAAAAGACCAAGAAAAAAACACACAAAAGAGAGAAAACAAATCAAACTTAAAATAGATTCGTTGAAAATAATAAATAAAATTGATAAGCCCCTACCTACATTAATCAATAAAAAGGGCAAAAATACACTTTAAAATTTCTCAATATCACAAGTGGGAGTAAAACCATCACTACAGATTTTACAGATATTAAGCCGTAATCATGGCCTATAATAATGTGGTTTTGAGGAGACAGATGCAGAGTAGATAGGACATGTGTATTTCACATTAATGGCCAGCAAAGAGAGGCCAGTAGAGAAGGATCTTAATTAAGTGGACACGACAACCCATTCTGTGCATGTCAGCCAGCCTCTTTGCCCAGCTACATTCCTCCTGGCCCAGCAGGCTCACTGCATGGTGGTTGGGATGGTGGCTCAGCAATAAGGGCGGCCACTCACTAAGCCCATTCCTGTTCTGAACAGGAAACTCAGTTTATAGAATCTGGCCTCATGTTTATGGAATTCACTGGTGTCATCATATCACTCTCTATAATTCTGTAAAACCTGGTCTGATATAAGAATGGAATGGCTTTTTATTTTTTGAAGAGACTCACATCCATCTCAAGCTGAGTGGCAACACTTTGTAGTGCTGGGTAAGGTCCACCAGGAGGTGCCACATATGCTACATACTAGATACCAGTCCAAATCTGATTTCTTGCATAGCTGGAATACTGGTTTCCCCAAATCTAGAATTTCAAGATTCAGGTCTGGAAGCCAACGTATGTTTATGGGAGTGGATCTTCTTACTATCAATCCTAATGAGCTACACACTGTGTCTTTCCTTTCCCATAGCTTTGGGTTCTGCTGGGTTAGTGTTCTCAGTTCCCAAGAAAAGAAAGCTTCCACAGTGAACATAATGTTTTCTTAACAATATAGGAATGTTCAGGTTATGTATTTTTTTCTTGAGTGAGCTTTGAAATTTCTCTATTTTATCAAAGTTGTTGAATTTATTGGCCTGTAGTTGTTCATGATATTCTCTTTTTATTATCTTAATTTATATAGATTCTGTAGTAATAACACCTCTCATTCCTGATAATTGGTAGTTTGTGTCTACTCTATGGTTTTCCTCAATCTTCTACCTGGTTTGTCAATTTTAGTAGTCTTTTCAAAGAAGCACCTTTGGGTTTTATCAATTTTATTGTTTTTCTGTTTTCTGTTCTATTGACTTTTATCTTAATTTTATTTCCCTTTGTGTGCTTACTTTATGTTAAGTTGCTAGTTTTTTTAGTTTGTTAATGAATTTTAGAATATTAGAATTATAGAATTTTTCTTTTTTTCTGTTGCAAGCATATACTGCTATAAATATCCCTCCAATATGGTGTTAGCTGAACCTCACAAATTGTGGTATGCTATGTTTTCCATTCATTTAAGACACTTTCTAATTTTTCTTTTTTGGCCCACAGTTTGTTTAGAAGCATGCAATTTAGATCCCAAATTAATATTAATTTCATTATTAGATTCATTGGTTTGAGAGCATGAACTAGTCTCCTATATACTAAATGATTTCTGTCTATGTGTTTGAAAGAAGAGTATTGAAATCTCTAGGTATAATTTTGGAATCATTTACTTCTTGTAGTTCCATCAAATTTTGCTTCATATATTTTAAAACTCTGTCATTAGAAGCCAAAGTTTAGGATTCTTAGATCTTCTTGATTAATTGACCCTTTTCTAACTACAAAATTACATTTTTTATTCCTAGAAATATTGTTTGCTTTGCAATCTACTTTGGCATTAAGACAGCTACTTCAGCTATCTTTTCTTTATGGATGGCATATCTCCTTCCATCCTTTTCTCTTAACATAATAGTTGTTATCTTTATATTTAGAGTGGCTTTCTTGCAAACAGCATACAGTAGTGTCTTCCTTTTTAAAACCCAATCTGACAATCTGCTTTTAATTGGAGGCATTTAGATTCTTTGCATTTCATGTGATTAGTGGTGTAGTTGGGTTTAAATCTATCATCTTGCTATTTGTCCCATCTGTTCTTTGTTCCCTTTTTCTTCTTTTTCAGCCTTATTTTGGAATCAACATTCTTATGATTTCATTTTTATCTTTTTTGTTGGCTTATTAGCTACCGTGAGTGGAAATTTGTGAGGCTGAGGATGAGGACTATAAGTTGAAGAATTGGGTTTTTGAAGTATTTGTTTGATTTGACTTCATGTAATGATTTTTTGATTACGGGATGTAGATTGCAAGGCAAGGGATCAAGAACTAATGGAGAAAGTGAAGTTTGGGGAAAGTATGTGTGTAGGGAGATCACAATGCCCATCAAGAGCCCCAAGAATCTGTTGAAAATGACAGTAAAGGCTTCCAAGAAACAGACAGGGAATGTCTAACTGAGGCCTGACCTTTTCTCCACAGAGAGCCTGTACAAAGGTCTCAGAGGGCTAAATGAACCGTTGCAACATGCTCTGAGAACAGAGTGAGCAGCTGGCTCTCAGATAAGAGGAAAAGCCCCATGGGTAGATAAAGGAAAAATCCCTTTCTCCTTTCTCCTCTGTTCCTGATATTGGTATTGTGTCAGCCTGTGCCATGAAGGAATCCGGAGACTCAACTGCCTCCTAAGGCAGTTGAAGTAAGATGAAAGTGCCGCTACTTTCATATCTTACTTTAAAGTCCAGTTCCTTGTTTGCTAAACCCCATTCCATTTCCTTAGTTTGTAATTAGAACAGAATGAGAGATCTGTTAACTTAAAGATCATAAGTTAGTTAAAGAGTAGGACTACACTCATGGTGCATATTTTAAGGGTACATATCTAATCTATTAAGTATAGAGTACAAATGTCTCAACACAATAATTAAGTAAATGAGGCAAAGGGTATATTAACTAGTTCAATGTAAGCATTCCAAATTGTATATAAAATCAGCACATTGTACCCCATAAATGCATTAATGTATACATGATCTATGTGTTTATGACTTAAAAAAACCTAAAGAGTAGCTTAGTTGAAATTGCAAAATGCCAGAAGAATGACAGCATAGAGTGTGGGGTTTTTGTTCCCTTTATGATTATTCATTTGTGGATTTAAATGGTAATGTATACAATAAATATGGAGCAAACCCAGAGTATGGAGCCTTTCCTATTTCTCACATTGGTGGCCTTGGTCCCCTGGGCCAACTCTTTAAATCTTATTTTGTCTCTTGTGTTTTTATTTCTTTCATCCTCTTGTCACCACCAAGCATTAGGGATACCCACAACCTGTGTGTGGACTGGACCCTACATGCTACAACTTTTTATTTTGTTCTATTTTTAGTAGCTACTTTGGGGTGTGTCATATACCTCTTTAATTTATCATAGTCTACTAAAGTACTGTTAAACTACTGCACACACAGGAGAAGAATCTTATAATGATGTACGCTCATTTTTTCCTGAAGAATTTTGAGTTATCCTTGTCATACATTTGAAATCTGCACATTATAATCTCATAGCAATCACAGGCGATCAGTGCCAGGAAATGACACTGACAGAGACAAGCAGGAGAACTTGGTTTCAGAAGCTCTGATACAGGGAGGAATATGAGTGCAAACCTGTTTCTGAAGTGATTTTGACTTTCTAGATTCATCTGTGAAATGTTACATTAGAGAAACTTGATGATAAATTTAGTAACCTTATTCACCACTTGTCACAGACTAAGCAAGGAACAAGGTGGCACTATGTGACACAGGTGATGCTTGTCCTGGCAAAGCACACAGCCCCTTCATTCTAGGTCTTCCAAATCCTCTGCTCACCCTGCTGCATACCAGAGTATACATAAAGGATCCTATGAATGTTTAGCCATTCAGTGATTGCAATGGTGAGAAAAGAATCTTCCAAGCAGGTCCAGAATCTGGAGAGTTATAAAAAGACTACTTTTCAGTAACACCACCAGCTCTCAATGGCTTTGAAGATTTGTTTTCAACAATTTCTGTTCTTTTGTTTGTTTATTCTTTTTGCTTTACAACTTGGAATCTTTTTATCCGCCCTTGAACTTCCTTCCTATTCATATATAAATATTTGCTCCACAGTATTAGAAATTATATGTTAAAAAGATCATAAAATGACTTTTCAGAGCACATGTCCAGGAAGTCTGTGATGTGCAAATAATGTTAGCCCATTTCCCAGAAACGTCTCACACTGTGAGAACGAGATTATTGCTTATAAATTTATCTGTGTACAACCTACATCCCTGCTTCTTCCTGTCTCAACCACTTCCTGTCTCACCTCCTCCACCTTGTGAATTACCCATGACATATAGTTGTGGTCACTTCACAGGATAAAAAGGTTAGGTTGCAGGGGCCATATCTGCTATCTTGTATATGGAACAGTGCTCAGAATGGATTGATTAGAGGGAGAGGTTGGGAACAGAAGAAATACCGCACGCAGATCTCAGAATCCTGTTGGGTATCTCTTCAAAGTGGTGTTGGGTCAAGGGTGCAGCACAAGAATATTCCTCCCAGTCTTTACCTGGAGGGGAGGCCAAATTGAGGATGTTACAGTTCCTTCTTAAGCTAGGTACTGGTTGCTCTGCCTGTCTCTGTCTTTTAGAATCCTGACAATGGAGTTTTAAAGCCTAAACAGCCTATAAAATCAACTCAGCAGGTTCATTCTCAGAAAGATTTTTGAATATTGCTTATTTTGAACCAACAACAACTTTAAGTTTATATTAGAATTTTAAGTTTATATTAGAATTTCTCATTTCTATGTTGTGAATGGCCATAATGGGTTCTCTGCAAATACAAATATGTGAAAGTATTTTGCACATTTTTTTTTACCATATTTTACTTACATTTAATAAGAGCTCAGAGATTTCAGAGTCAAAATGGCAGATTAGCCATATGCTAACCATTCTGTAAAATGAACTAACATATATTGTAGACCACGCACATCCTTTATTTCTGCAAACCTTATTAAATTAAGGATAATGAAGTTACATAGGTTATAAAACCATCATGTTACATAGAACTTGGGAGTATGAGCATCAGTAGATATCCGATACCAGAAGATGAACACAAGTCATGTTGAGAACCTCTTATAATTTTAGAAGTCAAACATGACTTGAGTATTACAAATTTAATACAGTTTTCCTTTCTTAAAACATGTATACATTTTTTGGCATCCTCTGTATATGTCATGGACTACTCAGCCATGAAAAGGAATGAAATGAAACAATATGTGAGATTTAACCACACATTGGAACTCAGAGAGAGATGACGATGCATCCCAAATCAACTAGACAGAATGGTGCTGAAGTGGCCACAGGTGTTGGCTGGAACATTTTAGGTAGGCTCAGACTTAGAAACATCAACTGCAATGCAGCTATGGGGCTGAAAATGTGAACTGGTAATAATCTAAGCATGAAATAGTTGACCCCATAATCATTTCTCTTCCCTCTAATTCAGAACTCTACATTTCATGGTATGTCTTCCTAGACTGGTCATTAGAGGATTCTTCATTTAACATATATTAGAGTTCCCCAGAGAAAACCCTGAACATTCTGGTATTTAAAGTTCCCTCAGTGTAACAACAATTGCCTGCTCTAGCACATCTGGTGAAGCCTGTTGTCTATATCATCAACCATTGCTGAGCTTCCAGCCATCTTTCCTAATAATTTATTCTTAAATATGTAAAGACAACCAAGAAAAACTGATATTTGAGGAAAGACTACAACATGGAGAGAAGAAAGAGATGAAACTATATTTAAACCACCCAACCCCCCAAAATCCTGCAGGGAACTATTAATAAATATTAAATAAATAATAAAAACAGGAAAATCCAAACAAATAAGCAAAATTAAACTTCCATTCAGGTACTCAGATTATTTATTATTCCTTCCACTGAAATCATCTAAAAATACTGGAAAATATTACATATATGTTCTTAGTGAATGAGTAAGAAAATAATCCTTCTCAGGCGTGGAGCTGAATGAAGGTGGAAACTCAGGTGGAGGGCAATTGGATGACATTCTCAGGATGTCTTGCCAAACACAGAGAACTTCAGCTTTGCTTTTCAAAGCCATAGTGACATGAAAATGGGAAAGACAGGCAAGAGCTCATTCAAGGGAGAACATAGTAGGCATATTCCTACCAAAAGACCGGAATGGCTACTCACTCAATGAAGGATAATCTAGAAGTTAGTGACTTCTAGTGAGTGAAATGCAAAATATATATTTTTGGAGCTCCAGAGTTTAAGGAGATAAAAAATGGATGCTCGAAAGAGAACAGAAGAGAAAATGGTAGAGAAAATATTAAGGTGACTTAAGGTGACAGTGGTTGAATTTTTTCTGAAATGATGAGATTCACCAATCCACAAACTCAAAAAATCTAACAAATCCCAAAGAAGAAAATTAAGAACTTAAGACATAATAGTGCAACAATAAAACATCATAACAAAGAAAATACCTTAAAAGTTTCCAGGAAGAACAAACAGATGAACTTCAAAGGAGAGATGTTTACAATTATGCTGATTTTTTAATAGTAACAAAGTTAGAAAGCAGTGGAAGCATATTTTCAATGTGCTGAGAGAAAATAACAGTCAACCCTAAAATGAATATATATTCAGGGAATATAGGTATCAAAATATAAGGGCAGTGCCTGTGGCTCAGCGAGCAGGGCACTGGCCCCATATACCGAGGGTGGTGGGTTCAAACCTGGCCTCAGCCAAACTGCAACAAAAAAATAGCCAAGTGTTGTGGCAGGCGCCTGAAGTCCCAACTACTTGGGACTTAAGTAGTCCCAACTACTTAAGTCCCAACTACTTAAGAGAATCACTTAAGCCCAAGAGCTGGAGGTTGCTGTGAGCTGTAATGCCATAGCACTCTACTGAGGGTGACAAAGTGAGACTCTCTCTCAAAAAAAAGAAAAAAATTAAAAAAGGAAAATGGAGAGGGAGAGGAGGGGAGGGGAGGGGGAGGCTGGATGGTGGGAGGATGATTGGTGGGATCATGCCTATGGTTCATCTTAATAAGGGTACATGTGAATCTTTCTAAATGTAGAATATAAATGTCTTAACACAATAACATATATATATATATATGCAGGATAAACACATTTCACACAACTATGATTGAGAGTCATTGCTTGCCAGTAGTATAACCTCATTCCTAAAGTACATATATTATGGTATATGTACATCATGGAATACTATGCAGCCATAAAGAAAGATGGAGACTTTACGTCCTTTATGTTCACATGGATGGAGCTGGAAAATGTTCTTCTTAGCAAAGTATCACAGGAATGGAAGAAAAAGTATCCAATGTACACACACCTATTATGAAACTAATTTAAACCTTTTTATATGAAAGCTATAACCTAATAACAACCTAAGGATGGGGGGAGGGTGGAGGGAGAGGGATTCGAGGGTTCACTTCTGTGGTTCATCTTACAAGGGTACAAGTGAATCTTTTTATGAGTAGAATATGAATGTTTTAACACAATAACTGAGAAAGTTACATGAAGGTTATGTACCCCCAAAGCGCATCAATGTACACAGTTACCATTCAATAAAAAAAAAAAAGTACATATATTTGAGGCAATAGAAAAGTAATCCAAGATAGTAAACCCTAAGTGATAAAAGAAAACTAACTCTAGGCAAACTTAAGCTATGAAAAATAATAGTAATACCTTCTAGGGTTAAAAAAGGAAAAGGTAATTAAAATTCACAACAGCAACAATATATTGCTGGGGGGATCATGGGAATAGAATTATAATGTTCTAAAGTTAATTCGGTATATGAAAGTGGATGAAAATATAGATTACCATTAAACTTTGATAAGTTAAGCATATGTGCTCCAATCACAGGGTAACCACTAAATAATTAGAAAGAGTGGGTATAATTTCTAAACTAGTTAACACATACACAAACACAAAACACACATTAAAAAATGCAAATAATAAGGGGTGTTGCCTATGGCTCAAAGGAGTAGGGCACTGGCCCCATATGCCAGAGGTGGCAGGTTCAAACCCAGCCTTTGCCAAAAACTACCAAGAAAAAAAAAGGCAAATAATAAGACCAGAAAGAAGATAAAAAGAAATATTAATATATGTGCATTAAATAGATCAAAAATTATACTTACTATAAATTCACCAAATATTTCAGGGAAAAATTAAAGATTTTTGGAGAGTCTCCACCAAACAAAACAAAACAAAGAGACAATAAAATCAAAACTACCACAAGTCTAGAGAAAAATTAAAACAGAAGTAAAGGCAAATATAGCAAATAAACTCTAAACAAATAAATAGAAACTTTCAAGCTAACTAGACTATTAAATCAATACTGAGAGCCCACTATGTGTCAAGTGGTGTTCTAGGCTACTGGAAGCATCAGCAAATTATAGCAGATAAGATCCTTGCTCTTCCATATCTGTCAGTGTTTGGTGGGGAGATAAAATAAAGGAAAAAGGAATAAACTTATAAATTATAAAATATAGTAGAAGTTTACTTATATAAGAAAGAAAATAATAGAGTATGACACAAAAGATCAAGGGATAGCTATGAAGACCTCTTCATGAAGACAAAAAAAAAAAGATTTTATATTTATAGGTACCTCACAAAGAGACATCAAATTTATAAAGGGAGTAATTGAATTAGAACAGAAAATATATCTCAATATATCCACATTTGTGACACCTATTTCACAGTCATCATAATACTCAATTTATTGAGTATTGATACCAGAAGATGAATTCAAGTCATGTTGAGAACCTCTTATAATTTTAGAAGTCAAACATGACTTACAAACATGTAATATTACAAATTTAATACAGTTTTTCCTTTCTTAATAAGACATTATACATTTTTTGGCATCCTCTGTATATGTCATGGAGTACTACTCAGCCATGAAAATGAATGAAATTAAATAATGGTTTTTTGCTACAATTTGAATGGAACTGGAGAGCATTATCCTAAGTTCAATATCTCAGGAATTTAAAACAAACACCATATGTTCTCTCTAATATTAATTTGCAACTAATTTATGGGTACAGAGAGAAATCAAACTCATTGGACATCAAGAGGGGAAGAGGAGAAAGAGGAAGGAGATAAAAACTTACCTGTCAGATGAAATGAACACTATTTAGCCACTAATATCCCCAACTTAAGCATCATAATAGCTATTCATGTAACAAAAACATTTGTACCCCTTTAATATTTTGAAATAAAAAAATCTATTTCATTTTTATACACCAACCATGAACAAGTAGGAAAAGAATGAAGAAAGCAATCTCATTTACATTAGCTACCAAAAATATATATAGACCTAGGGATAACTGTAACCAAGGAGTTAAAATATCTCTACGAGGAAAACTATAAAACATCAATGAAAGAAATTTAATAAGATACAGACACAGAAAAGTAAAAGACAATCCATATTCATGAATGGAGAAAATTAATAATGTGATCTATACTTCCAAAAGCAATCTACAGATTCAATGGGGCCCCTATTAAAATATCAATCACATTCTTTCCAGATATAGAAAAAATAATCTTAACATTTGTCTAAAACAAATGACCCCAAACAGCTAAAGCAGTCATAAGCAAACAAACAAACCAAAAAGAAAAAGACAAAGCTGGAAGCATCACACTACCAGACTTAAAAAATATACTACAAGGATACAGTAACCAAAACAGCATGGTACTAGCATGAAAACTGATATATACACCAATGGAACAGTTTAGAGAAATCAGAAATAAATCTATGTATTTACAGGCAACTGGTTTTCAACAAAGGCACCAAGAACATATACCTTGAGAACACCTTTGTCAATAAATGATGCCAGAAAATCTGGATATCTGTACACAGAAAGATAATACCATACCCTTACATCTCCTCATACATAAAAATCAACTCAAAGTGGATGTAAGCGTTAAATATAAGATCCCAAACTATGAAACTAGTAGAAAAAAACACAGTGAAACAGTTAATGGCATTGGTCTGGGCAAAGATTTTATGAAAAATCTTTGCACAAAAATAGATAAATGGGATCATATCAAACTTAATGGCTTTGCACAGAAATGAAAACAATCAACAGAGTAAAGAGACAACCTGGAACATATTGGCAAAGGATTCATCTGACAAGAGATTAATATCCAGAGTATACAAGGGAGTCACACAACTCAAAAGCAAAATTTCCAAATAATTTCACTTAAAAATGGGCAAACAAGCAGACTAGACATTGCTCAAAAGAATACATACAAATGGCCAACAAATGTTTGGAAAAGTGCTCAGCATCACTGATCATCAAGGAAATGCAAATCAATGCCTCAATGAGGTATCATCTGATCCCAGCTAAAATGACTATTGTCAGAGACAAAAAATTTAAATACTGTGTAGGATGTGGAGGAAGGGGAATATTTACACACCATTAGTAGAAATATAAATTAGGGCAGGTCTGGTTTTCACAAACTACCTCAGTGTTTTTCTTGTCTGAAAAAGTCTTTATTTCTCCCTCATATAAAAACCTTAGTTTTGGAGCACGTAAAATTCTAGGCTGGCCATTATTCTGTTTGAGAAGACTGAGAATGGGGCCCCAGTCTCTTCTGGCTTATAAAGTCTCAGTTGAGAAGTCTGCACTTAGTCTGATGTGTTTTCCTTTGTAAGTTACCTGATGCTTTTTACAGTTAATAGTTCTCTCGAGTTAACTTTGGCCAGTCTGATGACTATATGTCCAGGTAAATTCCCAGAAGTCCATGCGCTTTCAGTACCTGGATATCCAGACTTCTAACTAGACATGGGAAATTTTCCTCAAGCATTCCCTCAAATATGTTTTTCAGTCTCGGTGTAATTTACTTTTCACCCTCAGGTATGTCTGTGATTGTTATGTTAGGCCTTTTTACATAATCCCATATTCCTTGTAGGTTTTGTTTATTCCTCTTATTTCTCTGTTCTTTCTCTTTGACTGACTTGTTCAATTCAAAGATGTTGTCTTCT
>NW_003852448.1:8418585-8453108 GCF_000181295.1 Otolemur garnettii
AGCCATCATTGTTGTTTGGTGGGCCCAGGCTGGATTCGAACCCACCACCTCGGGTGTATGTGGCTGGCACCTTAGCCACTTGAGCCACAGGCGCTGAGCCATATAAGCTATTCTTAAGGCTTCGTGCTATGTTTTGTATTTCCTTGAATGTATTTTTTATTTCCAGAAGCTCTGCTTATTTCCAGAAGCTCTGCTTCACTTTTTCAAAAAAATAATTTTATTTCTTTAGTGAATTTTCCATTCGTTTACTTCATTGTTTTTGTGGTTTCTTTGTGTTGGGTTTCTATTTTCTCTTGTATTTAATGGAACTTCCTTACAATTCTTATTTGTATTACTTTTATCAGTCACTTTAAGATTCTCATTTTTGTATACAGCTATCATTTAATAAAAAAAAAGACTCTCATTTTTGTTGGTTTTGATTGGTATGCAGTTATTGTTTTCTTTGGGAGTGTCCTTTCAGTTTGAGTTTAAATGTATTCAGAGATCTTACACTGATTCCTTCTCATCTTAAGCAGCTTTTGCTTGTTATTTTTGGATTTTCTTATGTTAAGATAATGGCATGCCCAGTTTAATCTCTGAGATAATGGGGATGCTTGTGGGTTAGACTCAATGTTGTTTGATTGAGTCAATAAATGCTGCAAAGGGCATGCAGAGTTACCTCCCTATGAGTAGGTAGTGCTTACTAGAGGATACAAGCTGTGGTGTTAATTTTGGGTCCTATGACCTACGGTAGTCCCTCAGGAGAAGCACCACCCAGGTGGTGGGTGGGGTCCTGGAATCTCAAGTGAGTCCTTATTTTCTGCCACAACAGAACTGGATGGGGAAACACTGTTGGGTGAGTTGGCCTTCGGTCTCCACCAAAGCTGGCAGGTATCTGTTTCAGCAGGGATCAAAGATCTCCTCCCAGCTTCTAGACAAAGCCACCAGAATGGAATGGGAGTGGCCATATCCAGCCAGAAATTCTGCTTGTGGATGCAGGGCCATCTGTTATTCACTTTCTGGAAGTCTGAACACTCCTTTCTGCCCTCCCTGTTCCAAGGTTTTTATCTGCTATCTGACAGCAGGAAGGACCTCAAGCCAGATGAGTTTCCCATAACTGTGATACACACTGGGATGTTCTCTAACCAGGATACCAGCCTGACCTGAGACCGTGGTCCTCCTATTGGGGCAAGTGTGCCTGCCCCACAAGCACACTGTGGGTTAGGACCCACACTTTCCCCCAGATCTGCCCATGTGGGCACCTTTTCCTCCCAAGAACAATTCACACATCTCCCTTCCTTGGCCTCAAACAAGTGATTGAGTCCTGGGGTATGGGATCTGCCTTGCAGGCCTGTCCCTGGGTCTCTAAAGATCAATTCCTGGCCATACCAGGGAGAATTGCACTGGTTCCAAGTTCCCCATGCCCATGGGGTGACCAAATAGTTTCGATGTCCCTCTGCCTTGGGACATCTGCTGCTCTGATGGAGTTGCTAAGCAAGCAGCACCAGGGAGGGCCAGTGCAGAGGGAGCTCACAGTGTGAGCACTCTTCAGTCCACTGTGGGACAACCAGAAGAAAAGTCTGAGCCTAATTCTCTGTGGAAGCCTTCGTTTGGTGGCCAAATTGTCTCTCTTCATAGCCACAAGTGGGGAAGGGGAATGAGAAACAAAGAGTCTGTACACATTTGAGTCCTTGTGCAGTGGAGGCCCCAATAGAGAGGAAAAGCAATTACTGGGAACCCCAGCTCAGCCATCTCTCAGTATCCATGGGCTGAGCAAGGGAAAGTGGGGAAAGGAGTGTGAATGAGGCTCGGTGCCTGTAGCACAGTGGTTACCATGCCAACCACATACACCAAGGGTGGCAGTTCAAACACGGCCCAAGCCAGCTAAAAACAACAATGACAGCTCCAACAAAAAAGAGCAGGTTTTTTGTTGTTTCAAATACTTGTAGTCCCGGCTACTTGGGAGGCTGAGGCAAGAGAATCACTTAAGCCCAAGAATTTGAGATTGCTGTGAGCTGTGATGCCACAGTACTCTACTGAGGGTGACACAGTGAGACTCTATCTCAACAACAACAACAAAAAAGAGCGTGAATGGGAGAAAGTCAGAACTCTGGTCACTCTGTTTCTCTCTCTCCAGAAGGCAATTCACAAAGCACGTCCAGGTTCTGAGGTCATAACATCTTCTGGGACCCACTGGTCCCCTGTGGCTCCTGCATTCTTGACCAGAGTTGGGAAATGTTTTCATGGGAATGGATGAGACAAAAACTGAGGTGCTGAAGCCCCCTAGGGAGAAAAAAGGTGCATGGTGGATGGAGAAGCAAGATGGCACCTGCCACCTCAGCTTAAAGTGACGGCAAATGGCCCCGTGGTGCTGGCAGCCTAGAGCTTTTACTTTGAGAAGCTTCCAGTTCCCTGGTGGCAGGATCTTTTGGCCTTGTAAGAGTGGAAGAACAGCTTGGGAGTCCACTGACTGCCAGAGACATGGGAGAAGGGGAAACAAACCATTCTACCTGCCCTTCTTGCTGGACTCTCAATCTGAGGGCAAAGGCTTGAGATTCTCCTGGGGGTAGCTGGTGGAAGTCCAGGGAGCCTAGAGTTGTTGTCCAAGTTTAGGAGAGCTATAGATTTTTCTATCCATTAATTCAGATATAGTAGAACATCTGTAAGTTGACCAAGAGGCTGTAACAAACTGGTCCACATGTGGAGATGGTCCACATAAGGAATGAGGGCTTATAAGGGTAGAAGAGCTCACCAGCAGCTTGGGAGCTCACATAGACCGTGTCTAATCTCTGAAAAAGAAGTAAATTTAAGGAGGTGATCAATGGAGGGAGGAGGTCAACTATGGAGGTTCTACTGCATTTTCCATGGTATCCTTTATCCTTTTGTGCACATACATAGACAACCTCATAACATATTGCCTGAAAATTATACCACCTTCTCCAGCATGTCTTGAAGTCAGTTTTAGCTATATATGGGTTACATGGAAGTTAATCATGATCCCAAAGGACATAACCCCAAATGTTCACAGTCCCAAAAATGTAATTCTGGGAAAAATAATTTAAAAATTCTTTAGAAGTTCTTTTATATTAGCCTTGATAGAGTTAGAACATATTCTTCTTAGTAAAGCATCACAAGAATGGTGAAACCAAGAATCCAGTGTACTTACTTCTAAGTATACTTAATTCTGTCTGAAACCGGTAGACAATCTGATACATATCCACATAAGAGAAAAACTCAAATCAATTCGAGGTGGAGGGCAGTGGGAGAGGGGGAGAGGGAGGTGGGAGGGAGAGGAGGCATTACAGACACCTCATCTGGGGAAAAGACACAATTATAAGAGGAACTTTACCTAACAAATGCAAACAGTGTAACCTAATTCTCTATACCCTCCATGAACCTAAAACAATTAAAAAGTAAATAAGTAAAATCCTCTCAAATTTGTTAAAAGGTATTTATTTATACTTTTAAAGTAGGATTTATTTGGGAAACAAAAAATTTGACAGAACACTTCACAGGGCACTTTACACAATAAAGCAGGCAAAAACACCACGCACAGTTCTGCAAGCATTAACACTCAGGTGTACTAATGACAGTTACAGCAGGTATATCAGTGATGAACAGGTAACCTGTCTTTATGAAGAAATAAGCAAAAAAAAGGGAAATGTATAAATGCTTATCTCTATGGTTGATAATTGTGAGTACCCATCTTTATAACTGAAAGTCATCTGAAATACCATGACAAACAACCTAAATCCTTCAATGAGATTTATCAAAAGCTGCAATGGTTCATCACAATTCATGTAGCTGCCCAAGGCAGCTTTTTTTACACACTCAACATTTTTACACACACACATAATACACACAAAATATTGTTGTAGTAATGTGCTTTTGCAGAATTATATTTGAAAAAATGCATAAAATGATTAAAATTCTTTCAAAGTCTCAACACAATTCATACGTCTGGTATTGGAAACGATGTGAAGATGAAATTCACAGCATAACAAATTATAAAAAATAATGCCCATAATTTAAAATAGTGAAAAAAAGAAACTAAAAAGAAAATTTAACATATAAAAAGGCATATTACAGGAATACGTTATGGGCAACTGCACAGTGGTAGTCCATAAAGCCAGGTGACTTTCATGATCATTAACTATTTTTTGAAGTCTTGCATCACAATGAAAAGGTACTTTTTTTCTCGGAGGCCTTGGCTGTCCTTGGAGAATATGTTCACATTCATTTTCTCTGCGGCACTGCTGGTTTTGAACTTCTATGGTTTGATATACACTGACATGAGTATTCCCTAGTAAGTTTTTCCATCTGCTGTGAGATATTTCTATGCTGTTTTGGGTACTTGGAAATCTGTTGCACATGCAGAGCCCCGGCAAATTGGACGTTTGCCTTCAACACTGAGCGCAGATTTCCTCACTTAATTCGCACATCTCCTCTGGAAACACCCTCGCATAAATATACAAAATTATGCTTAATCCAGTCATGTTGACATCAGAAATTAAGCTCATAAAGCTTAATTTAATCCTTCTCAGTTGGGCATCCACATGCATCTTCTTAAACCAATTCAATTTCCAAATAGAGACAAGAATAAGGTAGTAGTTCTGCCTAAGACAATGCAACTATGTTGTGATTGGGATTTTAGGTGCTAGGGATTTTGGACTTTAGGGATTTAGGAGGCTAATGCCTTATCCATTAGGCGACTGGGGCCTGACCTTAGAGATTTAAACTTCAGGGATTTTGACTTTTCAGGATTTCAGCATTAGAGATTATGTGTTCCAGATTGTGTCTTTTAAGATTTTCATCCAAATTGTGTTTGACCAGACAATCACCTTCTGCTATAAGATCCTGGGGTGTTACTGACCACATTCCCACCAGTTTAGTCACTGCCCCTAGGAATTCCCTGGATCTTGTTCCTGTGCAGACCAAGAACAAAAATCAAATGTTCCTCACTTGATTTGGGTTGAGGGTGGGAACCTTCCATTGCTTATACTGAGCCCTTTGCTATTCTTTTTTCAGGTTTAATTTTGCCAGTGGTCATCTTCTTTCTCAGCAGAGTGCCAATGGCAGAGTTTTGTTTGTTCACTGCAAAAGTATATCGAAAAATGAACAAAACTATACCAAGATTCCCTTATGAGGGTCTGTGCTGGGTTTATTCATAACTCCTTACACCAAATGGCCTCTGCTGCTGAGGAAATTTCAAGTCTCAGCATTTGGCACTGGTTTTCCTGTTGGTGTTTGCAAAGTCTTCCACAAGGGACTTGTTGGCCTCCCTCTCTAATACAGGCTCAGTGGTTGCAGATTGTTTTCTCTTTTTACTTGTTTCTTTAGTAATCAAGGTCATCAGTAACCTGAAAGTCTCTGACTGTGAGGGCAGCGGCAGAGGACGGTGTAGGGCAGAGGTGTGGACTTACATGGTGACAGCAGAGATGAGCTGTGATTTGTGGGTGAGGGTGGTGGTGTTGAAGACAAAGCAAGTGTGGGTGAAGGCACAGGAAAGAACAGTAGAGGTGGACAGTACAGGGTAACCTGCCTCATTTTACATGGAAAAGAAACCTAAGTCTCCCAGATATGACTCTATATTCCATTGTTACCACCAGTTCTCAGTTCTCAAAGACCTATTTGCCCTATTTCTTGGAGATTGAAATTAAAAAAAATTTCCAAACCTCTTCAATTTGTTTAATTTATCCTTGAGTTGAGAAGATCTCCAGAACTTATTCATCTTGCTTACATGTTCAGCTTTGAGTGTATAAGCCTCCCTGAAGTAGACTTACAGTAGGCCCTCAAGAGCCTGGGAACTGAGCCTCCAGTTACACTCTCCTTGGACTTGCAGAATCGTCTGTATTTTAACTTCTGAGAGGTCTGACTGGGGATGCATGAGGGGACGCTCCCTGCCAGTGCAGATGGAAGGTTCCACACTGCTATGTTGTCTCCTGTGATCACCCACCAGAACGGGTGTTTCTCTGCATGGTTTGCAGGTAAGGATGACAGAGAGTAATGTCTTTGTTCAGTGAACATATGAGCATCTACACACATTGACTTGATTTCACACAACGTGATCAGCCCATGTATTTATTTAGGGAAATAGATTCAATTCAAATAAGAACATGAGTATGGTACTGAGGCTTTGCTTGTGTTTGGCCCTGTGGAAAGAAGATAACTTAAGGACAGAGAAGGAAGTCTGAGCTCAGTGCAAAATAGGCAAAAGCCACAGCGGTCATTGGCTACTGCAAGGGAAGGTTTCTTCTAGGGTGGGGAGTGGGTGTTGGCAGACTCTCAGGTTGGCAGGTTAGAACGAGGCAAGGGAGGGGAGCCTATGAGTCAGATGAAGAACTCTAGGAGCCACAGGTAAATCAATGGTGAATTGACGCATCAGGGTCACATTTACAAGGTCAGTTAGGTGTGACCTCAGGAAAGACCTCATACCTGCGCCTCCAGAATAGCAGATAGAGCAGGAGCGCACCCCGCAGAAGGACAAGCACGCTGATCCACCAGCCGCTCCCGTGGGACTTGTGCCATTTCTGCCACTTCCACAGCCTGGACAGCAGTCAAGGTCCCTGGGTCCCCTGTATGTGGGCTGCCACCTTCTCCGCCACCCTCCGGAGCAGCTCCTCGGGACACGCCCAGTGCAGGGCCTGCACCAGGCCATACACTTTATTGGTTTAGTGGGTGTCCCCGTTCTCCCTGACCAGGGTCCCTACCAGCTCCAGAAGCTCCTCTGCCTGGGCCTCCTGCTCCTGGCCCCTAGCTCTGAGGTCAAAGGCACAGACTCAGCCCCTGCATGTGACCACCAGCTCCCGCAGGGCATGGTTCTCCGTGCAGCACATGTAATACTGTAGGTCCTCCTTCCTGGTGAAGGCGATGACTGTGCACTTCAGGACGCCCTCCCGGAACATCACCCTCCCAGTCCTCACAGCCTGCTGGTCCTGGACAGTGAAACGGCCCAGGTGGGTCACCAGCAGCAGTGCGTGGGGCCCGGGAGCGGAGAACAGGTCGCAGCAACCTCTCTCCTCGCACTGGGGCTCTGCCTTGAGGACTTCACTTTTCCTACCACCGGATCCCGACAGCGCAGATTTCCCCTTTTCCATTCGTTTTGATCAATTGGATTATAATACGCCTTTTGTATAGTTTTCTTCATTTAAAAAAAAAAGAAAGGTACAGATAGGATTTCACTATGTTGCCCAGCTGGAGCGCAGTGGCAATCACGGTGCACCAGGCCTGGAACTCCGGGGCTCAAATGACCTCCTGCCTCAGTCTCCCAAAGCTGGGAGGAGGTCATTATGTCTGGCTTTCCTCATATTTTATCTGCTTGAGGTTCACTGAATGCTTGGGTCTCTGGGTTTATAGCTGTCATCAAATTTGGAAGACTTTTGGCCATGATTTCTTCCAAATTTTTTTTCTGCCCCTCTTATTTTTAGTGAATCCAGTTGCATGCACATTCCACTTGAGGTTCTCCCACGGCTCATTGAAGTTCTATTCGTTTAAAGTTATTTTTTTTTTTCCTTTTGTGTTTGTGTTTTGGAACTTTTCTATTGCTCTATCTTCAAGTTTGCTAATCTTTTTTCCCCCAAATCTCATATTTTGTTAATTCTATTCAGTGTAATTTTCATGTCTTGTATGGTCATTTTCATCTTTAGAAGTTAATTTGGATTTTGTTTTCTGTCTTCCACATCTCTGCTTAACTGTTGGAACATACAGAACACAGTTGTAACACCTTTGTCGATGTCTTTGGCTGTCAATTCTAACATTAAATTCAGTTTTGATTGACTTAACTCCTCATCATTGGTCATATTTTCTTGTCACTTTCCATGTTTGGTAATTTTTTATTAGATCCAGACATCTTGTTTTGACCTTGATGGGTGCTGAATATTTTTCTACTCCTGTAAACATTCTTGAGCTTCCTTCTGGGATGCATTTAAGTTACCTGGAAATAGTTTGATCCTTCAAGTCTTGCTTTTAAGATTAGTTAGATATAAGAGAAGTTTTCTGTCTGGAACTAAGGGTAAGGCTCTTCTGTGTACCCTACCAAATGTCCCATGAATCACAAGCTTTTTTTGTTTGTCTGATGGGGACAGATGCTATTCTTGGTCCCTTGTGAGTGCAGTGCAGGACCCTCTTTTCCATAATCCTCTTGAGTGGTTCTTTCCCTGTCCTCGGGGGATTTCAGCATGTGCATGTGCTGGTAAGTACCCAACTGTGAGATCAGGGGAACCTCTACAGGCTTCTGTCCAGCTCTCTCCTCACTTACACTCTGTTCTAAAACTTTGGATCTGAAGCAGTCCTCCCATCTTGGCCTTTCAAACAGCTGAGATTATAGGCTCTCTTCTATGAAGGTCAGCCACCTCTGTTTCTCTATAATCACAGCTCCATCTTCTCAAATCAAAGACTTTCCTGAACTTGACCTGGATTCCCCACATATGTTAGTGGCTTAATGTTGCATAACAAATTACCACAAATTTAGCAACTGAAAACAACACACATTTATTATCTCACACTGTTTGTGGGTCGGGAGCATAGGCCTTGCTTAGCTGTGTTCTCTGCTTCAGGTTTGCAACCCAGACTGCAATCCAGGTGTTAGCTGGAGCTGAAGTCTTATCAGAGGCTCAATTGATGAAAGATATGAACCCTCAGAATGTTGGTAGAATTCATTTCTGTGTGACTATATGACTGACAACTTTGACCTTTTGCTGGGTGTTGGCTAGAGCACACCCCGAAGTCCTAGATGCTGCTTGCAGTTTCTGCCTCTTGCCCCTGTCCATAGGCAATTCACAATGTGGAAATTTTCTTCTTGAGGGCCAGCATAAGAGGGCGAGGGCATCTTCCTAGGGCTATATAAATCACTAGAGTGACATTCCATCACTTATGCCATGTTCTGCTGGTTAGAAGTAGGTATCAGGTCCCACTCAAACCCAAATGGAAGTGTTTCCACAGAAGTGTGAACACCAGGAGCTGGGATTCACTGGGAGTCATCACAAGGTCCATCTGCCACACCATCTCTGAGCTGTGACCTGGGAACTCTCTCAAGGCGGAAGGCTGGGGCCACTGTAAGTGTTGTCCTATTTGTTTTCCAGTTAGTTCTACGTGATTACTCTCTTTTGTTATATGATGTTCACTGTCTTCTGTTATTTGTCCACTTGTTGTTATTTCTTTTTCTTTTTGGGAGGGGGGCAGATTTTTAATTTGTTATCCATGGTAGAGTGCCATGTCATCATAGCTCACAATAACCTCAAACTCTTCGGTTCAAGCAATCCTACTGCCTCAGTCTCCCAAGTAGCTGGGACTACAGGTGCCTGCCACAATGCCTGGCTAGATTTTTTGTTTTTTAACAGAGATGGGGTTTCTCTCTTGCTCAGGCTGGTCTCCTGAGCTCAAGCAAGCCACTGATCTTGGCGTCCCAGAGTGCTAGGATTACAGGCATTAGCCACCATGCCAAGTCAATTTGATGTTGTTTCACATGAGGGGATAAATCTTGTTCTTCTTATGCTATTTTGAACTGAACAGGATGGATCTCTGGTACAATGCTAAATAGAAGCAATGATAATGTGCATTTGTTTCATATTTTAATACAAACACATGCAGTTTTTTGAAACTCTCTTCATCTGTCTACTTTTAGATGATTTCCAATATCTTTACATGGATTTACATTTTTTTTCAAATTTTTATAATAGTTATCCACAGGAAAGTTTGTATAATCAATTTACTTCTCTACCATTAGGAAGGAGTAATAGTTATTGATTTTAAAAAACAATTTTTCTATTGTAATTTTATTTATAAAAATTTCACCATTTCTTTCAGATGTATTTCATTATTTTTGGCAGTTTCTTGTTCCTTTTCCTTTTGAAGGGTGTGTGTCATCTTTCAAAAAATATTTCATAGGTGTTTAATATGGTGTAACCAGTATTTTGATATTGAAATCTTTTGAGTCTAATTCTGTTTTGTTTTTTTTTTTTTTTAGTCTGTTTGCTCTAATTCATAGACATATAACATGGGCTCAGTTTATTGAAGTTACTTGAATATCTGAATATTCAAGTAAATTGGAAATGTTTTCTTCTAGATCAGATTCATGTTTGCTTCTACTGGAAGTCAAGAGCTCAGCTGATCTGAGATGCCTTCAGCCTCCTGTGAAGGCCCAAACTTAACACAGAAGCCTCAGAATCAGCTCCCCATGTTCACTGACAACCCAGGACCAAGTTTCTCCTTCTCAGGACTGATCTTGACGTTGGTGAGCTCATCAATCATAAAAATTCACTTTCTTATAACCTTAATACAATTAGCCTCTGCTTGCATTTAGCAGATAAGGTTTTAGAATATCCAGTTCACCATCTTACCTGACATCTAAGCCTCTACGTATATATGTTTCAATGCTAAATTTGAAGGGTGCCAGGGCTAAAATCTGGCTAAACCCCTTTCAATGTTAATCAAATTTGATGTACATAAAACAGACTACTGATGTGTGTGTCTATGTGTTCTTGATGGGCACAAATTTGTTTTGTTACAGAGTAAATGAACCATGAAAAGAATGTTAAAGAAAAGTAATCCTACGAACTTTACACTTTACTTATTATTATTTTATTGCTGTTTTATTGTATTCATATTAATACATGTTATTAGTATTATAAAGAAGAAAAGGTATTTTCAGGAGCATAAAAATTGTTAGAGATTTGCAAAGGAGAGGAATTTTATATTTACCATTTTCAAAAGGTTTTAGTACTGTAATTTTAATCAAATAGAGTTTTTAAAATATTTTGGTTCCTTAATAAATGGTGTAATATGTTAAGATTTAAACATTTCACAGAATCTCAGCTATGACATGAGGCATCACATTCTACAGGGAAGGCACTGTGCTCCACCCACCAAACGATAGTGAGTAAATATTAATAATCACCGACTGTAACTACAACCCAGAAGGCTTGCATTGTGGAACAATGGTCCTTCGCAAGATTATTATGACCTCCTTGAGTATAATGCACAGAAAGCTACAAAATAAATGGCACATGCCGGAGGGTAAGGAGTAAAACAACTTGCACACACTGCGCAACACACAGAACAACAGAACCAGCAATTTGACACACAGTTGAATACAAAATAAAACACACAGTTGTGTTTTGATTAGGATTCTTTGTAGGCAATTTGCTTTGGCTATGGCTATGTGACGTCTCTGAATTTCCATGTACTTTAGCAAATTCCCTCTGAAATTCTTTGATCTTTCTTCCGACCTGACAGATCCACAATTTGGCCCTTGCACGAGGCTATACAGTTCATTGGTGAAGTGGCCGCCCCTCCTCTCCCTCATCAAGCCCTCAATTAAGTCCATCAGCTCCTTCACTTGGTCATCCCGATCACTCCCCTCAGCTCGATTATTAAAGGCACAGACACGCCCCCCACATGCTGCCACCAGCTTGCTGAGGGCTTTGTTGTCCGACTCATGGATGTAGTCTATCAAGGAGCCACCTTTGAGGTCTTCCTTGTGGGTAAAGAGGATGATTGTGTGTCTCATGGCATCCTCTCCAAAGATCTCCTGCACTCTCTGGATAGCCTGCTGGTCCTGGGTGGTGTACCGGCCCAACTGGGTCACCAGCAGCAGCACGTGGGGTCCTGGTGCAGAGAGTGAGTAGCACCTCTGCACCTCTTGGTACAGGTCTTCACACTGGTCCTTCTCAGAAAACACACCTGGCGTGTCAATAATGACCATCTCTCTCTCTCCCCAGCTTCCCTGACTTTTGCTGCAAGTCTTAGTCAAGGTCTGGGCACTCAGCTTGGACTCAAATGCTCGCTTCCCAAGGATGCTGTTTCCTGTAGCACTTTTGCCGGTTCCTGTTTTGCCCATGAGAATGATCCTCAGCTCTGATCCACTGGCATGTTGGCTCTTTGTACATGGTCCTATTAGGAACAAGTTTACTGTGTTATTACTCTTCTGATCATGGCAATGGAAAATTTTCAATGATAATGAGGTATTCCTCATTATGGGAAAAAATACTCCCACAATCTATTGTATTTATGAAATAAAACCTAAGTCCATTATCAAATAAAATGTACTAATTATGGTTTTTAAAACATTTTGATTTCTCTAGGATTGCAAGGATATTCTCATATTGAACTCTGAAAGAACATTCTTGGACAATGAAATGAATTTAGAAACACATCTCATCACTTAACTCTTGCCTGAATCACTCAGTTGTGGCCCTCTTGAAGACAAATTTTATGGAGGTCAGAGATGTGTAGCCAGGAGTGTGGGTTCCATCTCAAGATGGGGCAAATAACCTGGCTCTGCTCCACTGGTAGAAATTGCCCTTAGCTGGGCAGAGTGTGGTT
Source organism: Otolemur garnettii (assembly GCF_000181295.1). NCBI lineage: Eukaryota > Metazoa > Chordata > Mammalia > Primates > Galagidae > Otolemur > Otolemur garnettii. The sequence goes on from NW_003852448.1 coordinate 8,430,886, forward strand.
ATGACCACCAGGGAAATGACTGGACCAGGGAAATAACAGAACGAGTAGTGTAAAATTATTTTTACTAATAATACAGAGAAATTACTGTATTATTTACTAAGAATTTACTAAGAAACAGCTGATAGTTTATAGAGGATACCAAACTTGTGCTTAGAAAAGACGGCATAATCTTTATATGAGGCAAGAAAAGAATGTGGTAAACTCCCCTCTCTTCCCTGTATCCTTCCTCTTCCAGGGAGAGGAATGAATAGGGACAGACATATAAAGGACTTTCAGACACACAAACGGGGAAGGCATGGAAGCCATGCTGCCATATCTGCTGGTCCATGCCATGGTGAGAGGAATGACTATCTGGGATGAGTTAGTGGCAGAATCAAGAAGCTGCTAGTGGCTTCTGTTATGTGGCAGAGACAGGGGAGCCACTTAACTTGCAAGGCAGGGTTAATTCTGGCTTCTGGGGTCAATTCTTTTTCTCTTTTACTGTAAAGGAGGAACATTTGACCTATATAAATGAATCAGAATATTCTAAGTGAGGAATCTTTCTGGCAGTAGATCTTGGAAGATAATCTAGGAGTTCCTAGAGAACCAGGATTCTCCTGCTAAGCCCATTGAGTTAGAGAAAGTTGGAGAAGGGAAGTCTACAAAGAGTATAAAATATGAGAGCCAAGATGGAACTTAGAAGGGAGTTAGCTTTCTGAGAGGCAACAGCAGTGGGAAAGAATAAAGAATCTGGATCTGCACTGCCTACTTTTCACTGTTTTCCAGTTGCTAGCCATGTGATTTTAGATAACTGCTTAGTTTCTCTGCACCTGGAAAAAACAATGGTTTATACCATGTGGTGTTATTTGAAAGATTAAACAAGCCAATATACATAAAGAATGTAAAATAGTGCCTGTGTACTTAATCACTTTGTGAACATCAGCCTATTATTGTCTAAGGCAGCCTCCTTATAAATGAAGTAACTGTGTCCTATATGGTTAAGAAACTTAGACAAGCCTGGGGGTGGTGGCTCATGCCTGTAATCTCAGCACTCCTAGAGGCCGAGGCAGATGGACTGACTTAGCTCAAGAGTTAGAGATCAGCCTGAACAAGAGCAAGACCCCATCTCTCCTAAAAATAGAAAAATTAGCCAAGCATTGTGGCATGTGCCTGTAATCCCACCAGCTCAGGAGTCTGAGGCAGGAGGATTGCTTGAACCCAGGAGTTTGAGGTTGCTGTGAATAATGATGCCACAGCACTTGAGCCTGGGCAGCAGAGTGAGATTATGTCTCAAAAAAAGAAAAGAAAAGAAAAGAAACTTAGACAAAGCCACCCAGCTAGTTAATAATGGTGACACCTACTGTTTATTAAGATGTGCTTGGCTCTGTGCCAAGTGGTTTACATGCCTTATCTGATTTGTTCCTCCTAGCAATGGAGTTTGAGTTAGGATTAGGTACCTGCCAGGGGTCTTGTTAGGTTCAAGTGACCTCTCTGGCTCACAGCACTGCTTAGGGCTCACTGGGGTGCTAATCTACTCAGGATTGGAAACAGCTTGTCAGAGGGACATATCAGGTCTTCCTCCTAGTGAGAGTCATCTCAGGGCAAGGAGATGGCGCTTTGGGCAGGTACTGAGCCTTCCTGACCCACAGGAGCCAGGGTTTCCTGTAATAACTCTGGGGCTCTCTTAGCCTCTGAATTCTCTGGAAGAAACATGACAGTTGCAAGAGTCACCCTGCTCAGGGAATTCCAGAACATAGCCTCCCATCATGTACTGATAGTTCTCTGAGTATAGACATTATTCACCCATCAAGGGAAATTTTTAAACACAAGCAAAGTTTCTTCATATTAAATTACCAGAGAATCATAGCTGGAAAGTTTAACCAAAGATTAAATTCTCAGGCAAAAGGAAGGGAAAGGGCTAGTAATCTTTTACCCATAGGCTCCTCTTGTTCCTACCTTGTTTTATCCTAGTTTGCCCATATATCTGCAGCTTGCCCAAGGACACAGAGCTATTAAAATTCATGAATTGTGTGAATGGAAAAGCTTGCCTTTTACTTTGTTTTATGCCTCACGTTGCTCTGCCAACCCCTGTTACATATATGTAAATATTCTCTCTCCTAATCAAGTTTATTGCAATCTGTGGGCTCTTATTTTCCAGTGCAGTTACAGCCTTACAATGGACATGTATTAGAAACTTTTGCCCTAGTTACTGGCCCACCAGCCAGTGCTGTGTCCTTTTCTCCCATGGGAGGGAACAGGGGAAAGACCCTTCCCCATGGTGAGCCAAGAGTGGGGCGTCTCTAAAAGTACTACTCGTAAATATTGTGCTTGCCTCAAGAAATTGAGATGAGCATTTACTGAACTATAGAAATTTGTAACTTTCCTCAAGTGTAGCAAAGTGAAGAGAATTCTTGAACAAATTTTTGAAAGAAATGAGCAGATGTTACCTGGAGTTTGGGTAAACAGGAGGACTACTGCAGAGAGAAGGAGCTGAGGTCTGGTCAAATAAGTCACCAGAGAGTGTGCAGCTGTGTCAGGGAAGTGGATAAAGGAGTACGTTAGGGCATTAGGGACCAGCCCGGAGACAACTGTGGGACCATGGGACCCCAGTGTTTTGGCCTCTTTCTTCAGTGACCCCACCTCCTGTCTGATCCGGAAAGGGAAAAGAACAGAAGGGCTGAGAAGACAGAGCTGGGAGAGACAGGAGACCTCTAGAAGGCCCCAGAGCTAAGGCTGAGAGAAGAGAAGCCAGATGGAATATAAGTTTGATGGTATGTGTCACAGTAATGTTAATGAAAGTGTTCTTGTAATCCATGCGAATCAGAAAGAAATCTGCCTAAGATGGTGCTGAGAGTTAAGGTTGCATAATTAGAGGCCATGTCAGGAGGGGGAAAGGCTATATTGTTCCTCATTTGGATCTCACAGAGTTCCGCTTGTGCAATCAGTAAGTTCCAGACACAAGGAAACCAAAGTCCCACCCCATTCTCACAGATGGGGTTGAGTGTAAAGTGGACTTGGGGGAGGGGGGAGATCTGCACTCTTCTTGATGTGAGAGACTAAAGACAGGGCTGGTGGGGGGCAGGCAAAGAGCTAGGAGAGGGTAGGACAGGGGAGGTCAAGACACAGAGAGAAACCAAGGGAACCTCCCCAGGAATGAATAGCAGAGCAGGTGGTGGGAGGGGGAAGAAGGTGGAGGAAGGGGAGAGAGCAAACCTATAGAAAGGAGAGAGAGAGGAGTGAATGGCCGGAGAAAGAATGTTCCAGGCAGATCTAAAAGATCAGTGTACAAGGAGAAAGTCTGAATGCATATTTTGGTTCCTGGTAGAATGTTTTAGCAGTTTAGTTTTGAGCTGGTGATGGTGGCAATGGTGGGAGTTAGAATAAGACCCCTCACTGCTCCCCCCTTTAACAATTTTGCCCAGGTATCATCAGAAAGAGGTCCACACAGGAGGTCCCTTTCTCACCAGAGCGATGGCTTTCCTTTGGGTCCATTGTGTTCCTGAGGGACAGAGAGACAAGGAATTTTATTTTTCAGTTCTAAATCATGAGAGACCCTTACATTTCTAGACAACCATGTTTGCCTGTTCGTAATGGACAAGGTGGGTGGAAAGAGAATCACTATACCTATCTAACAGAGACGTTGAGTCACTTGCCCAGGCTCCGCAGAGATGTGGTTTCATCTGTCAATCCCAAGCCCTGCTCTCTGGTTTCCTTCCTCTCACGAACCCTCCCTGTCCCCTTCTTTCGCTTTCCCTGGCCTCACTCCCTTCACTTCTCCCAGCTTTTATCCAGGTGTGCCCCTCCTCACAGCAGAGGCTCAGTCCTCTCTTCCTTCTCTCCGTCCCCCATCCTGCCCCTTCCTCTTCTCTGCTCTCCCCAAACCACTCTTCATGTGGAGCCTTTGCCAAGAGACTGCATGAGTTAAGAGCAGGACTCCCCAAATGTAGACTGTCTTTAAACCAGTAATATACCTCACTGGATCCATCAATTACTTGACTTTTCCTCATGCCCTAGTAGTCACTGATAGTGAAGCCCTTGAGATCCAGTAGCTATATAGTGAGAAATATCGGCTCATTTTCATCAGATAGTTTCTCTTGCTTAAATCTGTTAGGCATAGCCCAAGTCTACTAGCGCAGAAAGCTTACAGCCACATGCTAACACCCAAATTCTTCCTAGTTAGCACTTTTTACTGACTTAATGCTAAGGAAACTCTTTGCCAGTACTGTGTAAAATAAATTCTCTATGGCTATCCTATAGACTGGTTTCGTTTCAGCTGACAGAAGTCACTCTGAATTGTTTCCCTTAAAACAGGGCAAATTTGTTCTTAAAAAAATCAAAATAAATTATGCATTGCCTGAGACCCTGAAATCAACATCTGAACATTTAGTTAATGTAAGCTTACCTGATTTATTGTGAAAAGAAAAAGACGACTCCTGGTTTAAACCTGTTACCTTTCGGCTCCACTTCAGGAGAAAAAGAAAAGAACACAGAGACTTCAGATGGCCCGGTCTGCTCTTTAACCTCTGCCCAGCTTCTCAACTGTGAAAGAGCCCCACCACGTGCCTGTGTTTGGAATTCTCCTTTAACCTGCATTTGCCACCATACAGACCAATCTTCTTTTCAAAAGTAAAAAAAAAAAAAAACGGTTTGAATGATTTTGCCTGGGCAGGAAAGAAAGACAGCAATGCCAGGGAATGGTAGGTTTGCGTCCTCCCCACGTGGGCTGTGTCCCAACTGTTAGACATTTGCCTAAATGCAACTGTCCCTCTGAGGAGGGCTTCAACCTCACCCCATAGGCAGCAGGGTGAGGCAGGTGCCGCTGGCAGAGAAGGGAGAACACAGGAGCTGGGGGGGGGAGGGGCGCTCAGAGAAGCACTGTACAGGGGATGAGGGCACAGGGGAGGGAGCCGGAGAGGCACCAGCCTTGTCTTAGTCTGGCTGTAAGCAGCAGCCATTAGCCATCCAGACATTTACCCATAAATCACGCATGGCTTCCGGGCACCCAGGCTGTTTTTTTCCTGTCCAACCCTGTGATTTCATGGGGCGGGGGCATGACACTGGGAGAAATTATCTAGGTAATGTGTACAATAATAATCAAAGTATTCATATTCAGGAAGAATGACCCAAAGAGTTAAAGTTTAAATCATTCAAATATTCTTTTGCTTGTGTGTAGGACCATCACCCCAACAGAGAAAGAGGAAATGATTATTGCAATTAGCTAATGTTAAAGTCAGCATATACACACTTTATTTAGTTCTGTTTTATTAAATGCTTTTATGAGGTGTATATTTGGAAAAAAATTATTTTAATGTTGATTGAGGTATTTCCAGTTTTTTTTTATTGAACTACTAATATTATAAATTACTTTAGTAAGTTTCCTAATAGAAGTGATAAGTTAGGTGTACTTATGTAAAAAGTTGGGTTCCAAGGGATGGAGACTATTGAGAAGAGGAGGAAGAGCGAATATAGATGAAGGAGGTTTGTCAGGGGGTGCTCGCTGGATATACACTTGAGGGACAGAAAGAGCCCAGGACCGGGCAGGGAGAAGTTAGACTGAGAAATAGTCACAATGTCACAGTGAATGCCAGTCCACCTGGAGCTGTAAAGTTGGATGGACTTTCAGGGTGAAGGTGGGGGGCTGGACTTTATAATTCCCACTCGCCAGTTGTTCAGTATAAACTTCCCCTGGGAAAGACACTTGACCCTATGCAAGGCAAAGCCAATTTCTGGACAGGTCTGATGGCTAGACAGTTGAGGGCTAACTGCTGGCCACACTCCTGTTTTTACACTGTTCCTCTAGGTTTGGAGACTAAAATGTTCCTTCTCCCACTCCATGCTTTGCGCCATCCCAGCATGGCTTTTAAAATTCTCACTGATGAAATTTCTCCTTGGTCAAGTCTCCCACTTCTGTCCCTCATGAACACTGACCCATGGACATACAAGGGACATTTCCCCTGCCTTTATATTTCCAGTAAGTGATGTGTCTACGGCCCCAAGTGGGGGGCTGACAGATGTTGGGAGGAGGTGATGATGAAAAGGCTCGTGGCTGAGGAAAGAAGTGTGCTTTACAGTGTGCTGTGGAATTTACAACAATCTGTTTTATTTCATGTGTCAAGGCAATTCTGAGAAATGGGTCAAGCCAATTCAGTCACACTGAGATGTATTTGACAATCCTTCGGTGGTTTCTAGTGAGGGGTTTATTTATAAAGCAGCATTGTTCCATGGAACATTCTGTGATGGAGGAAGTGTTCACTATCTGCATTGTCCAATATGGCAACCAGTGGTCACGTGTGGCTGACTAGCACTTGCATTGTGGCTAGTGCGTGAGAGAAGCTGAATTTTGCATTTTTTCCTTTATTTTCCCTCTTCCCTTCTACCTACACTGCCCTAGCCCTGGAACAAGACCTCCGTGAGAATGGAATTCACATTTTTATTTTAATTTGTATAATTAAATGGCCACTTGTGGCTAGGAGGTAACCATTTTGGAAAGTGCAGTGATAGAGCATATCATTTTTAAGAAGGTGATACAAAACACAGTGTTTAAGAAAAAGAGTGCACTGGTAAAGATATGATGAGACATTGCAAAGGAAAAGAAACAAACAAACAAAAGGATGAAATAGATTAACACCCTAAGATTTCAAAACATGGAATGGGGAGGATTGTTACCAGGAGTTTAAAACCTATGCTGGGGCTCAGCGCCTATAGCACAGTGGTTATGGCCCCGGCCACATACACCCAGACTGGTGGGTTCCAACCTGGCCCAGGCCAGCTAAACAACAATGACAACTGCAACAAAAAAATAGCCGGGTGTTGTGGTGGGCACCTGTAATCCCAGCTACTTGGGAGGCTGAGGCTAGAGAATCGCTTAAGCCCAAGCGATTTTGAGGTTGCTGTGAGCAGAGAAGCCACAGCACTCCACGGAGGGTGACATAGTGAGACTCTGTCTCTAAATAAAAAATAAATAAATAAATAAATAAAACTTATGACGGCTTCTTGTAGGCTTGTTAACTTCCTGCCCTGTTAGGCAGTTTTCAGCTCATCATTCTATGTATTTTGGAGTAACGAGGAGTTCACTGGATGCTTAACCTCAAGGTATCCCTCACTATTTGAACTCTCATAATCTGAATATTTGCTATAAACAATGAAGAATTTCACTGAAAGTTTGTTATTTGTAGTGAAAACCCACAGAAACAAATCTGGCTATGCACACCCACACAGACACTTAGCTGTGAGTCTGGGGAGAAGAAGCAGAGCGAGCTGCAGTCATCTCTCAGCGTCTCCTGACAGGCTCTTGTCTCCTGCCCATGTCATCCAAATGTATTTTCAATTGTTGGAATTATCTTTTCCACTTTTTCCACTTTTCCATGTAAGTGAAAATGCCTTGTATAAGACAGGGACATTTATTGCTGACTTCCAAAGTTTCATGGAAGTCATAGGTGCAAAACAAAACAACAACAACAACAACAGACAAAAAACCCTACTTCAGTCTTTTAAAAGAGGCTTGATTTAGTAATATGTACATTGAAAAATATGAAGGACTATTCAGCTTCTATAACCAAGAACTTACTACCAAAGAATTTATTCAAACTGATGATCAGAATTGTTGGAAGGAGTCAAGCTCAGAGAATAATCTTAAAGATTAATTGACTAAATTTTTAAATTAAAAAAAGTTTTATAGGAATTTTAAATTTGACAGGAGACATCAACAGAAGCATTCTGCAAACAGACGCGATTACAAGCACAGTGTTACTGGAGCAGGAGGTGCATGCTTGCAAGCAAAGGCAATGCGGACAGATGATTGTGTGAGTTCTCCCCATCATGTTGCTTTGTCTTTGAGTTTAAATGATGGGTCACAACCATTTCCTTCTGCAGGGGCAAGTGCAGTGACTTAAAGATAGTTCTGTTTCTTGGAACTGGGCATGGTAAACCTCAGGCATGAAGGGTTCTCCCCTCCTAACCAGTCAGTCCCGCACGCTTCACCCCTGCTGTGTTCACAGCCGTCTGAGGACTACTCTCCTTCCTCTCCCTCCAATTTTCCTTTAGGCAACTCTAGTCAGTAAATAAACGTGTTTTAAATAGTCTTTTTTAAAAAATTGTGAGTGAAATTTTAATTCACTGTTTGTGTGAACCTACTTTTATATTTAAGCTATTATTCTGCATGCTTGTGGAAGATGGTAGAAAAGATTACCTGCATCCATATACGATGTATTCATATTTTTGCTTATCTGTGACAGACTTAAAAGTTTAGTGTTAAATAAACCCATGAATAAAAGTGCTAAACAATTAGCTGCTTGGCGTTGAATAGTCTTACATTTTTGTAGAAATCCTTCGTGATTGTTATTACAGTTGCTTAAGAATGTTTTAAGGGTGTCTGGAGGAAATTGTTGGGGGTTGTAAAGGGGCTAGAAGTGTATTGCTGCTTTCCCCTTTACATGCTGAAATATAGATTCCCTCAATCTAGAATTTTGCTTTGGGACTTCCTTGTTTCAGACAAAACTACATTCAGAACAAGAGATGCCTCTTCCATGGCATACAGTGAGAAGGTGATGCAGTTCCATAGGCTGTGAAGGGAAGGGACTGTGTGGATCATCTCTGAGCATCTGAGATCCTGTTCCCTACACACAACCCGTTTTCTTAGCTTATGAGTCAAGAATAAAGCTGACAATAGTACCTTTAAATTTCTCTGACTTTACAATACTAAAACTTAGGGAAGTATAAAACCATCAGGAGAAGAGTGCTGTCACCTTGGTGAAGCCACCTGGGACAGCCACAGCAGATGGAAAGTGGAGCAGAACTCAGCTGAAAACTAGAGGCTTGCCTGTGGCCCTTGTCTTACCTGTCCCCCCATATCTAGGCCATTTGAGCCACTCTGACTGAGCTCCCATCTGTCTGGAACAGAGACAAGTTGTATCCTTTGCGCTTTGCCCGAATTCTTTTTAATTTGAAAATATTAAGGAGGTACAAGTGTTTTTGTAACATGGCTTGAGCCAGGGCTATCAGTGTGCCCATCATCCGAATAGTGCTCATTGTAGGTAGGTTTTCGCCCCTTCCCCCCCCCGCACCCACTTGATTTCCACTGAGTTTTATTTTCCTCTGTGCACATGTGTACTCATGAGTTAGCTCCAGTTTAACAGCAAGTATATGAGGTGTTCATTTTTCCATCCTTTAGACACTTAGGATTCTGCCCAAATTCTTAATAAACAAACACATGTTTAATCAACATGTTGATTTATCCCAATGAGTTTTGCAGTAGTCTTTTATGCATCAGCCAATAATCAGATCACTGGAATAGATTTCTAGAAAGAAAATTGTTAGATAATTAGTATGAATTATAATTATATGATAATTAGTATGAATTTATAATTGTAACAGACATTGCTGAATGGCCTATGATAAAATTTTAACCAAATTAATTTCACCAATGTTTTATTAGTTTTCCCCATGTCCTTGCTTATAATTTTATCTTTGCCAGACTTACAGGTGAACAACTATGTTACTGTGCTCTCCATACGCATTACTCAATATGAATAAGGTTGAGTCATTTTTCTTGTGTAAAAGAATGATGTCTATTTCTTTATTTATATCCATCATATACATATATATATATATAATCTACCATGTTTCAATTCTGGTGTTAATCATTTTGATATTGATATGTAGAAAATCTTGATGGGGCACAGAATAATTATTTATCTCTTTTTCTTGAATTTTTAAGGAAAGTTCTAGTATCTAACAGAGTGTTAAATAAACACAATGATAGCAGGCCTCCTTGTTCTTAATTTTTGTGGCACTATCTCACTGTTTCCCTTAAAATAGAGGTAGGCTTTGAGGTTGAGATTTGAAATGTTATTATAGTAAAGAAGGAGGCAATAATTAGATGTTGAATTTTACCAAATTACCTTTCAACAGCTAAGGAAATGATTGGATTATGTTGCTCCATAGCTTTATAACACATTAAACCATACAAAAATATTTTTCTAATATTGAATCCTCTTTGCATACATAGAACAAATCCTAACCATTTGGTTTTTTTTTTTTTTTGAAAGAAGAGATTTATTTATTTATTTTTATTTAATCATAACTGTATACATTAATGCATTTATGGGGCACAATGTGCTGATTTTATATACAATTTGGAATGCTTACATCAAACTAGTTAACATAGCCTTCACCTCACTTACTTAATTATTGTGTTAAGACATTAATTGTTCAGCTTGGCACCCGTAGCTCAGTGATTAGGGCACCAGCCACATACACCATACAATTTTGGTGGATTCAAAACTGGCTTGAGCCTGCTAAACAACAATGACAACTACAACAACAACAAAAAAAGAATCGCCAGGCATTGTGGTGGGTGCCTGTAGTCCTAGCTACTTGAGAGGCTGAGCAAGAAATCATTTAAGCCCAAGTGATTTTGAGGTTGTGAAACCATGGTACTCTAGCGAGGGGGACATAGACTCTGTCTCAAAAAAAAAAAAAAAGACATTAATTGTTCTTAATGCTTTGCTGAATTCCATTTGTTAAAAACTAATTTAGGATTTTTACATCAATGTTCTTAAGTGGTTGTCTCCGTTTCTAAAACACATAAATTCTCTCTTTGCCTAGTTTTAGCTGCATCTTGTTTTAGGGTCTCATCTTCCTCCTGTTAAAGTAAATTAAAATGGAGACCAGGCCGGAAGACTCCTTGGTCAGACAAAATCAGTTAGTCCTTGTAAGTGACCTTGACCTTGCTCAATTCTGCAGACATAGGTGAAACTTGAGCTATTTATATTAAATATTTATATTAAAGAAAGCAGAACTTGGCTCAGCCCCTATAGCTCAAGTAGCTAAGGCACCAACCACATACACCAAAGATGGCGGGTTTGAATCCAGCCTGGGCCTGCCAAACAACAATGACAACTATAACCAAAAAATAGCTGGGCATTGTGGTAGGCCCCTGTAGCCCCAGCTACTTGGGAGGCTGAGGCAAGAGAATCTCTTAAGCCCAGAAATTGGAAGTTGCTGTGAGCTGTGATGCCACAGCACTCTACCCAAGGCAACAGCTTGAGGCTCTGTCTCAAAAAAAAGAAAAGCAGAACTTAAGATCAATCAATCAGAAGTAGCCAATAATTTTATATGACTAGAGACTTTTGAATAGAACGGAGCAAATTTGTCAACTGTATAACTATAACCAGTCAAATATTTGCTTTGCTTCTATGTCTGTCCTTTAAAAGTTTCCTCCTTGCAGAGTAACGAAAGCACTTATTGTGTGGAGTTGTCTAATTCATGAATTATTGTTTGTTCAAATAAATTCTTTTAAATTGTATTGTGTCTCTGTTTACCTTTTTAACACTTCCAAAAACATATGACCCACAATGTTTCTCTGAATAGATTCTTCTCTACCCCAGAAGAATTCTGGTTCCACCTTTTAGGAAAATAAGATTTTTACCACCATCACCTTTCCCCTATCAATACCCCCTTTCTCAGGCAAGCATAACATTAAGCATAGACTTTAGCACCATGAGTGTTGCGATATTAAGGAGACCACTAGGAGGTTTGGGGAGTGTATACGGGGCCTGCTAAAATAATGGTGGAGGTAGTTGATAAAGACCTCTTAGAAGAAGTAACATTGTTGGAGCTGACATTGAAAAGTGAGTAGAAGTTAGGGAAAGACACTAGAAGTGTTTCCAGGAAAAAGAAACAGCATATTCAAACGCACTGATACCATGGAGCTCTTAGGCGACCAAAGGAGGCTTAGCCTATGGCTAGATCCTAGAGGTGGGGGGTCAGGTTACATAGAAAGGCTGGATATTCAGGTGGATGATTTGTCCAGGGACTCATCATTAAGTTTGGATCCTGAATGTTTTATTACAGAAAATGGAAAATTACTGCAGGCTGGAATCCAGGTTAGTCATGGTCAGATGTGTGTAATCACAGGCTGTGTAAATCATGGGTTCAAAAGCCCTCTCCCTCAGAGGACTGAATTTTGGTAGCTTTACTGGGGGTCCTCCTCTACTTCCTTTGCTTCCCCATCCCTCATCCCTGCCCCCTTACTGCATGGAAGCAGAGCAATTGCTGTCAACATGAGCTGGAGAGGAGCCCCGGTTGTGACCTTTGGGGAGAATCTGCTGGCTCCTCACCCCAGTCTGTTTCCTCTGCTCATAGCACCATTTCCTCTACCACCACTCCCTGTGCAAGATCTTTTCTTTTTCACTTCCTGTCTTTCCTGAGTTTTATCTCTCTGGGTCTTAAAGGAAATTAGTTTCTGGTGTTTTTGCGAAGTGAGAAAAATAGTTGCTCCTGGTTCAGTACGTGAAAGGAGGCTATGAGACCAGGGGCTGCTGCAGGGGCAAGTTCTACCCTCAGTGAGGGCAGAGAATTGATGCAAAGGGACAGACTCCTTCTCTGCCAAAACATTCACCTGCAGCTTACTCTTCTCTTTTTGTTTTTTGTTTTGTTTTTTGTTTGTTTTTGAGACAGAGTCGCAAGCTGTTGCCCTCAGTAGAGTGCTATAGCGTCACAGCTCACAGCAACCTCAAACTCTTGGGCTCAAGTGATTCTCTCGCCTCAGCCTCCCAAGTAGCTGGGCTACAGGTGCTGGCCACAATGCCCGGCTATTTTGTTGTTGTTGTTGTTTTCATTGTTGTTAAACTGGCCCAGGCCAGTTTCATACCCGCTAGCCTCACTGTATGTGTCCGGCACCCCACCCACTGAGCTGCGGGCACTGCCGTACTCTTCTCTTATGAGTAAAGGTTTTCTACCAAGACAGTGGTTAGACCAGGAGAAAATAACACAGGGGAAGACTAAGGACGTCAAAGGAGCTCAAGCAAAGAGTTAAAGATTCCAGGCCTTAAATGTGTGTGTCCACTGGGAGGTTCATGGCCCATTACTTTTGGGTAGACCACATCTTGTAAAAGTGATGGCCTCTTTGTCTAACTGGCTGAGATTGTGGGCACAAGTATCATCCATTAAAACTGCAGAGGTTGCTCTATTTGCCTAATTCTAACTTTCCCCCTTCCTTCTTCCCTGAAGTTCTCCCACAAACATTTCTACCCACTCAGTCCATTAGTGACCACGTATGGCCAGAATACATCCTCTATATTCTCAGTGGACGTTTGGAACCAGACAGAACTGAGTTCCAGTTCTTCAAGGGCCACAGACCAGCTAAGTGACCTTATGCCTATGTAAGCAGGACTTATCACAGCTGAAAATGGGAAGAAACTACTCAGTAGATTTGTCAAAATTGAATGGAAAAAGAGTAAAACTGAAAAGGCATTAATTCCCCTGGCAAAGCACAGGGGTTTTCAAGTCTTAGCTTGATCAGAATCACCTTGAGATCTGGTTAAAAGATAAGCGGCTGGACAATGTCACTGAAGCTACAGAACCGGTAGGGTCTAGATAGAGCCTGAAAACTGCATTTCTAACAATTCCCATTATGCTGTTGGTCCAGAGACCCCACTTTGAGAATTACTGTCCCCAGGCACTGTCATCTCCTACATTACTGAAGTTGGGTCACTTCTATGACTAGTGGAATTAGGCTTCTGCCCAGCTACAATTGGAAGTTGGGAGTTTATTTCTGAGGCACACCTCAGGTGCACCTCAGCTTCATTGAGGCTCAAGATATTTCAGAGGAGTTTGACCAATGGGTGGGAGGATGCTAGGAGGAAATGGCGAAAATGCCCCCAAATTCATTTTCCTCTTTCCCTTTTTTCAAGTTGTGCACCAGAGGGTCTCTATCTATATACCTCCTCCTGGGAGATAATGGGAAGGGGAGGTGGTGGTGACCATGCTGGGGGATGACCCAAATCAGTGGGACGCAGCCTCAGGTCTGCTATCCTGACATCCTGCAGCCCACCCCCTACTCTGAAGCCATCACCCATCTTTCCCAGAAACAGCAGACTGAGCATTTGTTTTTGCTAAACGACTCATGAAAGTGTCTCCAAGAAGGACAGATTTATTTTGGTGTATGCTATGATGACCTTTGTGTCATAACCATTTATTAAGTTAGTGGTCAATCCTCACTGAACTGAAAATATAACATTTACTGTATATTCAATTCTCATACTCTCTAAGATTTATGTCAGAATTCTCATTTCTACTCATGTCTTCTACTTTCCTACTCCCATGTGAATAAAATATTAATTTGATTACAGTGGCTTTGATTTTAATGTGGTGAGCCCATTTTCTCCTCAGTGTAAATTTTTTATTTTCTTTGTTATTCTCAGGCATTTATTTTCCCTGTAAAAGTTAAAATTGCTTGCCTAATTTCCCCAAACGAATTCAGTTGGTATTCTAGCTGGACTTGCTTTACACTTATATACATAGTATTAAGTTTGAGGGAATTGGTAAATACTTTAAGTATAAGTCAGTTGAGGCTGTTTTGTTTCTACATGAACAGACTCAAAACCCCAGAGCTATTGAGGCAGAAGCTAAAAATGATTTGCATTTCTCTTCGGACAGGCGATAAATTTTTAACTTGTAGCTGTTATTATTTTAACTCTCATGGCTTAATTAAGTTCATAATAGAAAATGCAACCTTTGAACCAAATGAGACCAATCTAGTAGCTAAATGGCAAGTCACTCAAAACATGTCATTTTCATACTCCTTAAATGTCATTTGTTACAAATAATTTTGGTTTTTTTTTATTACAGGTTAATGGGAGGGTACAAAAGACCAAGTCACAATAGTTGAATTTGTTAGGTAGAGTCCCTCTTTTAGTTGTGTCCTCCACCCAAAAGGTGTGCCATACACACCTACATTGTGCCCATTCGGTGGGAGCCCCTGAACCCTCAAACTCTCTCCTTCATTGCCCCTCCCCCAACTTAAGTTGAAATGAATGTTTCTTGGCTCAGCACCTGTAGCTCAGCAGCTAGGGTGCCAGCCACATACACTGGAGCTGGCAGGTTTGAATCCAGACTGAGCCTGCCAAACAACAATGACTACTATCACCAAAAAATAGCCGGCCATTGTGGCGGACACCTGTAGTCCCAGTTACTTAGAAGGCTAAGGCAAGAGAATCACTTAACCCCAAGAGTTTGAGGTTTCTGTGAGTCATGACACCACTGGCACTGTACCAAGGGTGACGTTTTTTCCTACATGAGCATGAATTAGATTGTCCACTGGCTTCATATTAGTATTGGAAACAACCTAAATGCTCATCAACTCAGGAATGATTAACAAATTGTGGTGTATGTATACAATGGAATACTATTTAGCCATAAAAAGATGGTGACATCACATCTTTTGTATTAACCTGGCTGGAGTTGAAAAATAGTTTTTAATTACCTCAGATATGGTATATTCTCTCTTTATTACTAAAGAGCAGGGAAGATGCCTCTCAGCATTTCCAGAAGAAGGATAGGTGTAGCTGCATAGCTACCACACCTTCAGCCTCAGAGAAGAATGTGACTTTCAGGAATGTTCTTGAAAGTCTGTAGTCTGTGCACCAGTAAGAAAGAAGTGGTGGGGTGCGGGTAGCCACTGAGGGCTGTCTTGGCTAAGGCTGTGATAATAGCAAACTTTAGAATTTGTTATTTTCTAAAAATGTCTCTACCCTAAAGTAAAGGATGAAAAACAGAGAATCCTTTAAATCAGTACAGGGATTTTTCCTCTTTGATGGGTCAAATCAGGTATGAAGGGTCACAGGAATGTGTCCAGTGATAACATTTATAAACTATACAGAAAATGAAAAATCATTAAAATTAAAAAATAACTTGAGTACAGTGGCTCATGCCTATAATACCAGCATTTGGGGAGGCTAAGGCTGGAGGATTGCTTAAGGCCAGGAGTTCAAGACCTCCTGCGCAACATAGTCAGACCCCAGCTCTAAAAATATAACAGCAACAATAATAACAATATGTAACTTTGAAGACACTAGGAATTGACCAAATACAGGTAGATACTCTTAAAGAACTCAACCTCTAAGATAAGGAGACCACACTGGTAGCAACCTGATTCAGTATTTCCCCTAACATGGTACTCAGTCACGCTGATGCAAGGATGGACTTCCCAAGTGGTCTGGAGAGTGGGGATGGAGTTCAGGCCAACCAGAGCAAGTAGGGATTGATGAGGGACTCCTCCAAGAAAAGAGCCACAGAGTGGGCTTGGGATGCACTAAAAACTCTGCATTTTAACTTGCTTTAAATGCTTTGAAGACTCTGAACTCCATAAGCACAGGGAAATCTCCAGAGGGCCCAGGGAGGATTTATCTGGAAGCCAAAAGGGTTGATAAGCTACATCAGCAGCTGCCTACGGCAAAAAAGAGAATGTCACATTCTAGAGCACCAAGTTAGAGGGCTTTAGTAAACTTGGAAATTTCAACTGAATGCCAAGAGGGCTATCCTCTAGCAGTGAGAACTGCATCTCAGAACTAAGAGATTTGCCCTAGAAGAGAGAGCAAAATTAAAGCAGACCCTTGCTAATGATGTCTAAAAACAAGCCTTTCCAAGGCAAAAGCCATCCACCAATAATTTAAATGCCTACTATAACAAACTCAGTATTCTGCAGAAGATAATACTATGCAGAGCCTCTGTGACATATTATCTACAGTATCTTGTGTACTATTTAAAATGTTTTCTTTTACAACATATATAAAGCCATAAAATTTCCTGCTATGCCTGTTTATCCACATCTCACAAATTCTCGTAGACATTATTTTCACTTTAATTCAGATTGAAATAATTTCTGTATCTTTGCCATGGCTCTTTACGCTCATGGATTTTTTCAAAGTATATATTTAAAGTTCACATGTTTAAGTATTTTCTGGAAACTATAGTATATAACAAGACAGTCCTTGCCCACACATGGCTATTGAGAACTTGCTATACAAGTGTGCACCTGAGAAACAGAATTTTTAATTTTACTTAGTTATAATTCATTTTAATTTAAATGTAAAAACTGAAATAGTGTAAAATATTTTACCATGAAACACAAGTTTACTATTTTGGTGAAAACACATATTACTCCAGCTGTCACATCACTAAGATATTACAGATGGCCCTTGCTTTCTGATGGTGCAACTTAGGGTTTTTGATTTTACGACGGTGTAAGAGTGCTGCGTTCAGTAGAAAGCATAATGACACTCAAAGCAGAATGACACTCTCTCATGAGTTGTAGCTCCCATCCATGTGATCATGAAAACAAACAGATGCTGTTCTACGGTGTCCTGTGCTACTAAGCTGAGATGTTCAGTAGGATAGGTGCACTCAATGCACTTTTTACTTACAATATTTCAACTTATGTTGGGTTTATCAGAATGCAACCCATTATAAGTTGAGTAGTTTCTCTATTACTGCATTGCAGTGTGACTATATTGCCATATAAATTGTTCCTAGAATTACATAGAAATACATCACTGATCTAATCAATGTCAATGGTTTGATTCAGTTTGAATAATCCTTTTTACCTTAGTGATATAATGTTTTTATTTGAATATTTTATGTACATGGCATGAGTTACAATTATATCTAAATAGCAATTGAATTTATACTTAAGTAGTGATTATTTTATTTATGAGACAATTAAATTCATTTTTAATATAAAGGTAAGTATGAAAAAATTTGAATTTTAAAGGGGCATAATAGTCATGCAGAATTGAATGGAGATAATTAAGCTAGTACTACAACTGCAACAGGAAAGAGAAATATAGACTGGCAGAAGAAAACATTGCAAATTTCATGATTAGCATGATAGCAATTGCAATATGTAGCAAGGCAGCAAAACCATAAAGAAAGGTGTTTATTATGTAAGGAAACAGAAAGATAATGAAGTGTACTATATCAGGAGACATCTTCAGCAAATACATAGGGAGCTTGATACCTAAAGAAAGGTATTTATTATATAAGGAAACAGAAAGATAATGAAGTGTACTATATTAAGAGACATCTTCAGCAAATATATAGGGAGCTTGATACAAAGCTTTCTTTGAACAACCAAAAACAGAATTGACAAAATTAGTTACTTAGAGACAGAATTAAATCAATGTCTGACAAAAAAAGGTCTGGGATGGTGGACTGCAGCCAGCTTTTTACAGAAGCTTCCGTCCAGAAGGAGGCTAAAAGGACAGAAGTTTAGCAAGGGAGCTGATGGTTTGGAGCTGAGCCAAGAGAGAAGTTTGAAGAGTGCACTTCAACCTTCCTGAGGCGAGCTGCAAAAATACAACCAAAAGGTACAAAATCCACCACCAAGCGGACGGGAGTCCCCTCCCCCACAACAAGGGCTTGCAGTTTACTCCATGTAAACAAGCGAGCAGAGTTCAAACTTCCTCCCACTCTATCCCACGGGAGAGACCCCCTAAAAACTGGACTTCCTACCCCTGCTGGCATGCCACAGCACCCTCCTGCCAGGCATAAAACTGTAAAACTGTATAAAACTGTATATAGTCCCTACTTGCAACATTGAACTCTGAAGAGTCCCCACCCACCCACTCTGAGGTCTGGAGGTTTGTTACCTATGGAGTCCAGATTCTTGGGCATCTCTTTGAGAGAAGTGGAGGGGGAAAGGGCTGGTGCTGCTCTGTGTTGACTGTGGCACAGGTGTGAGGAGAAGAGAGTTGGCTTGGAGGAAGCCAATACAGCAACAGTGGCATCCTGAGCTGCGAACTGACGCCATTCCAGCCCCGTCTCTCTGGGCAACCAGAGGTTCCAGACAGCAGCCACAGGCTGAATGCTGATAACTTTCATAAGTAAAGAGACCATTAGCACTAGCCCTCAGGGTGAAATAGCTGAGACAAAGGCAGCGGGCAGGCAGAGGCTGGAATTGACACCTGAGTGTAAACTGATATGTGTCTGCTGCCCAGAGCTGAATGCAGCTTCTGACTTACAGAAGAATCTAGCCAGACAGAAGCCTAATTGAAACACGCAAGGCCCCCCTACTGAACTCAGATTTCTGGCTGATTTTGCCAGTCGTAAACCATAGGGTCACAGACCTAGGGGATTACGAGTGACTGGGTGAAAGGTGGGGAAGGAGGTATTAACTTTCCCAGACTAACCCATCCGCTGGGTGGGTCCCTTTGTCTTCACAGAGCACTGGAGCAAGTTACATCCGAGCTATGAGCAGACCCCTATTATCTAGCTGCCAGAAACCTTTGAACTTTTCCAACTGAAATGAGTACTGACTGGGACAACTGATTTAGACCCCTTAAACCAGGCAGACCACCCAGGGACTATTCAAAGGGGCACCCTGGGTGTATGGTTGAAGGAAAGTTTGATTTTCCTTGCCCAATTGTTTATAGGAGGCTGGGTGATTTAATTGCTGGTATTTCTCCACAGCTGAGACTTCAACCAAGAGAAACTGAATCACTAGGGTAGGACAGAGACCAGCTGAAAATAAGACAGAGCCATTTAGCCCCATCACACCAAGTAGGTCCCCAGTCTCTCAGGCCATAATACCATACAAGTCCTTGACAAACCTCAAGGGGAAAAGCCAAATGGGGTAAAACAATCATGGGGCAGAATCAGTGAAAAAGCTCCAGTAATATGAATAACCAGAGTAGATCAACCCCCCCAAGAAAGGATGTGGCTGGTAATATGAATAACCAGAGTAGGTCAACCCCCCCAAGAAAAGATGTGGCAGACTAAACTGAAGATCCCCTATATAAACAGATACCTGAGATGTCAGAAATTGAATTCAGAATTTGGATTGCAAATAAGATTAATAGAATAGAGGCAAAGATAAAACTAGAAATTCAAGGAGCATTCCAAAAGTTCACTTAAGAATTCAACGAATTCAAAGACAAAACCACAAAAGATTTTGAAACATTAAGGCAAGAGATTGCAGCCCTCAAAGATCTGAAAAATATGGTAGAATCTCTTGGTAACAGAGTGCAAGAGGCAGAAGAAAGGATCTCAGACATAGAAGACAAAGCTTCTGAATATGTCCAAACATCCAACTAGAATCAGAAATGGAAAGCAAAAATGTAGAATCAGAAATGGAAAGCAAAAATGGATCATTCTCTCAGAGAGCTCTGGAATAATTCGAAGAAAACTAATATTCACCACATAGGAATCTCTGAAGGCAATGAAGTTGCCTCACAAAACACAGAGGTTCTTCCTTATGAAATTATGAAAGAGAACTTTTCAGATATGTCAAAAGATCCTGAAATTCAGATTGCAGACAGATTCAGAACCCCAGCACGACTCAATCCGAATAAGACATCCCCCAGACACATCATAATTAACTTCACTAAAGTTAATATGAAAGAGAAAATCCTGAAAGAAGCGAGACGTATGAAAACCATAACCTACAAGGGGAAGAATGTTAGAATAACTGCAGATCTCTGCTGAAACCTTTCAGGCAAGAAGAGGGTTGTCATCGACATTTAATCTTTTAAAACAAAATAACTTTCAGCCCAGGATCCTGTATCCAGATAAACTGAGTTTCATTTATGATGAAGAAATTAAATACTTTAATAACATCCATGCGTTGAAGAAATTTGCCATAACCAAACCAGCTCTCCAGGATATTCTCAGACCTCTTCTCCATAATGACCAGTGCAATCCTCCACCACAAAAGTAAACTAACTCAGAAACTTTTTATCAAATTCCAACTTCTACAGTGGCAAAAGGATTAAAAACATCCACTGGACTTTTGAACAACTCGATACCTAAAATTTTACCAGGCTTATCAATAATTTCAATCAATGTGAATGGCTTCAATTTTGCTCTAAAGAGCCACAGATTGGCTGATTGGATACAGAAACTCAGACCAGACATCTGTTATATACAAGAATCCTATCTTACCTTAAAAGACAAATACAGACTCAAGGGATGGTAATCCATATTCCAGGCTAATGGAAAGCAGAAAAAAGCTGGTGTTGCAATTTTATTCACAGATACAATAGGTTTTAAACCAACAAAAGTAAGCAAAGATAAAGATGGCCACTTTATATTTGTTAAGGGCAATATTCAGTATGATGAGATCTCAATTATCAATATCTTTGCACCAAACCAGAATGCACATCAATTTATAAAAGAGACTCTAACTGGCACAAGGAACTTCATCTCCCCCAGCTCCATCATAGTTGGAGATTTTAACACTCCTTTGGCAGTGTTGGATAGATCCTCCAATAAGAAGCTTAGCAAAGAAATCTTAGATTTAAATTTAACTGTTCAACTTCTGGACTTATCAGACATTTATAGAACATTTCATCCTAAAAAAACTGAATACACATTTTTTTCATCATTACATCGAACATACTCCAAAATCAATCACATCTCAGGCCACAAATCTAACCTCAGAAAATTTAAAGGAATAGAAATTATTCCATGCATCTTCTCGGACCATCATGGAATAAAAGTTGAACTCAGCAACAACAGGAATCTGCAGACTCATACAAAAACATGGAAGTTAAATAACCTTATGCTGAATGATAGATGGATCAGAGACGAGATCAAGAAGGAAATTACCAAATTTTTAGAAAAAACAATAATAAAGACACGAGTTATCAGAACCTCTGGGATATTGCAAAGGCAGTCCTAAGAGGGAAAGTTAATAGCTTTGCAAGCCTTCCTCAAGAGAACAGAAAGAAAAGAAGTTAACAACTTAATGGAACATCTCAAGCAGCTGGAAAAGGAAGAACATTCCAACCCCAAATCCAGTAGAAGAAAAGAAATAACCAAAATTAGAGCAGAATTAAATGAAATGGAAAATAAAAGAATTATAGAACAGATCAATAAATCAAAAAGTTCGTTCTTTGAAAAGTTCAGTAAAATACACAAACTTTTGACCAACCTAAAAAAGATAAAAAGAGTAGAATCTCTAATCTCATCAATCAGAAATGGTAAAGATGAAATAACAACAGATCCCTTAGAAATTCAAAAAAATCCTTAATGAATATTACAAGAAAATTTATTCCCAGAAATACGACAATCTGAAGGAAATTGACCAATACTTGAAAGCACATCATCTCCCAAGACTTAGCCAGAATGCAGTGGAAATGTTGAACAGACCTATATCAAGGTCTGAAATAGCATCAAATATACAAAATCTCCCTAAAAAGAAAAGCCCAGGACCAGACGGCTTCACGACAGAATCCTACCAAACCTTTAAAGAGGAACTAGTACCTATACTACTCAACCTTTTCCAAAACATAGAAAAAGACAGAATACTACCCAACACATTCTTTGAAGCTAACATCACCCTGATCCCCAAACCAGTAAAAGACCCAACAAGAAAAGAAGATTATAGACCAATATCACTAATGAATATTGATGCAAAAATATTCAACAAGATCCTAACCAACAGAATCCAGCAACATATCAAACAA
>NW_003852448.1:8455347-8463396 GCF_000181295.1 Otolemur garnettii
AGGAGGGAGGGTGATTGGAGGGATCACTTCTATGGTTTATCTTACAAGGGTACAAGTGAATCTTTCTAAGAGTAGAATATGATTGTCTTAACACAATAACTGAGAAAATGACATGAAGGCTATGTTAACCAGTTTGATGAAAATATTTCAAATTGTATATAAAAACACCACACTGTACCCCAGAATTGCATTAATGTACATAGTTATCATTTAATAAAAAAAAAGACATTTACAAATATTTGCTTATTGTTGTAATTGCAGCTCTGGCATTCTTGCAATGGCACACAAAAACACACAACAACAATAATGAACACTGCTCAGCAAGACACTTTGCCAAGCGGTTTGCACAGTGCTGCCAATGTAAGTGCACAGTGGCAAGTTTGCAAACTTAATTGTCAGACCTCATAAATTATCCCTTTCTTGGGCCCGGCAATGTGATCAAGTTCAGGATGTTAGGCAAGCCTGCACACTTTGGACTACTTCCTACTATTATTTTTGATTTTCAAAAACAGGAAACAGACTTTTCTCTCTCCCTTCTGGCCTGTGGTGACCAAACATGACCTCTCTAGGGTGGACATAAAGCTACTATTTGAATTGCACACAATCTTTATGTCCACCCTGTACTTTCGCTTTCCCTTTCCAACCTATACGCACCTATACTGAGGGTCTCTTTCTAGCAGTTCCATCTGGGTCTTACTCTGTTGGCCAGACTTCTCAACTCTCACTCTTCCTCAAAGTGTGGACCTGAAATAGCAACATCTGGGGACTGGTTAGGAAGGCAAATCCTTAGGCTCCACCCCACACTTACTGAGTTGGAAACTATCAGGGGGCTCTGATGCATGCTAAGGCCTGAGGTTTCTGTTTTGGGGGGTTTTTTGAAAATGTAATATTTGCTTCATAAAATACAGGGAAAAAACCCTGCAGTAATAATCACCTTCTTACATTCAAAGATAATAGAATTTTGTCAAAGGAGGCCAAGGCATGGTAGCTCAATCCTGTAATTCCAGCATTTTGGGAGGCTGAAGTGGGATGATTTCTTGAAGCCAGGAAGTCAAGACTAGCCTTAGCAATACAAAAAAAAAAAAAAAATTAGCCAGTGGAGCTAATTGTTTTGGTGGAGCACCCCTGTAGTCCTAGCTACTTGTGAGGCTGATGTAGGAGGTTTACTGGAGGCCAGGAGGTCAAGGCTGCAGTGAGCTGTGATTGTACCACTGCACTCAAGCCTGGATAACAGAATGAAACCCTGTCTCCAAAAGAAAAAACAAAAAGAAAGAAAGAATTTTGTCAGGGGATGATAGCCTTGTTAGCCTGGGTATATTCTTCAAGGGAAAACCTACAAGGTTAACAGCTGACTTTTCAGTAGAAACTTTATAAGCCAGAAGAGCATGGGATCCTACCTTCCCTCTTCTCAAACAAACCAACTATCAGGCTAGGATTCTTTATCTAAGAAACTGTAACTAAGTTTTATATTTGATAGAGAAATCCATTCTTTTACTGACAAGCAAATGTTGAGGAAATTTTGCCACTATAAGACCTGCTCTGCTGTAAGTACTCAGACCTGTACTATATACAGACCTATACAATGGACACCCAGCAAAGTAAACACACCTGGAAACTAAAGGACAAAGACTAGTAGTATTTATATTCAGCTATAAAAAGATAGAGATTGTGCATCTTTTGTAACAACAGATTTGGAGAACATTCTCCTAGGCAAAGTATTGTGAGAATGGACAAACAAGCATCACATGTACTCGGTACTAAATTAAAACTAGTAGGTTAACAGCTACATGCTCACATGAGAGAAAAACTTATTTAAATTTCAAGTAGAAAAGGGAAAGGGGTAGACAAGTTCCCACTCAACAAATGCATTGCACAGGTATGTGGCACACTTCCTAGAT
This sequence comes from Otolemur garnettii, assembly GCF_000181295.1. Lineage (NCBI taxonomy): Eukaryota > Metazoa > Chordata > Mammalia > Primates > Galagidae > Otolemur > Otolemur garnettii. The sequence goes on from NW_003852448.1 coordinate 8,457,246, forward strand.
AAAGGACACAATTATAACTTAGATTTTAACCTTACAAAAGCAAACTATGTAACCTAACTGTATATATCCTCCTATTAATCTGAATCTTTAAAAAAATGAAATGCTAAAAACAAACTTAAAGAAAATAAAATTTTTACATTTCTTCTTATGTTCTAAATGCAATCTATGTTAAATTTTGTCATGCAGGCTGCTTCCAAATTTTTGCGCAGGAAGCCATTGACTTATATAGTCTCTAGTTACTCAATTCCACAAGCTTGTTTGGTCATTTTTCCTACAAAGGTAACTATTATCTCAAGAAGAATTTATAAATATCAGTAATATCTCTCTATGTCATTAATATTTTGAAAAACAGAAATCCCCTATGTATCTTTATCTGAATGAGCACTTCAATGCTTGTGGAAACAATACAGACTTTGTTTTTCCCCCATGTTCAATTTTCCTCTTTTTTTACTAGCCAAACATGTAACCATCCATTATAACATGCATATTCCCTACCTTTCTTGCAGTGGGTGTACCCAACTATGTTCTGGCTAATGGGATTTTAGTGGTACCATCCAGGGGCTCTTTCAGAAAATATTCTCAAAAGACAGGGTATGATCCAGTAGGAAGACGGCCATTGCTAGCATAACTGAAGCAAAACTTGAAGCAAAACTGCCTTAATGACAAATGTCAATCCATACATACCAATGTATTCTGTAGTAAGGTCTCTACACAATGTCTATACATAGATAATGCCCCCCCAGGGGGCTCATCTAAATTATTTAGTGGTCACAAGTCTTGGCAAGAAAGTCTGAGATGTGACTAGTGACACATGTTTCATGCTAAATGCCTCCTATGAATAAGGGAACTTTCTGGAAGGCAGGTGTGGGGATTCACCATCTTATAACCATCTGAGACATGGCTTCTGTTTTTAAGTCCTTAGCAAATATTTCTTTCTGAGAAACTTGATGTGTCAGCCTCTTTCTTTAAAGAGTGAGAGTGGAGAGGATTGACGGACAAAGTAACACCCAGGTGGAACAGCCAGAAAGAGACCGTCAGAGGTGCCTATAGATGCGAATGAGAAAGCAAAAGTGTAGGTTATAACTGGTTACCTCAGGCCAAAAAGGAGAGAAAACTGTTCACTGTTTTTGAAAAGTAAAAATAAAAGTAGGAAATACTTTAAGACAGAACATTCCCCAGGAACTCTAAGCACTCTAAGCACCAAAAGCTATTAATCTTTCACATAGTGGTTGTGTCCTTGAAGCCTGCCATACACCCATGCCCTTACGGTGAGGCAGCACTGGTGGACTTGTGAAGGTGGATCTTCTGCTGGTGCTCTTTTGTTCTGGACTCTCAGTTGCTGGGGACAGTAGCTACCAGCTGAGTTAATGATGAAACTCAAAATATTTCACTCAAAATATGCCTTAATTGAAGATCTTTCATATTTTATAAACATTTAAATGTTTCATATTTTTCCCAATTTTCTAACAAAACTTTTGGTAACTGAAACAATAATTCCTCTTACCACCTCTCCAAGTAACACTGTGGGCAGACACACACGGATAGAAATTTTATAGCTTTATACCCTTCCATTAGGAAAGAAGAAAGTTCTAAATGTAAAGATCTGAGCTTTTTCTCTTAAGAAGAAAAAATGCAGGCCTGCCTCGATGACTCATGCCTGTAATCCTAGCGTTCTGGGAGGCTGAGGAGGGTGGATAGCTTGAGCTCAGGAGTTCAAGAGCAGCCTGGGCAATTGCAAGACCTATATCTACTAAAAATAGAAAAACTGAGGCAAAAGGATTGCTTGAGCTCAAGAACTTGAGGTTGCTGTGAGCTATGACACCATGGTACTCTAGTCATAGTGCCATAGTGAGACTCTGTCTCAAAAAAAAAAAGAAGAAGAACAAATGCAGAGCAGCAATGCTCCTGTATCCCAGTACTTACTCATTTAATTGGGAAACACTGGAGTCATTGTCAAGAGTGAGCAAGCTTGCCCACCTCTCTACTACTCATGGTAATAGAATTATTAGCCAAATTCAATAGAACAAGAGAAATCAATTAGGAGCATAGGAATAATTAAAGAAGAAGAGATAAACGAACTGTGGAACATTCTTATGATGAAATACTATTCAGCTTTAAAAAGGAACAGTATATTGATACACATCACACAAAATGATTCTCAAAAGCATTATTCTCAGGAGAATAAAGCCAGACTCAAAAAGGACTTTCTTTTACTCAGTTCTAGATTCTCAATGTCTGGTCAAAAATCAAGTGTGCAATACAAGCAATCAATGCTTGTTGATGACTACAAGAGTAGATTTAAAAACTCCCAAAACCCTTGGGAGAAGGGAACATGCACTATTCTCCTTATTTGCCAAGAACCTCTGTCTTCCTTCTCGCCTGGGAGGCAAAGTGGCACTACTCTTCTCAGATCTGTTCCTATGGGCTTCTCAACTCCTTACTGCTTATCAATGACACAGTCTGTTTCCTTGCCTTATCTACAGAATTAACCTGAAAGCAAGGGTAAGAATAATTCAAAGTGTTACACAGAAAATAAAGAAGCTAAAGACTTCATTTCATATTAAACCTGAATTTACTTTCACTTGGGAGGCAAGCATTGCTTTTTGTTGAAATATTTGCTAACTGAAGGTTGTAATACAGTAGGATATTAAATTTCATGTCTCAGAATTTCAGCTAAAACTCCAGTGATGAAAACAGTGGACACAAAGCACATCCACATTCTGCAGCATGAGATGAAAAATGTCTTACTCTGAGTGACCATTTCTAAGGGAATCATGTGCTGTTTTGTGTGTCCTCTCTTATCCCTGGGCCTTTGCTAACTTTTGTTCAATATAGAGTCTAAACTCATCTGCACTCTGGGGAAATAACGAAGAAGTGTATGTCCTATTATGGACAAAATAGTTTAGGCTACAAGGGTGGCCAATCTTATTTTTGTCCTCTGCTCCAAACTGAAAGAATAAGAGTTGCATAGGAAAACTAGCTGGGCATTGTGGCAGGCATCTATTGTCCCAGCTACTCTACTCGGGAGGTTGAGGTAAAAGGATTGCTTGAGTCCAAGAGTTTGAAGTTGCAATGAGCTATGATGACACCACAGCACTCTAGCCCAGGTGACAGAGTAAGACTCTGTCGCAAAAAAAACAAAAAAAAAAAAAAAAAGTAAGAGTTGCCTTTAGCCACTCATTAACTACACAAACAAAATAATACCTAATGAGCAAACAAACGTTCCCTGCACACTGTCTGTGAAGCCCAATTCTACACATAAGCCAAATAATCCTCCAAAAATCAGTCTGTAGCCTATAGGCCACAAGTGGACACCTCTGGTTTAGGGCATGGAAAAGCCAATTTCAAGACAGCAAAAAAAAAAAAAAGAAAGTTGGCCTAAGTCACATGTGACCAGCAGGACATGTTGATAGAACGTGGAAACATGCTTTGGGGATTCCTAGACTTGTTACGGGAGGAGAACCTAGTAGAAAAGCAGAAAGGGTTAGGAACTTCAACTATTGCTCTCTTTATAGTGAAGGGAGATTTGCACCACCAAAGTGCACAGGTCTCAGAAGCATTAGTTACATATGATTTCCATCAGCACATCCTGAGAGCTAAGGAGGGTGTGGTCTTTGGCTGGCAGATGGCTTGAGAACTGACACAAACCTCATATGGAAAAGGAGAAGGGGAGATATAAAAGTAGGCCATGTCTAGCTCCAAAGTCAACTCAGACTTTTACCAAAATGTGAAATTCATCCTTATATTATTAGATTATATTATATAATGATGTTATATAATACAATATCCTTATATTATAGAGTAGAAGTGATATTTTCCAGGAAAAAACAGATTTCAATCTTGCACAAATACGAGAAAACTGAAAAGTTTTATTATAATAACAATAAGCAAACACTCAGCTGGGTGAGGCAGAAGTGTGCAGATGAGCTGCCAGGCAATCAGTGCTCAAGGTGAGGGAGGTGGGGTCACAACCAGAGGTTTGTCTATCAAGAAAAGGAAAGAACTAGTCACTTATCAAATCGGTTAAATTGAGGTTGGTCAAAGAGTTTCTGCAGATACACCCGAATACACCAAACATTGTCCTGTTATTTGTTGAATTGCCCTTTCACCCTTTCTGGTATTTGGGGATCCCTACTAAGTTGAGTTTGCAGAGGTCTGTTTTCCAGACAAGTCTTTGTTCGTCAGTGAGCAGATAGCAAGGAACAACTTGAGTCCTTATGTGACAATGTAATTAAACAAATGGACATTTATCTAGAAATAATCTTACAACCATTTCCACTCTTAGGTTTACCTAAAGCAAAGAATTGATCCTCGTAATAATAGGGTCCTGAAGGCAAATATGAGTAGAAGCTACAAGGAGAGACAATCTGCCAAACTAGACAGAATCTAGAAGAGAAACGTTAGCTAAGGAAAAAAGGCTGCAGCATGTGGTCATCTTTGGTCTCTTGCCTTCCTTTTCTCTGTGAGTCTGAGTTAGAAATCAGAAGGTAGCGAGCACCAACACGTAGTACTTTGCAGGTTGAGAAATGGTCAAGTCAATCAAATGTCAACCAATTTCCAGTGGTGAAATTTCTTACATTTCTTAGTCCTGGTGACAGAAAGACAGAGCACCCTGACTTTGATAAACCAGTAGAATGGGAGAAGGTTTTCAGAGAACACGCAGAAAGTATAAATTCTCGTTAAATTTGATCTTCCTTAAACCAGCGTGTGTAAACAGAGTAAGCAATCTCCAACGCTTTCAAGATTATTTCAACTATCTGACTCTGACTTTCAACCTCCCTTCTAGCACCTTGCTGCTTTACAACATAGAGAGCTTCATTTTCTGCTAATTCCCTCTCCATTTGTGCCCTTCTTTTCTCCTGCTCCAGTTTATCTTCCAGGTTTCTGATCTTTTCTTCATATTCCTCTCTGATACGGGCTTTCTCCTTCTCCAACTCTTCTCTGTAATGTTGTTGCAGCACCTGGATTTGTTTCTGAATCTCCTGCTCAGCCCTTTCGTACCCCTTATTAGTGTAGAATCCTCCCTCATTCTCCCTCACGATGCGCTCGACCAGGGTCAGCAACTCCTTCCTCTGGGCCTCCTGCTCAGCACCCGTTGCTCTATTGTTGAACACACAGTAGCGATCACCAAACTTGGCCATCAACTCTTGAATGTGCTCTGGAGCGTCCCTTAGGTAATCACAGAAACTGGTACCCTCCAAGTCATCTTTCCGGGTGAATAAGAGAATCATGAATTTTCTAGCCCTGTCCCCAAACATCTTCAGGATCTTCTCTGTGGCCTCACGCTCTTCCTCAGTGTAACGGCCCAGTGGAACTACCAGGAGCAGAGCATGAGGCCCCGGGGAGGTCAGAACCATGCAGTGAGCAATCTCCTTGCATGTGTCATCATCTGGCACCTCGGTGTCGAAAATGCCAGGTGTGTCAACCACGACAAGTTCTGTTTGCTCCCACATCCTGCTCCCTTTCTTACAGGTCTTCGTAATGGATTTTGGTGCCATGCGAGAATCAAACACCTTCTCTCCGAGGATGCTGTTCCCTGTTGCACTTTTTCCTGCTCCAGTTTTACCCACTAAGGTAATTCTCAGTTGGCTTCCGGGCCCTGGAACATCAAGGAAACAAAAGCTGCACTGTCAGATTCTACCTGCAACAATTTCCACGCAGAGCCCTCAGGCGACGGCCCTTGTCAGTTGCAGGCTGTGGGCTTCTCCCTGCTATGTCCACACTCCAGGGAGTCTGCAGAAAGCCCTCTGCACCTGATGCTCACAGTGTAATGCTTGAGAAACCAGCCCTGACCTCCGCTTCCTATCTTCAGGACCCCCTGAGCTTCTTACCCTAATCGCTTCTGGCTATGTAACACAAACGAGAGGTAAGAAAATGGTTTTAAAAGATAATTTTAAGCAACTGCTGATAGCTGCTCCTAATAAGGTGTAGGAAGTAACACAAGACATTATGGCATCTGTAGTGGAGATTTATATTTCTAACTTGTACTGAAAATGGAAAATTTCCTCTTGCCATTAAGAAGTCATGGGGTTGGCTGGGCGCCTGTGGCTCAAGCGGCTAAGGCGCCAGCCACATACACCTAAGGTGGCGGGTTCGAATCCCCAGCCTGGGCCCACCAAACAACAATGATGGCTGCAACCAAAAAATAGCC
>NW_003852448.1:8463905-8490581 GCF_000181295.1 Otolemur garnettii
AAAAAAAAAAAAAAAAGAAGAAGAAGAAGAAGTATATTCCCAGGCTGTGGCTCAAAGGATTAGGCTCCGGCCCCATATACCGCAGGTGGTAGTTCAAACCTGGCCCCAGCCAAAAACTGCAAAAAAAATAAATAAATAAATAAAGAAGAAGAATAATCCCCAAATTTGTATGGCTGAGATTGTCAAAGGAAAAAAATATGTCTTTACATTTTTGTGCAGATAGCATCACAGTGGGAGAGTCCATCCTAAGGACATCCTGAGGATATTGTCAGCCATGGGGGGGCGGGGAGCGGTTGAGATCCATTTCCATGGCTAAGGCAGGGAAGGAAAGGCCCTGTGATTCATACACCAGGCAAGTCAGCCTGTTGGATTTGTTGGATGTACTGAGATCAGCAGGGGCCACAAAATTGGGGATGTGGATGAGGGATCAATTACTCCCTCATCCCTCCTTCTGAATCCTCCCTCCGGCCGAGGACTGGGGCAGAAATGCCATCAGGGAGGCTCCAACCAACTGTTCTTGTATGTCCATCTTGTAGGAAATAGGAGGGGAAACGCTGCCTAGCTCTGGATGGAGCAGAGGATATTTGAATCTCTCTTCACAATTTAACTGCTGTGGCCACATCATGAGGAGATAATGTAAAAGGTCCAAAGAAATGAAAGGGTAGGGTAAATGAAGAGAAAACGAGAAAGGAGGTTGCAAAAGGTTTTCTCTTGCTTAGATTGAGACAGCTGGTATGGGAGGAGGACTCCCGGGCTCTGTTCTCCCTGCAGCCCAGCCCAGCGGGGAGCCCCAGGCATTCTCTCACCATAGCTTGTCTTTGGGTGGCCACGGCTGGAACTCACACCATGGTATGGGGCTGCCATCATGGGTTGAAGTCCTGTAGACCAAGAAACTTAATCATGTCAGTTTAGGACAATGGCCACTGCCTAGATACCTGACTGCTTTACTTTGCTTTCTCCCACTTCCCAAAATTCTCTTCAACTATCCATTTTCAGTCTCGTTTTCAGATTGGTCATTTTTCTTACAGAACCATAAGTGTTTCTAGTGCCTCTGCAGCACGGGTTCCGTCCCCTTCATCCCTCTCCAGCCAGTGATTCATTGCACTGATGCCTTTCACATGTAATCTGTAGCCTGCACCCTCCTCATGCTCCACACTTTTATATCCCACTCACCTCCATCAGGCAAGGTCCCAGGCACTCACCCAGAACCTGCCCACAGCTGAGCCCTGGACCCTCCCCCGCCTGCTCTGCCTCCTCATTCCACTCAGTCTGTGGCTCCTGCAGAACCCTCGGGTCACCCTCAACTCTCTTGTCCTCACTCCCCTGTCAGCCCATCACCACATCCTACTAATTATACTTTCAAAAAACTCAGAGAGTGGCTCGGCGCCTGTGGCTCAATCAGCTAAGGTGCCAGCCACATACACCCAAGGTGGAGGGTTCGAATACCCAGCCTGGGCCCGCCAAACAACAATGATGGCTGCAACCAAAAAAAAATGGCCAGGCATTGTGGCGGGCACCTGTAGTCCCAGCTACTTGGGAGGCTGAGGCAGGAGATTCGCTTGAGCCCAGGAGTTGGAGGTTGCTGTGAGCTGTGATGCCATGGCACTCTACCCAGAGGGATAGCTTGAGGCTCTGTCTCAAAAAAAAAACTCAGAGTGACCTATTTCTCTCCAACTTTGTGCTAACACCGTCCACTGTCATTTGTGTGCAATGCAACAGGCCCCTAACCGACATCCCCTTCAATCCCTCCTCTACTCTGCAGTCAGATGTTAGTTTAACAGCAATTTGATTTTTTTTTTCTTATTTAAATCCCCTCGTGGCTTATTACTTGTTTTTGAAAGTAGTGTAAATCCTGGAAATGGTTCATAAGACCCTATGTGATCAACTGCCTCCTCCCTCAGAAGCTTGGAGCCACTTTGTCCTCGGAATCCACTAGGACCCTTCCACTTTTGAGACCTTCATAGACTCTTCCCTATTGGGAAGATCTCCATCTCCAGTTCAGTGCCCAGCTCACTCCTACTTGGCCTGCAGGCCTCAGCTTTCCAGAGACGTCTCCTGCGGCCTCCCCCCCAACACCACCAATACAACCAACCCCTCTTTGGTGTGGCCCACCAATACTTGCTTTCAGTACAAAGTTGGATCACTTTGTACTGACCTCAACAGGGAGTGATGTGCCCGACTTTTACCGTCTTCAGTTATTCTGCACACATTTGAGGGGAGGACCACATGTGTCGAATATTTCCCTGTATTGCCTGGGAAAAAGCACAATACTGGACAATAAGTAGTTCTCAATAAGTATTTGTCAGATAAATGAATTGATAACTTCCCCACTTGTCTTTCTCTGCTTCATCACTATGTCCAGCCCACATGTAATCTGTGAAAATGACAATCCTGTCCCTGTATATTAATACTTAGTCTTATAGAAACACGGCATTAAAGTTGTTAACGTTTTCTTTCACTGCTACCTACAAACGTTTTCGAATGGGGAGAGACATTTGAGGAATTCCTATTGGAGCAGACTTTGATAAAGACAGGCAGAAAACGGTCGTTGTTAATGACAGAGTCACTAGACAGGAAGCCATCAAATACAAATATGAAACATTGTCAAAACCCAGACACTTCTTCAGAAAGAACAGTTATTTCATTATTCTCTAGAGAGTAGTGAACAACTTCTCATAAACAGAGAAGAGAAGTCTTAGAAATTAAAAATATCCGCTTTGGTGATTAGTGTCAGGAAAGGACATAGGATAGCAGCAACAAGAAAACAGAGGGCTCTGGGTGTTGTTAGGGTCCTGCTCCAGCACCTGGGCTCTTTAATGCTGCTCTGCTGATGCTAACTCAGATGTAAAACCAGGAGACTGCGATTCGGTAGGTGCTGACCTTGGGGGGCTGAGTTCTGCTCCCTCTGCCTAAAGAACAAACATCCAACAGTCCCCGGAATCTTCTGAACTGCAGATAGTCACATGGGTGGCATCTCCTTCCTCCTACCCCCGCAGAGGAATTCAAGTTCCAGTAACCCAAGAAAGTACTGTTGTTTAGGAGACGGTTTTCTTAGTGATAAAATCTCAGACCTCAAACCCTCCAGTCCTGACCTACAGGCAGGCTTTGGTCTGTACAAGCTGCATACTGAGCTGAGACCCCTACACAGTCCAATATTCTTCTCCCCACCAGGTCCCCAGTTGCACACTCAACTCTAGTACTGAGAGAATCAATTTGCTTGTACATTTTATAACCAGTGAAATGAATGCTTTATTCTTAAAACAAGTATCCTCTGGGCAGCAACCCCTGGAAGAAGCTTACATTTCTAATCTTCATTTTCAAAACAGATTTCGGCATAAAATCAACAAATATAGGAAATAGGAAACAGCAAGAAATCTATAGAGCAAGTTTGCCAGGTTTAGGGTACACACCCAGGGGAGAGGCCCCTTCCGTCTAAATCACCCCCCACACACACACACATACCCCTATTGCCTTACGTGAAAGATCTGGGTCCTGCACCCTTCTCTGATTTTGCTGGAAATGCAGCAGGATGCTGAGAAGGAGGAGCAGAGAGGAAGTGAGGGGAGGAGCTGGACAAACAGCCTTGTGCAGGACCTGCCCTCCTTTCATTCAGTGGTGTTGCCCAATATGGAGACCAGCAGCCACGCGTGGCTATTGAGCACTTGCCGTAACACAAGTGGGACTGCAGCACTGAATTTTTAATTGAATTTTATTTAGGTTTATTTGAAGTTAAAGTTAAATAGCTACCTGTGCCTAGTGGCTACCACACCAAACCTCACAAAAACTCTGCAGTGAGAGAAGAAACACAGGTATCACTGTGACATTAGAGAAGGAACTTCTGAGTCACAACCAAAGAGAGCCCGGTTATTCTGAAGGCCCTTGGGCCCCTGAACCCCTGCTCAGCACCACAAGCCTCCCAGGCAACATTTGCTCCTGGTGTTTCAGGCGTGTGTCAGTGGAGGTAGCTACTTCCTCTCCTCATTCCCAGTGATGTGGGACACAGAGAGCTGCAGTTTCTGGGGTGTGTCCTCTGAGTCATCTGCTAGAAGCAAATAGGATAAAGGACATTGATTTTAATGACTAGGATGGGCCCAAAGATACCCTGTGAACTGGTCCCAGAACCAGTGAAATAGTCCAACGACTGCTATCTGACACTACCTACCATTAGAATGAAAACGATAGGATATTGTAAAGAGGGTCCTGGTTCTCCTTTATGCCTAGTATTCTTCCATTATAAAAGAGGTCACAATTTATCATTATACCCCTTTACTTAGAATTGCATAGTATTTTAATATTATAGAAATAACATAGGGGTTTTTCCCAGGAAGACTGATTAGAAGCATTCCTCATCCACTCAGAGAAATCAAAATACTGCACGCAACACAGGTGTTCAACAGAAAAATAAAAGGAAACTCTAAATTCTGGGAAGGAGGTGGCAAACAGGAAGTCTTTAAGGAAGGATCAATAAAAAATGTGAAGTGAATTTCTGGTATAGGAGAGGGCAAATGAATGCCTTTCTGTGGTTCACTTTCCCACTGGAGAATCACTCTATCCAGGCCATGGGAGACCACTTTATTTTCCCAATCCCTCAATCTAAGTTAGGGAGCAGCTGGGGGACTATGAGAAGGATCTGCTCCCAAAGTGTCCCACACATGCCCCCAACCTACCCGACCATAGTAAGATGATATCTCTGACCTTAGATCTTAACAAGCAGTGCCTAGTCCTCAGATCTGGGAACAGCACCAATCTGTGATGTTAGAGAAACTTGGACTGGAGTGTGGGGAACAGAGGCTTGGGTAGGGGAGGAGATCTCATAACCAGGACTGAGAAACTAACATAGTGTGGACTCCAGTTGATGGTGCTAGGACCTGGCCACCACCCTAAGAGCTGAACAGAACAATTGCTGTGCAGGTTTGGTGTTAAGGCAGGCGGGATCGTCCATGGCTGTGGCTGTGTATGGACTAAATGCTGTCTTCCTGTCTGACTGATTAGTTTGATCTGCTGCCAGTCAGGAAAAGGAAACCAAGCCTTGCAGGACTGCAATTTCTGCTGTGTTTCCTCTGAGAGTCATCTGCTAGAAGCAAAAGAGGGTAAAGGACATTGATTTGAATGACGAAGATGGGCCCACTTCTCATTTTTTGGTCAATCCTGCCTTGAAGGCTGACTGCCTCCTCCTTCCCAGGTACTCCTGCTTCCCAAAGCTGTGACTGCTAGGACAACTCCTCTCTCCCCATGCCAAGATGTCAATGCCGCTTCAGTCACTCCTCACCCAGGCATTTAGCCAAGGGCCTGAGGACTATCCTACTTTTCCCATAAACACTGGTATGAGCTGAGTGTAAGCGTGCTTTGCCCACCTGTGCCCAGATTAACCCTACCCCTGAGACAGAGCATAGAATCCAGGCTCCATGGGTTTCACAACCCAATCCACCTCCTGGGCCACCTGAGTACTTCTCTGGGAAAAAACAGACTGGACATAAATCCTACTGCTACTAGCATAGTGGGCTCTTACGTGCAAGCTCCACCTGCTGTCCTGAAGGCAGCCCACACAGCACATTGCAATAATTCCTAACACAAGAGCACAGTACTCATGAACGCAAGAACTTCTTACAACCACTGCTAACCCCATCACCCCCACCACCTCTCCTAGCAGGAGGTCATGAGCTCGCTCACCCACTTGGTATGCTGCTACTAGAACTGACATTTGACAAAGCCACCTAGAGGCCCAAGAGTTGACCTGCCTCAATCTGATGACACAGATGCCAGCATATATTATACCAGTCAGAAGGCTAGACATGCTTAACCCACTATCAGTACCACTGAAATCTGAAACAAAACCTATCAGGCACTCTAAACCCTAGCACACCTTCACCATACCCACCACCAATAACTTCATCCTAACATACAGAGAAATTCACATATACAGCCAAGGAAATCATACAGAATCTTTGCCACCCCAAAGTAAAGCAAAATAGACCTACCCAAACATCATAGTCATATCTTCAAGAAAAAAATGTCCCCCTACAGGGAAAGTAAATTCAAACATGAGAAGAAACTGACTGGTATTCTCAATGCACAAAAATCAATGTAAAGATACAAGAAGCATTAAAAAGCAAGGTACTGTGAAATACTCAGAAGAACACAATAATTCTCCAGCAATAGATACTAGTAAAAAAGAAATCCTTGAAATATCGCATAAAGAATCAAAAATGTTGATTTTTTAAAAGCTCAATGAAATAGAAGAGAAATCTGAAAACCAATACAAAAAGCATCAGGAAATGAATCCAGAATATGAATGAGAAATTCATCATTCATATATATTTTTAAAAACTAAACAGAAATTCTGGTACTGAAACATTCATTGAAGGAATTGCAAAATGCATGAGAATACTTTGGCAATGGATTAGATCAAGCAGAAAAAAGAATTTCAGGAATTTAAGATGAGTCCTTTGAAATGATTCAGTCAGACAAAATAAACAAAAAACATTTTAAAAGAATGAACACGCTTGGCATCTGTGCCTCAAGTGGCTAAGACACCAATCACATACACCTGAGCTGGTGGATTCGAATCCAGCCCAGCCCACTGAACAACAATGATGGCTGCAACCAAAAAATAGCCAGGCATTGTGGTGGGGACCTGTAGTCCCAGCTACTTGGGAGGCCACGGCAGGAGAATCGCTTGAGCCCGGGAGTTGGAGGTTGCTGTGAGCTGTGATGCCATGGCACTCTACCCAGGGCAACAGCTTGAGGCTTTGTCTCAAAAATAAATAAATAAATAAAATAAAAAGAATGAACAAAAGTATTGAGATGTTTAGGACTACATAAAGTGACTGAAGTTATGAATTATAAGTATTCCTAAGGGGGAAGAAAGATCAAAAAATTAGAAAATGTATTTAAGGAAATAAATGATGAAAACTACCCACATCTAGTAAGAGATTTAAACACTCAGATACAGAAGGACCAGCAATCTCCAGGATCAGGCACTGCCAAAAATCATCATCAGACATCTAAAGTCAAAATGAAGAGTAGAATTTTAAAATCATCAAGAGAAAAGTGTCTAGTGCCTATTAAGGAAGCCTCATCGTAGTAACGGTGCAATTTTTAGCAGAAATCTAACAGGCCAGAAGAGAATAAGATTGAATTATTAAAGCACCAAAAGTAAAATACTTTCATCCAAGAATTTTATATGCAGTAAAGGTAGAGCTTTATAAATGAAGATGTACTCTTTCCCAGACAAGCTGTGGAAATTTCTCACCACTAGATTCGCCTTACAAGAAATGCTCAAAGAAGTCAGAAACCAGGAAACAAAAGATCACCATCACAAAAACATGAAAGTATAAAAATCGTAGGTCTTATAAAACAATTACACAAAGGTGAAAGAGACAGGAATCAAAAGACAACACTACAGAATCCCACTAAACTATAAAGTCAGACAAAGAAAAGGAAATAATTTACAAAACAACTAGAAAACAATAAACAATGTGACAGAAATAAAACCTCACATACTGTATTTATCTTGAGTATAAATAAGATAAACACTGCATTTAAAATCTGCATTTAAAGATATAGATCAGTTAAATGGATTAAAAAGAAAAAACAAGATCCAAATACATGTTGTTTCCAAGAACCTCACTTGAAAGTAGTAGAAAAGTATATTCCATACAAATGGAAATCAAAAGCAAACAAGAGTAGCTATATCAGATAAAACAGACTTCAAATAAAAAGCAGTAAACAGAGACAAAGAAGGTCATTATATAATGATAAAGAGATCATTCAGCAAGAGGATATAATAATTATAAATGAATATGAGCCAATATAAGAACACCCAGATTTAAAAAACAAATATTGCTAAACATAAAGAAAAAGATAGGCCACAATACAAGAAGCACCTTTGGGTCTTATCAACTTTTGTTATGTTTTTCTGTTTTCTATTTTACTGATTTTCATTGTAATGTTTATTTCCTTTTTTTTTTCTTACTTTGAATTAAATGATTCCTTTTTTTTCCAGTTTCTTTTTTTTTTTCTTTTACTTTTTTTTTTTTTGAGACGGAGCCTCAAGCTGTCTCCCTGGGTAGAGTGCCATGGCATCACTCACAGCAATCTCTAACTCCTGGGCTCAAGAGAGTCTCCTGCCTCTGCCTCCCAAGTAGCTGGGAACACAGGCGCCTGCCATAACGCCCGGCTACTTTTTTGGTTGCAGCCCTCATTGTTGTTTGGCGGGCCTGGGCTGGATTTGAACCCACCACCTTAGGTGTATGTGGCTGGCGCCTTAGCCACTTGAGCCACGGGCACCCAGCCTTTCTTCTAGTTTCTTAATGTGGAATCTGATGCCATTGATATAGAATTTTTCTTTTTTCTGTTACAAGCATTTAGCAATATAAATACACCTGTAATATTGTGTTTAATGAATCCCACAAACGTTGATGTGCTGTTTTTCACTCATTTGAAACACTTTCTAATTTCTCTTTTAATTACTTTTTTGATATCTTTATCTAGAAGTATGTCATGTAGATTCCAAATATTTGGGAATTTTTCCAGATGTATTTCTATTATTGATTTCTAACTTAATTTCATTATTGTCAGCAGATAAACCTTGTATTATTTTAATACTTCTACTTTATCGAGAATTTTTGTTGCTTTAAAATAGTAAATATTCCATGTGCACTTTAAATAATGGGTATTCTGCCATTGTTGAGTGGATCATCTACCAATGTTAATTAGATTTATTGGAGTGATGGTGTGATCAAGTCTCCTATATACTAACTAATTTCTGTCTATATGTTTGAAAGAGATGTATTGAAACCTCCAGCTGTAGTTTTGGACTCATTTACTTCTTGGAGTCCTATCAAATTTTGTTTCCTGTATTTTCCAACTCTGTCATTAGAGGCATAAGTTTAGGATCATTAGACCCTCTTGATTAATTGACCCTTTTCTCATTATGAAATTATGTTCTATCAAACAATAGAAATATTGTTTGATTTGAAATCTACTTTGGCATTAATACAGCCACTTCAGCTATCTTGTGTTTTATTTTTTTTTCCAGAAAAATTTAACAGGTTCATTTATAATTGTTATAAAGTTGAACTGCTGAAACTTGTTCACTGAAACATTTTGACTCGCTTTAATGCTGCACATCCCCACATTTTATATTAAAAATTCACACGCAAATGAAAATGGAAAAACTGCCAATACCTGATTTTTGTCCCCTGTTTTTCCAGTCGCAATCATATACTTAAGTATCTTTTGACCCCATGGGGGGAAAAAAATCTAACGTTCAGAACTACCAATAACAGGAAGAAGAGAATTTTTTTTTTTTAATAATGAAATGTTTTCCCATCACAGCAGACTCTTAAGCACGTTCTCCACGTATGCGGTGTGCTAGCTGGATGTCCTATGGCATAATTGTTACACGTTTGGCATGGATAGCACACAGGTTGGTGTCTTCAAAAAAGCCAACCAGCTAGGCCTCACTTGCCTCCTGCAAAGGAAGCGCAGATCTGTCTTAAAGTCCTGAGCAATTTCTCTCACCAGACGCTGGTAAGGAAGTTTGCGAATCAGAAGTTCAGTGGACTTCTGATAACATCTTATTTCACGGAGTGCCACAGTACCAGGCCTGGAGCGATGAGGTTTCTTCACCCCTCCAGTAGAGGGCGCACTCTTGCGAGCGGCTTTTGTAGCCAGTTGCTTCCTGGCTGCTTTGCCTCCTGTGGATTTGCGGGCAGTCTGCTTTGTACGAGCCATGGTATAAAGACCTCCTTACTGACCCCCCTTCTTCGGGCGAGCTAGAGGCGGCTCTGGCGTTAGACAGCGACGGCGGCTGCCAACACCATCTATCTTTTATTACTATTAAGATGACATATCCCTTTCCATCCCTTTTCTTTTAACATATCTGTGTCTTTATATTTAGAGTGGCTTTTCTTATAAGCAGCATATAGTTGTGTCTTCCTTTTTAAAACCCAATCTGACAATCTGCTTTTAATTGGGGCCATTTGGATATTTTGCTTTATGTGTAATGAGTGATATAGTTGGGTTTAAATCTATCATCTTCCTGTTTGTTTTGTCCCATCTGGTTTTTGCTCCCTTTATCTTTTTGCCCTGCCTTCATTTGGAGGCAACATTTTTATGATTTCATTTTTATCATTTGTGTTGTCTATTAGGTACAAATCTGTTTTGTAGTATTTTCAGTAGCTTCTTCAGTGTTTGTTGTATACCTCTTTAACTTATCATAGTCTACATTCAAGAACTATTAAACGACTCCACACACAGGGGAAGAACTTTATAATAATGCATATTCACTTCCGCCTCCAGAACTTTGAGTTATACTTCACATACATTTGACATCTTCACATTACACTCCCATAACAATTACACATGATCAGTTCCAGGAGGTGACACTGACAGAGACAAGCATGGAGAGCTTGGTTTCAGGAGCTCTGACACGGGGAGCAATCTGAGTGTAAGCCTGCTTCTGGAGTGATTTTGACTCTCTAGGTTCATGGGTGAAATGTTAACTTAGAGACACTTGATGATAAATTTTGCAACCTTATTCCCCACTTGGCACAGACTAAGCAAGGAACCAGGTGGCACTGTGAGACACAAGAGATGCTCATCCCCACAAAACACACAGCCTTTTTATTACAGGTCTTCCTATACCTTCCCTCACCCTGCTGCATACCAGAGTATACAGTAAAGGATCCCATGAATGTTCAGTGATTGGATGGTGAGAACAGAATCTTCCAAGCAGGCCCAGAATCTGGAGAGCTATTAAAAAGACCATGTTTGGTTACACCACCAGCCCTCAAAGCCTTTGAAGTTTTGTTTTCAACAATTTCTGTTCTTTTGTTCGTTTCTTCTTTCTTCTTTACCACTTGGCATCTCTTTTTTTAGTCCTTGTGCTTCCTTCAAATGGGTACACCAATATGTGTATAATTTATTAGAAACTAAATGGGAAAAGACCAGAAGATGACTTAGCACATCTTCAGGAAGCCTGTGATGTACAAATAATGTTAACCCATTTCCTAGAACCTTCTCACATTATGAGACAAGATAGTTGGTTGTTGATTTCTCAGTGTACAGCAACACTAGCTCCCTGCCTCAGGCACGACCACTTCCTGTCTTACCTCCTTCCTGTCCTACCTGCTCACCTTTTGACCTACCCATCACATATAGTTGTGGTCACGTCACAGGATAGAAAGGTTAAGCTGAAGAGGCCATATCACTGCCTGTTTCTGCATTTTCGAATCCTGAAAATGTAGTTTGAAAAGCCTAAACTGCTTATTAAAAAAGTACTTGGCAGGAACCAGGTGGATGAAAATATTTCAAATTGTATATAAAAATAGCACACTGTACCCCATGACTGTATCAATGTACACAGCTATGATTTAACAAAAAAAATTATCAATATGACTTTTGATTACTGCTAATTTAGAACGAAAGGAAACTTGAAGTTTATATTAGAATTTCTCTATTTCCAGGTTCTGAATGATCACAAAGCTTTCTGTGTAAATATAAGTATGTAAAGTATTTTGCACATTTTCTCTTATCATATTCCTAGATGTGGAGAACAGTCAGAAAGAAGCCCCCAGGCCTCCACTGTCTTTCATGGGCTTGGCTACAAGAGAACCCCCTGATCTACGGCAGGTCTCAGACCAAACTTAGCCAGCTGCTTGAAGACTACACAGAGACACTGATCCAGAAAAGGAGCCACCTGGAGTCCCACAGGCATCCAAGCTTGAGCTGGGCACCATTCTGACGGCCTAGATAATGGTGTCACCAGCATAAGGGTTCCTGCTATTATTACAGAAAGGAATTTCAGGACACGCATACAACCGACCAACAGTGGCAAGTTTCTTGAGTGAACACAGATAGGCTTTGGGAGAGGCTTATGCAGAAGTGAAAGTACACTCTCAAGAAAGAGAGTGGGCAGGCTGAGGAGGAGCAACTGCCCCGAACCCCAAGGGTTGCTGTTTTTACCTGTTGAAGTAAAAGAAGGTCAGTGAGTGTTCATTCTGTTGTTTCTCATAGTTCCCATATTCCCCACAAAGGGAGACAAAAACACAGTGTTACCTTATAACAGTTGTGATACAATGAGGGAAAGGTCTCTTTGAACCTACACACAGCTGGGGAATTAACGGCTCTTTTCTTCCCCTTAAGTCTGTTCATTCAAGGGCTGTTTGTCTGAGCCAGCTGCCTGACTTTATCATTCCTCGCTTCCTTGCCTGTACCTCACTGACTACCTCCTCTAACCCTGGGCACCTGCAGGTGTGCCTGAAGCCACTGTGCAGCTCCACTGAGGGATAGAGAAGCCTGGACACCCCAGTGCACGCCAGGAAGGTCCCCACTCCCCCGCTATGGGCTGCTATAGAGACGGCAGTGGGAGTGATTTTCCAATGTCTTTACCATGCTATTAACCTTGGTGAGGCCCCAGCCTCTCCAGACCCTGGCTCAAAGTGTCATTTCACTGAATTTGGGCTGATGCCTCTGCATCCCCTGCCCAAGTAAAAAGGGGCTGAGAAACCCGGCTCCCCAGCACATCTAGGACAATACCCGCCATGCTGCAATGGGCTGCTGTGAGACCGAGTGATAAGGAAACCATACTCCCTACAGTTTCCTGCCAACACTGCCTGCCTGAGAAGGGCACCACCCTTTCTGGTCACATTCTGAGAGTTTAAAGCCAGGCAGCACCCTGCTCTCAGGATGAATTCAGGAAGCTCTGTGTAGCTGCAGAGGGACAGGGAGCCCAAGCTCTCTGACATGCACCTAAGGCAACTCCACCACCCTGCTATGGGTTGCTGGAACCCGAGATGCACAGTGTGGCACTCCTCCCAGCATCTTGCCCATGCTATTTGCCTGGAACAAGCCTCACCCTCTCCGGTTAAAGAGCAAAGGTTCCATTTGGGGATCCTGGCGCTGAGCAACACCCCGGCCTCAGCTTGAGTTTCGGCTGACACAACTATAGCCCCACACTGCTGGAGAGGAACAAGGGCATCCAACCTCTCCTACAGACACCTGGGACAAGTCTCACCACCCGGCCATAGGCTCCTGTGAGACTGAGATGCAAGCAGATCACACTCCCGAGTCTATTGTTTGTGTTGTTCACCTGAAAGGGACCCTGCTGTCTTTGACCAGAAGCCAAGAGATTACACATTTTGAGAGTTTAATCTGGGCTAAGCTCTGCCATCAAGCTGAGTTCAGGTGAAATGGCTGTAGCCACCACCAAACAGCAAGGGACAAGGGAAATAAGCTCTCCTAAGCACACTTAGGACAAGACTCACCACCTTGCCATGGGCAGCTGTGGGACTGAAGACTGGTCTGCCCAATGCCCATTGCAACTACTAGTAACACCACTTGGGACCACCACTGCTACTGCCACTTCCCATGTCATATCAGCTCTGTCACACAGAGCTGGTCCTCTGCTCCCTGAGGCCCCAAGAGAATTTTCTCCCTGCCCCAACACACTAACACAGCTACCATGGGGAGTACTTTGAAGGTGACTGTAGGGATACTCAGCAAGAAACTATGTAGCACTTTTCCAAGATGAGTTTGTGAACTTAACTGTCAAGCCTCATATAAGTGGCGTTGCACCAAACTGAAAATCTTCTGTGTAGCAAAGAACACAATAAAGTGAAGAGACAATCTATGGAATGGGAGAAAGTATTTGCTGGGTATATAACTGTTAATGCCCGAGTGCTTATGGCCTTAAAAAATTGGTATATTGAAATCCTCACCCTCAAGATGATGATATCAAAAGGTGGGGTCTTTGGGAGGTGCTTAATCTAGGGATGGAGACCTCATGGATGGGATTACTGCTCTTAAAAATGTGGGACTTCGTTCTTTCCAGCCAGCACCGAGTGATGGGCATCTCTCGGGACAACTGACACAAGCGCCGCAAGACCCGGGGCAAGAGAAAGCCCTACCACAAGAAGCAGAAGGATGAGTTGGGACACCCCGCAGGTAACACTAAGATCGGCCCCCACGGAATACATACCATCCGTGTTCCAGGAGGTAACAAGAAATACTGTGCCCTGAGGCTGGATGTGGGAAACTTCTCCTGGGGCTCAGAGTGTTGTACTAGGAAAACAAGGATCATTGATGTTGCCTACAATGCAGCCAATACTGAGCTGGTTCGTACCAAGACCTTGGTGAAGAACTGCCTTGTGCTTATTGACAGGACACCATACCCACAGTGGTATGAGTCCCACTATGCACTCCCCCTGGGCCGCAAGAAAGGAGCAAAGCTGACTCCAGAAGAAGAAGAGATTTGAAACAAAAAACATTCAAAAAAATTCAGAAGAAATATGATGAAAGGAAAAAGAACGCCAAAATAAGCAGGCTTCTGGAGGAGCAGCTCCAGCAGGGCAAGCTGCTTGCATGCATTGCATCAAGACCAGGCCAGTGTGGCCGAGCAGATGGCCATGTGCTAGAGGGCAAGGAGCTGGAGTTCTATCTGAGGAAAATCAAGGCCCAGAAGGCCAAATAATTCTTCCTCTCTCTACCTTTTGTTTTGTTTTGTTGAAGTTGTCGTTGTTTAGCTGGCCCTGGGTTTGAACCCACCAGCCTTCACGCATGTGGCTGGTGCTGTAACCACTGTGCTACAGGCAAGAAGCCTTCTTCTCTTCTGTCTTGGTTCATGTAATAAACCTTCATTATTCAAAAAAAAAAAAAAATGTGGGACTTCATCAGGCACTGACTCTGCCAGACTCCTCAGCCTCCAAAATGGTGAGATATAAATTTCTGTTGTTTATAAGCCACTATGCTTATAGTATTTTGTCATGGAAGGCCAATGAACTAAGAGAGATAGTTGGTACCAAGAAGTGGGGGTGCTTCTATAACAAATATTTTAAATGTATAAGTGGCTTTGAAACTGGGTAATGAGTAAAGGCTGGAAGTGTTTGGTAGTCTGCTCAGAGAAAGGCTACCTTGCTATGAATGGGCCATTTAGGATGATTCTGCTGAGGCTCAGACACTCTCAGTCTTCTTAACGAATGCCTCTGTAGTTCATAACTACTAAGGTTATGGGTAGAAATAAGAAAGGCTACTCTGCTGTGGTCTCGGACAGAAACGAGAGACATGTTGGACAATGGAAGAAAGGACGTCCTTATTAAAAATGACATGGAGTTTGGCTAACTGGTGTTTACTTCTAGTGTTTCATGGAAGGTACAATTTGTGAGTGATGGAATTGAATATTTAGCTGAGGAAATCTTTAAGCAAAATGTTGAAAGTACAGCTTGGACCCACAGTAAAATGAGACAAGAGAGAAATAACTTAAAGATGGAATTGTTAGCCACAGGCAAGCAGAACTTGAACTTCTGGAAAATTGTATCTATCTGTGTTGGAGAAATATACAAATGCCAGTTTACAAGAGAACAAGGGTGTGGCCAAGTTATCCTTTGACAAAGGAGATTAGTATGGGTCACCCCTCTCAGTGGAACCCAGGTTCTATTGATCAAGACAGTGAGGAGATTTAGTCAGCCATTTTAAAAGAAACCAGAACCTACTACCAAGACAGTGGAAGAATGATCCCCAAAGCATTTCAGAGATCACTGGAGCTGACTCTGCCATCACAAACCCAGACTACTAGGGCCTGAGGGAAAAAATGATTTCAAATGGGAGGTGACTGCTGCCCAGCGCTGCCTCACATTGTAGGCTCTGCTTCCCAAACTCTTGCCACGGTCCTAGGCTGCCCCAGGCGCAGCTCTGGAAAGCTCCAGTTTGGTGTGCACAACCCCAGCAAAGCTACGAGGACAGAGCTATCCAAAGCTGTGGAGGCTGGACTGCCACCAGAAGGGGTCCACGAGGCAGGACCTCCACATCAGTAGACCTGGAGGGCAGAGCATCAGGCCAGAAAAGATGACTATTGAACCTTATGGTTTTGAAAATTTGCTCAGTTTTGAAACTTGCTTGATAACTGTCACTCCTGTGGCATATTTTTCTCTTTTGAAATGGGAATGTCTGTCCTATGTTGTTCCATCAGGGTGTGTTGGCTGCACATAATCTATTTGATTTCACAGGTTCACAACAAGCAATTTGCCTCAGAATGAATTATACCTTAAGTCTCACCCATATCTAATTTAGATGATAATTAGATGAGACCATGGACTTAGATTTTAAAATTGATGCTAGCATTAGTTAAGACTGTCTTAAGACTTTCAGGTCTATTGGGGTGAGATTAATGTATTTTGTGTGAGAGAAGGGCACGAATCTTGGGGTTAAGAACAGAATGCTATGGTCTAAATGTTTATATCCTCCCAAAATTTGTATGTTGAAATCCTCATCCTCAAGGTAATGGAAGTATGAGGTGGGGCCATACAGAGATGACTAGGTCATGGGGGCACAGCCCTCATACATGAGATTAATGTCCTTATAGAAAGTCCAAGAGGACACCCCTCCCTCCTTTTCCCATGTGAGCTGAGAATGAGAAGGTGGCTGTCTATGGAGAAACAGGCCCTCACCAGTCCCACATCACCTGGCACCTTGATCTTGGACTTCCCAGGCACTGGAACTGTGAGAAATAAATTTCCGTTATTTATAAGCCACCCAGCCTACAGCACGCTTTATAGCAGCCCAAATGGTGTAAGGCCATAGCTAAAGGAAATGGAATCAGTGTCTCGCAGAGACACGTGCACTCTTCCACTCACTGCAGCATCATTTGTAACAGTGAGGATACAGAATAACCCATGTCCCTGGGCAGATGAATGGATAAAGACAATATGGTGCTATTATTAACATTCCATTAACAGTAATGGGATATTATTCAACCTTGGAAAAGAAGAAAATCTTGTCATTTGGAACAATGTGGATGAAACTGGAGGACATTATGCTAAGTGAAATAAATTAGGCACAGAAAGTTAAACACTGCATGATCTCACTTAGATGTGTACTTTTAAAAAGTAGAGGTCACAGAAGCAAAGAGTAGTATGTTGGCTGCCAGGGACTAGGGGATGGGGAAAAAGAAGAGATGTTGGTCAAAGAATACAAAGTTTCAATTATGCAGGATGCATAAATTCTGGAGATCTAAGTGCAGCATGGTGACCATAATTATTAATGCTATATTCTAGTTTTGAAATTTTCTAAGGAAGTAGATCTTAAATGTTCTCACCACATCCCCCCCCCCAAAAAATGTAACTGTGAGGTACTTAGCTGTTACTTAGCTTGATTTAATCATTTCACAATGTATACACGTATCAAAACATCACATTGTGTCCCTTAAATATACACAATTTTTTATTTGCTAACTATCTTAATAAAGCTGGGAGGCAGGAGGCATTGTTGCAACCATCTTTGAAAAATACAATGTGACACACTAACAAATCATAGTAAGTTAAGGAGAAATAATTAAATTTATGTCACTTCCAAAACCCACTCCATATTCCTGAAAGAATTTTCATAATCATATTTAGAATTGTTTCAAATACATTACTCTCAGCCTCTTTCCTTACGTTTCCTATTTTTTCATCATATTTCCTCCTTGCTGATTCTTCCTTTTTCTCTTTTTCTTCTTTTGATTCATGAGCATATTCTTTTTCTATTTTTTTAATTTGATCATTAAATTCATCAGTGTACATTGTCCTCAAAACCTCTGCCTGTTGCCTCAGCCTTTCCTCTGTGTCCTTGTATATGGCATCAGAAAAGTAAGAGCCGCCATTTTTTTCCACCATCCTATCTATCAGCTCCACCAGCTCCCACACTTGACTTTCCTTCTCCACCTTATCTGTTGCGGGGCTGTTGCCAAAGGCACAGTACCTGCCCCCACACTCCTTGATGATACCTTTCAGGTTCACAGATTCTTTTACAAAATCGTCTAGAGTTTGTTTATGGTCCTCCAACTCTTCTTTGCGGGTGAACAAAATAATCATGTGCTTCATGGCTGCGTCGCCAAAGACAGCCTTGATCAATGCAACGGTTTTCTGCTCTTCTTCCGTGAAGCGGCCCAGTGGCATGACCAGGACAATGGCATGAGGCCCTGGGCAAGAAAAGAGAACACAGCGGCTGATTTCCTTGCAAGTGGTAAGCAGGCTTTCTTTGGTGTCAAAGAGCCCTGGGGTGTCAACCACAAGAAGTTCTCTCTCCTTCCATTCCCGGGATGCTTTCTGACATTTCTCGGTAACAGCGTGGGCAGCAATTTTAGATGCGAAGACTTTCTCTCCGAGGATGGTGTTTGCTGTCGCACTTTTCCCACTTCCGGTTTTCCCTACCAGAACAATCCTCAGTGAGCGGTCCTGATACTCAGCCATATTCACGCTAAGAAGCTCGGGAACTTAGGCTCGTACAAGACCTCAAGGAGGGAAAGGAGAAGAAATAAAGACCAATGTAAGTGAGTGGGAACCATTCCCAGCCCCCTTTTCTTCTTCCTCTCTCTCCCAGAAAATTTATAATATTCTATTATCCATATTGATCCCAGTAGAGAATGAAAGATGAAACAATTCAAGGACTATGGGAGGAATAATAAAGTAGTTAAAGAGTTTCCCCACAAAACGGTGCCGGGTCCAGATGGTTTCACAGGCGAATTCTATTAAACCTTCTAAGATCTGATCATCTGGGTGCTACTTGAACTATTTCTTACTATACAAAAAGAAGGAAAACTTTCAATTCTTCATAGGCATGTAGAATATCAATTCCAAAAGTTGACAAAGATTTCACCAATAAAAAAGCTACGTATGTGTCTCATTAGTGAATATTGATACAAATATCCAAAATAAAGAATTAGACATTAATAAATAATGCACATTAAGTGTGAATTATTTCAGAAATACTAGGGTGGGTCAACATGAGAAAATTGGTTGTTACAATACATAACATTAATAGATTAAGAAGAAAATTACCTAGATGCAGAAAGGAAATTTACTAAATTTAACACTGATTCGTGTTTAAATCATTTCATAAAATATAAATTAATAAATACTTCTTTAACATGATTTTATACTAACATAAATATTTTAAATTTTGTCATCTTCTATCCTGGAGCTAAAAATGCTGATTATGAAGTAGATTTGGATGCAGAGAAAAGCAAGTTAGCCTGGACAATCAAGAAAAGGAAGAACAAGGAAAGACCAGTTTTACCAGAAAGTGAAACAGTAGAGCCTGTATAATTAGAGAGGTGTGAGGTTGGTGAGGGAATGGAGACAGACTGCAAAACAAAAGCAGAAAATTCAGAAATAGACAGTGCTGGGGCAGTGCCTGTGGCTCAATGGGTAGGGTGCCAGCCCCATATACTGAGAGTGGCAGGTTCAAACCTGGCCCTGGCCAACTAAAACAGCAATGACAACTGCAACAACAACAAATTCAGCTGGGTGTTGTGGTGGGTGCCTGTAGTCCCAGCTATTCAGGAAGCTGTGAAGCAAAAGAATCACTTAAGCCCAAAAGTTGGAGATTGCCGTGAGCTGTCATGCCACATCACTCTACCAAGGGTGACAAAGTGAGACTCTGTCTCAAAAAAACAGAAAGAAAAAGAAAAGAAATGGACATGCTCATATACTTATTTATATTCAGTTATGTTACATTTATATTATATAAAATAGCATCTAATATCAATGTGAGAAAAGAACAATTTTATAAGCAACATTGGGAAAACTATATAATCACATAGAAAAAGATTAAATTGCATCCAATTCCCCCTATCGTGCAAATTCCTAATAGATCAGAAAAGTAATGTAGAAAATTAGCCCACATAAATAAAAGAAAATCAACCCATATAAACAAATAATAAAAAATAAATAGCCCATATAAATGCATACTTTTTTTGTAAACTGGGAGTGGGGAAAATGTTTCTAAGATTTTAAATAGTGTAAGGAAAAGACTGAAAATTTTGATTACATAAAAATCTAAAAAATGATGTAAGGCACAGAAAACCATAGACAAATTAAAACACAAATATCAAATTAGGAAAATATTCCTTTCAATTTATATCAGAGAGGACTCATTTTCCTATTATACAAGTAATATCTAAAAGTAGAGAAACAAAAGACAAACAACTTGATAGGAAATTTAATAAGAGATGAGAATAGTTCAAGGAAAGAAATGTCCCTCAAACATATGAAATATATTCAAATTCATTTATCATAGAGAAAAATGAATGCGCAAGAAATAAAATATAATTACACCAAGATAACTATTTCTCAGCTATAGGTATGGCAAAAACATCTTGGTTTGTTGGTGTAATTTGGTGGTAAAGATAGAGGAGAAAAAGGTCATCTCCCGCAAGTCCAGTAGGAATAAAAATACAGTCCGCCACCTCTGGAGGAGACGACAGCGGCATCTTGCAAAAGTATGTGTGCATTTACTCTTTGATTATCAATCCCAGTTTTAGGATTTATCCCAAGTCTACACTGGCAAAAACAAAGAAGGAAGTATACAGAAAGCTATTCATTTTTGTTAGATGCCGGAAAGGAGTCCAGGCATTTTGTTGGATGCTGGAAAGTCTGCCAGTGATTACAGAGTCAGCAGACTTAACATCAGGGATGTCCTAGGAAACCCTCTCAGATTATGATTCTCTTTTTGGCAATAAGAGCAATTTAGACAGGTTGTCTCTAAATTGCCTTCCAGAACTAAAAATCCTCCTTGGGAGCCCTTAATTTCCTATGAAGCATATTCCGCAAGCTCCACAATCTATCACAAGAGCCACAGGGTGCAAGGCGCAGCAGGCAGTGGTGGGCGTCCTGTGAAATACCAGCCATGCAGGTGCCACCGGTAAATCTCCTCACGGCCCTGGTCTAACCTATACAGCCACCACCCAAGCAGCACCCTCCATGCAGTGGTGCTGGCAAAGTGTCCTGCCCCTCCTCAAAGCAGAGTCCATCCCACATGCACCCTGTCCCCTACTGCCCTTTGCAGCCCTGCAGCACAGGGCTCTCTTCTTGGACAGACTCACCTCTGGAGCGAGTGGATGAGTTCTCAAGTTTTCTCCAAAGAGGCTGTTTGAGCTGGTGCTTTTAACTTTAAGATAAAAGCATTTTTATCTCCTAAAACCTTTGAGTTCAGGAAGCTCAGATTGGGTGGAGCCAATGAAGAAACTTTCTGCTTTTAAAGAGACAGAGATACTGTTCCATAATTTGGTAGATGCTTTGCTTTTACTGAGTATGAGTTGAAACCTTTTGCCCATGTGCCTGCTGTAACACTAACATTTCCCAGGGCTGTATTTTGTTGGGGGTTATAGTGATAGGTCCAAAAGGTCCTTTATTAAATGATCTAAATATTGCCCAGAAAGCATGAGGCACAGTGTCTGCTTGTATTCCCTGGGTGGAGGGAGAGACTGAGGGCTGATTTGGGGAAGAAGGAAGACGGGCATGTACCTTGGTGTTTCCAAATATAGTGCCAGAGGATATTACGGTCATTCAGGAAGGTCTGAAGTTACTTATTCAAAAATTAACAGCACTGAGGTTCAAAGCCAAAAGAGTCTAAACTATTCAAAACCAACAACTATTCATTCAAAAAAAAAAATGAAGGTGAGAACTGAAAAAGTCTGCCAGTGATTACAGAGCTTCTCACAAATTTTCATATGGTTTCTCCAAGTTTGAAAGTATGCATGGTCTTTGGGACTTTGTGATGTGAGCTATTTTCACTGGGCATGGATATAGAGAGAAGAGAACACTTGTACACTGTTGGTGGCTTTGCAAACTAGTATACCCTTTTTGGAAATAAGTATGGAGGATTCTCAAAGAGCTAAAAGTAGACCTTCCAGCAGTACATTGAGCTCCATAGAGACAGCACTGGGGCAAGTGACAGCCGGATGGGCACTGGGGACTCTGTGCCTCACTGAGGAAAAATAACTAAACATGGGCAAAGGAGATCCTAAGAAGCCAAGAGGCAAAATGTCATCATGTGCATTCTTTGTGCAAACTTGTCGGGAGGAGCACAAGAAGAAGCACCCAGATGCTTCAGTCAGCTTCTCAGAATTTTCTAAGAAGTGCCCAGAGGGGTGGAAGGCCATGTCTGCTAAAAGAGAAAGGAAAATTTGAAGATATGGGAAAAGAGGACAAGGCCCGTTATGAAAGAGAAATGAAAACCTGTATCCCTCCTAAAGGGGAAACAAAAAGAAGTTCAAGGATCCCAATGCACCCAAGAGGCCTCCTTCGGCCTTTTTCTTGTTCTGTTCTGGCAATCGCCCCCAAATCAAAGGAGAACATCCCAGCCTATCCATTGGTGATACTGCAGAGAAGCTGGGAGAGACATGGAATAAAACTGCTGCGGGTGACAGGCACCCTTATGAAAAGAAGGCTGCAAAGCTGAAGGAAAAAACGAAAAGGATATTGCTGCAGACCGAGCTAAAGGAAAGGCTGATGCACCAAAAAAGGGAGGCGTCAAGGCTGAAAAAAGCAAGAAAAAGAAGGAAGAGGAGGAAGATGATGAAGAAGATGATGATGATGAATAAGTTGGTTCTAGCGCAGTTTTTTTTCCCTTATCTATAAAGCATTTAACCCCCCCGTACACAACTCACTCCTTTTGAAGAAAAAAATTGAAATATAAGGCTGTGTAAGATTTGTTTTTAAACTGTACAGTGTCTTTTTTTGTATAGTTAATACACTACCGAATGTGTCTTTAGATAGCCCTGTCCTGGCGGTATTTTCAATAGCCACTAACCTTGCCTGGTACAGTCTGGGGGTTGTAAATTGGCATGGAAATTTAAAGCAGGTTCCTGTTGGTGCACAGCACAGATTAGTTATATATGGGGATGGTAGTTTTTTCATCTTCAGTTGTCTCTGATGCAGCTTATATGAAATAAGTGTTGTTCTGTTAACTGAATACCATTCTGTAATTACAAAAAAAAAGTTGCAACTGTTTTGTTGACATTCTGAATGCTTCTAATACAATTTTTTTATTAAAAAAAATAATAAAAGTAGACCTTCCATTTGATTCTGCAATCCTGGTAATAGGTATCTACCTAGAAGGAAAAAAAACATTTTATCATAAGAACATTTGCAATTGAATGTTTATAGCAGCTGAATTCGCAAGCACAAAGATAATGGCAACAACCCAAGTGCCCATCAACCCATGAATAGATAAGTAAAATGTGGCATATGTACACCATGGAGAACTATTCAGCCGTAAAAAAGATAGAGACTTTATATCTTTTGTATTTGCCTGGATGGAGTTGAGGAACATTCTTCTTAGTAAAGTATCTCAAGATTAGAAAAACAAGCTTCCCATGTAGAGAATACTAATTTGAAACTAGTAGATGCACAACTACAGGCTTACAATTAAATTCAAGAAGAGGGGAGGAAAAAGGGGGAAAGAGTCTCAGTAAATTCCCCCTGACAGATACAATGTAGGGATAAAGGGCACACCTCCTGGGTGAAGGACTCAACTACAACTCAGACTTTTCCTAAGACATGAAAACAATGTCAAGTGATCATATGTACCCTTATATTAATGCAAAATTTTAAAAAATGAAATCTGCATGATCTGATGAGTAAAGATGCACCCAGGTGTCAGGCCCTACTTGCCTTCTCTATCTTCCTGCCATCCCTACATCCTCCTGCCCCAGGCTCAAGCAGAGATACACGTTCCCAGATTTACTGAATGGGTCCTCTGGAAAATATTGACGTTTGTCAGGTAGCTTCCCAAAGCTTTTGTGGTTGACCATATGCTCTAGTTGGTTTTTGTCTTTTATATCACTGTAAGAACATGGCATATGTTTTTGATTTTATATGTGTGTGTGTACACACAAAAAAACCTCAGCGCTTTTTCTGCTACCTTGATCTTAGATAAATGCAAACTTAACTTATTAAAACACTGTGGTACTAAAAACAAGAGATTAAAGGATGAATTCCTCTCACTGCCCTGGCTCTTACACAAATTGTCTATGTGACCTTGGCATATCAGTTTCCTATTGCTACCATAACAAATCACTGAGAATTTAGTGACTTAAAACAGCACAGATTTATCCTCTTATAGTTCTGGAAGTCAAAAGTCTAAAATGAGTCTCATATGAATATGGTCAAGGTGTTAGCAGGGTTCCTTCTCAAGGCTCCAGGGGAGAATCAACTCCTTGTGCCCCCAGTTCCTGTGCGCTGCCAACATTCTTTGGCTTGTGGCTGCATAACACCAGTCTCTGCTGCCATCTTCACGTTGCCTTCTTCCTCCTGTGACCTTCTTGCCTCCCTCCCTTGTGATGATATTTAGACCTACACAGATAATCCAGGATAATCTCCCCATCTCTAAATCCTTGGTTTACTCACATTTGCAAAGATTTTTTTGCCATAGAAGTAATACTCATAGGTTCTTCCATTGTAAAATCTGTATCAGTTTCTGGGGCTGCTCTAAGAAATTACTGCAGTAAGCTCGCCTGGGGGCAGTAATTAATTGTCTCACGGTTCTTGAGGCCAGAAGTTCAAAATCAAGCTGTCATAATGCCCATGTACTCTCTCTGAAGACCCTAAGGGAGGATCCTTAGGTTTTCCGTGTCTTCCAGCAGTTGCTGGCAACTCTGGCATTCTCTGGCCTGTAAATGCATCACTCCAATGTCTGCCTTGGTTGCCACGTGGTTTTCTCAGCCAAATTTCACTCATTATTGAAGGACAAGAGTCATCTTATTCTCCACAAAACCTCATCTTTCGTTGATCACATCACAAAGACAATATTTCCAAGTATGGTCATATTCTCAAGTACTAGGGGTTAGGACTTAAACATATCTTTGGGGGGGCACACAATTCAACCCATAGCAGGTGATAAGAAGGGGACAGGAATATGCAATTTGAGAGTGAAAACCCACAGATCTCTTCCTTTCCAGTTCCAGTTGTAAGTAGGAAGTTTGGCCCATGTAAGCAGTTTTCGAGTGTCACTGGTGCTTGGGAGACTTCTACTATGCAGGGCTCAGCATCACAGTGCTCCCCCAGGAGCTGAGCAGCTATAGTCATGCCAGCTTCAAGACTCCTGTCCTTGAGAAGCATGTTTCAGTGGAGCAGTGCCCACCTGAAATTTCAGGCATCGTTTCTGGGCATACCTATGGTACACTGTTGTGAGGAGTGAAGGAGATGATCTTATAGAGGCCAGTTTCTGAAACATACTAGGCATCCAGTAAATCTTGATAATGATCCTGTCTTACTCTTTTTAGGCTGCTGCCACAAAATACTATAGATTGGATGGTTTATTGAAGAAAAAAAACCCAGAAATGTATTTCTCACAATTCTGGAGCCTGGGAAGTATAAGATAAGGTGTTGGAAGATTTGGTGTCTGAGGAGGGCCTGTTACCTGGTTCATAGATGACACCTTCTCACTGTGTTCTCACAGGATGAAAGGGAGAAGGGTCTTTCTGCAATCTCTTCTTTAAGGACACTAATCCCAGTGATTGGGTTATGTCTACCTCATAACCCAATCACCTCCCAAAGTCCCCACCTCTTAATACCATCACAAGGGGGATTAGGTTTCAGTATATGAATGGGGAGGCACAAATAGCCATACCATAGGAGGGCCTTTCATTACAAGTTGCTTACTGCTCTCTGCCTGAGTTCTGTATTTCTACTGCCAAAGCTTTGCTTATGCTATTTCTCCCTTTTTTTTCCTGTTAGAGACCAATTTTCAAAAAGGCAAAATCATGACTCTCATGCAAATACAAAATAAACACGTCAAAGATTGTACTTAACTCATTGATTAATGAGAGAGCCAGTAAGATATTACAATTGGTTCAAAGAACATTTGAGAATTTGGAATAATTTGTAGGGAGATACAATTTCAGGATTAGACACAAAACTGTTTAGGGCCGAAGACAGTCATAAAATGTAACTTTTGGATGTATGTCCCACCAGGCAGAAAATTATTTGCATACGTATAAGACAATTACCTACAAGTTACCTCTCTGCCTTACAGAGATGTAAAATATCTCAGACAATAGTCAAGCATCACAGAGAAAGAATAGCCAAAAATCTCTTTTCTCTATTTCTACATTTTGAATCGTTTTCATGGCATTCACCACCTTGTGATCATACATAATCTCCAACAATTATTCTTCGTTCCCCCTAAAACACGGATATTATGATGTATGGCCTGTTTATCTATATATATGCAGCAAGAGTTTTCATTAACCAGATGGGCCTCCCTGAGTTTGCTCAGCAAATCTAGACCTTAATAGCTATAAGTGACTACCAATGCCAAAGAATTAACTTCTATTTGAAATTTTTCAAAATGAATTTTGAATTAGACTTTTAGAGGCTCTATTATTTGTTCTTCCATCCCAAGAGTAGGAAACAAAGACACTTTTTCCAATATCTTGTACATGTAGTTCCTATAAATCTGGGTGAATGTCCCTCTTCTCGAGGTCTCCAAAATTTGCTGAGGTTTCTGGCCTGCCAGGGAGTGGCAGACCTGCACAGGTCCTTGCTACTTGAGAGGCTAGGATGCTAGAAGCCAGGTGCTGTGTTTTGGGGAGAGGGGTTTAGAGGCCTTAGCTCCAATATAGCTCTGTAGTGGTGGCCTTGTTATATCTGACTAAATGAAAATCACTCCCAAGTATCACACTCTAGATACGGCCTTGGTGCACAGTTGCTTTGTCCAACTGTATCTTCATAAAAAGAAGCCTAAGTTTTTATCACACCCATGCAAATAATTACATTGCCATAAAAAGTAAAGAGAGTCAGTGAAAGTATTTGGTTTTGAATGCTAAGGGTGAGGGAAAATCAGATAACATTTTTAAAAGTTTTACAATTTAACTTGTGAATTAGAAATAGTTTTAAGAGAAAGAAATGAAGG
>NW_003852448.1:8491617-8512372 GCF_000181295.1 Otolemur garnettii
CTATGTTAACCAGCTTGATGAAAGTATTTCAAATTGTATATGAAAACACTACACTGTACCCCATGTTTGCATTAATGTATACAGCTATCATTTAATAAAAAAATTTAAAAAAATTAAAATTAAAATAAATAAATAAATAAATAAATAAATAAAAACACACCCAGGCTTGGCACCTATAGCTCAGGCGGCTAGGGCACCAGCCACATACACCAAAGGTGGTGGGTTCGGGCCCATCCCGGGCCTGCCAAACAGCAATGACAACTATAGTAAAAAAAAATAGCTGGGCATTGCGGTGGGCGCCCTTAGTCCCAGCTACTTGCAAGGCTGAGGCAGGAGAATCACTTAAGGCCAAAAGAACTGGAGGTTTCTGTGCTGGAGCACTCTACCACGGGTGACATAGTGAGACTCTGTCTAAAAAAAAAAGAAAAACACACACACACACATTATCTGCAAAGTGCAATAAAGTGAAGCAGGAGTCGAGATGTGCCTGTACACTCTCTCTCATTCCCCACCTACACACAAGGCCCAGAGGACCCGTGGAGGTCTCAGTGATGGGAGAAGCCACCCTGGCTTTCTCAGAAGCTCTCTGCCCAAGACCGTTCCTCTGGGCCTTTTCATTCCCCAGGTTTCTCTGACTCTACATCTGCCTCCACCCCACTCCCATTTACTTTACTCTTTCCATTTACGGAACTACTTGAATCCTGTCATCAATATACACACACCGGCACAAAAACAACAAAAAACTGTTACCATTAAAGAGAGACAAAGTGGGGGCGGCACCTGTGACTCAAGGAATGGGGTGCCAAGTTCAAGCCTGGCCCTGGCCAAAACTGCAAATTAAAATAAAAAGATAAAGAGAGACAAAGGAAATCAAGGTGTGCAATTAAGATATTCTGTTCTCACACTCACAGCAGCAGCAAACTGTTGAGGCAGTATGAGCCAGGTAATTATAAGACACACACACACACACACACAAAAGCATGACCCAGTCTCGCCAGCAAGAGCAGATCTCATACTCTTATAGAATGCCCAATTTACATCCACACAATTGTTTCATCATTAAAGAAAAGATGTCTTATTTTATCCCTTAAAAAATAAGACAAAACAAGCTTTAATGCATTTAAATATGCAGGTGACTTCTCCCTAGACTACACTGGCAGCCCAGGATTACTAACTGCATCTGAGTAGCTCAACATTAATTGGTATCTTCTGTCAGACCAATGACACCAGCTTTGTTTCATGAGCTTCCATAGCAGATTCTCATCTGAATGTACCAGCTCTCGATGTCCCCATCAACATGCGGAATGCACCATCAGTGGGAAAGTGTGTGTGGTCTGATCCATGCACAATGTCTTTGGCTTTAGGCCAAAAAAATAACCTTAATGAGCTTCAACATCTTCACAGATAAGAAGATGGGAACATACTAAATTATCTAAGCTTGATGCCAACTATGGCATCATATGCTACTGTGATATCTTTACCCTCCCAGATCATGAGCCCTGGCCCACTTACCCACAGCACTTCTCAGAGGTTGGTTGGGACGGTTATAAACCTACAGGGTGGTGCAGAGAACAGTGATCAAAAGGAGATCACAAGGAACAGACCTGTCCGGGGACTTTTGGCTTGAGGAGTGTGGTGTGAGTGCAAGTCCTCTTTGCCCAGTGCCATTCAGTCCCTACAGTCGTGACAGTAACGTACAGACATTTACAGGCACCAACTTTATTTGCCACTTAGCACAGAACAGCTGAGGAAACAAGAGGCAGGAAACAGTCACCCCCCACCCATAGATCTCTGCTATTTCACCGACCAGCTTCCCTCATTACTTGTCTACACAAACCTTTTATTCCCAACTTTCTGAAACCCTGTGTTTTCTTAGATACCCCTAAACTCTTAGCTCTTCCATGACACCAGTGGTAAAAGGAAAGGCAGCTTAGGAGAATAGAAATCGGGAAAGAATTAAAAGGCCGACATAACCATCAGACGGCACTCAGTAACCTGCCCTCTCACAGGGATTTGAGATCGATTTGCACAATTTCTTCTATTATCGTCAGTTCTTCCTCTTGGTTGAAACTTGACATCTTTTATTTGTTGCATACTTCAATCATCCCACAAATACAGTGGTTTTAACTACTTTATTATAAATGATAAACACTATCAATCAAACTATCAAAGGATGAAGGGAAAATTAGAACATACATCTCAGCCTGTCAAAGCATAAATTTTTTATTCACGGGGGATGGGTGGAGGGAGAGTGATTGGAGGGCTCACTTCTATGGTTTATCTTACAAGGGTACAGGTCAATCTTTCTAAGAGTAGAATATAAATGTCTTAACACAATAATTAAGAACGTGACATAAAGGTTATGTTAACCAGTTTGATGAAAATATTTCAAATTGTATATGAAAACACCACACTGTACCCCATGACTGCATTAATATACACAGCTATCATTTAATAAAAAAAAATTTATTTCCCATAATTAGGTATGTCTTCAGGAAATGAGCAGCAAGATGATTTATTGTAAATTCACTTGTGTGTAAAAACAAACGCATCCTGTCCCGGCCACAGCCACTTGTCTCCTTACCTCCTCCCCATCCGGTCTTACAACTGTCACTTAAAGTTGTGGTCATAGCACAAGCGAGAAGGGCTAGGCTGTAGGGCTCATGCCCCCATCTTCACACCTGCTGAATTGTCCAGCAGGGAAAGGCTGGGCCAAGAAGAAATATCACCATGGAGGCCACAATGACTTCTGCTTCAGCTCATCCTTGGGTACTTCCTCTAGCTGGCACAGACCCAAGGATGAAGCAGAAAAGTCTTAGAATATAAATGTTTTGACACAATAACTAAGTAAATGACACAAAGTCTATGTTAACCAGTTTGATGAAAATATTTCAAATTATACATGAATACACTACACTGTACCCCATGTTTGCATTAATGTATGCAGCTATCATTTAATAATTAAAAAAAAAGTCTACGTCCGAGTCATCAAACCCCATCTAGTGCCTCATTCAGAGGCACAAGTTACCACTTTTGATATGAATGAGCTGAACAAAATAAAATCTGCTCTAAATTGGAACAGGTGCTTATACGTATTGCTGCTTTTCCAAATCTTAACAATGAAGTTCTCAAAAACCTAAACAGTTAATAATTAGCTGAGTAGCCTCACAAACTATTGTTTATCATGAAGAAAGACAATTCTAAATTTGTATTTAAAGGACTCATTCCTAAGCTGTGAAGGGTCATAAATGACTATTTGAAAATCCTGGTATTTCAGGTGGTGCCTGTGGCTCAAAGGAGTAGGGCGCCGGCCCTATATACCGGAGGTGGTGGGTTCAAACCCGGCCCCAGCCAAAAACTGCAGAAAACAAAAATTCCTAGTATTTCTCTCAGCCTTTGAAAGTCTAACATATTTGCATTTAGTAGAAGACTAAGGACTTCCAGATAAAGACAGTAGCCTGGAAGACAGCAGCAACTGCTAACTAGGTCATGTTTGGTTGTTTTTTATGTTTTCTTTTCTTTCTTTTTTTTAACTAAATAATAACTGTGTACATCTAGGGGATACAGTGTCCTAATTTGATATAAAATGTGGAATGCTTACATCAAACTGATTACCATAACTATCACTTCACTTACTTATTTGTTGTGGTAAGACATTTATACTCTTCTCTTAATAGATTTGAAATGTACCATTGCATTGTGCACAATAGGTGAGATCCCACCAAATACCCTCCTCCCCTCTCCTCTCCCTCCTTTTTTTTCCTTTTTTCTGGACTATAATTGGGTTTTAACACTCATATGAATGTGTAGGTGATTATATGTCGGTTTCATAATAGTATTGAGTACATTGGATACTTTTTTTTCCATTCTTGAGATATTTTACTAAAAAGAATATGTTTCAGTTCCATCCAGGTAAACATAAAAAGATGCAAAGTCTCCATCCTCTTTTATGGCTGCATAGTATTCCATGGTATACATATGCCACAATTTGTTCATCCATTCATGGGTTGATGGGCATTTGGGCTGCTTCCATGATCTGGCAATTATGAATTGGACTAAAGTATACCCTTCTCTCCATATCCACACCAATATCTGTAGTTTGGGGATTTTGTGATGTGGGCTAATCTTACTGGAGTTAGATAATATCTCAAAGTGGTATTTGATTTGCATTTCTCTGATGATTAAAGTTGTTGAGCATTTTTTCAGGTGTTTGTCGGCCATTTGCCTACCATCTTCAGAGAAGTTTCTGTTCAAGTCTCTTGCCCACATAGAAATGAGGCTATTTGTTCTTTTCTTATTGATTAGTTTGAGTTCTCTGTGGATTCTAGTTATCAAACCTTTTCAGAAGCATAACCTGCAAAAATCTTCTACCATTCTGAAGGCTGTCTGTTGGCTTTACATTCAGTGCTCTTGACTGTGCAGAAGCTTTATAATGTGGACAGATCCCAGTAATATATTTCTGGTGTTTCCTCAATTGCCAGGGGATCCTCCTTATAAGATATTTTCCCAGGCCAGTTTCTTCAAGCGTTTTCCCTGTACTCTCTTCTAGTATTTTTATAGTTTCATGTCTTAAGTTTAAATCTTTTATCCAGTGAGAATCAATTTTTGTGTGATGAAAGATTGAGGGTCTAGTTTCAATCCTTTATAGGTCACTAGCCAGGTCACCCAGCACCATTTGTTAAACAGGGAATCTTTCCCCCAGCGAATGTTTTTTATGGGCTTATCAGAGATCAAATGACAATAAGTGGCTAGGTTCATCTCTTGGTTCTCTATTCTGTTCCATATATATACCTCTCAATTTTTGTGCCAGTACCATGCTGTTTTGATCACTATAGATTTATAATATAGCCTATTTTCTGTGTTTTCTGTCTCTTTGTTGAGCTTCTCATTTTGTTCTTATATGATTTTCCTGATATTATTAAATTGCTTATCTATGCTCATCTGTAACTCACTGAGCTTCTTCAGAACAACTATTTTGGTCTCTTTACTAGGCAATTCATGAATCTCTAATTACTTAGGGACAGTTACTAGAAATTTATTTTTTCTGTAATGGTGTCATATTTTCTTGGTTTTTCATGATTCTGCAGCCTTGCATAGGTATCTGCTCATTTCCTTCTGGTTCCTAGGTGTGGCTGGTACAGATTATCTGCTTTATACCACTACTTCCTGGAACAGCAAGATACAGCCTCCCTGAGTGGGCCCGCTGACCCCACACCCTGCAAGGACTGGGCAAAAATGCTGCAGTCATCACCTTTCAGTCAAAACATGACCTTTGGAAACTGTGTCTGCTTGCTTTCAACCCACCACTTAGAATTTCCTGCAGGAAACCTCTTTGGATAATGCCCTCGCCCCCAAAAGGCTTTGGCCCATGAGTCCCTCTCTCCCACTCCCCACCCCAGGACCTGTACCTAAAAAATGTTTACTTCCATTTTGTTTCTCTTCTAATCATGAAGGGGGTCCTCTCCATCTTAAAGATTCTAAATTAAAGCACAGGTCACTTGTGGTGGCAACATCTGCTGTGGCTTCAGGGAGGGGGAAAGGAGTAGAGTGATGTTTGTGGTACCTGGAGACAGAGAAGGTGACAATTGGTGAGGCCCTTGATGGCAAAAGCTATGGAAGGTGTGTAGTGGCCATGGGAGCTGTTGAGGTCCTCAGCAGATAAGACTGCCAGAGTCCTGTGCAGAGTAGACTACTGGGGACCACAGTGGTTCCTGCCTGTGGGTGATGTTAACAGCCTTGTCCTTCTCTGTTTCCCACTGTCTCCAGACATCTCAGCTGTGCTGATCCCCCCAGTGATCTGAGTGAGGGCAAAACCAAAGCTGGTCAGTCAGGAAGGGCCCTGAAAAGTCACAGAAGTTATTTTTCTGCCCTTTCTCCTTTCTTCTGTGAAGGGAAATAACAAGCCAGGGAATCTCCTCAGTGTCGACCTGGGGCATGAGATAATGCAGGCAAAATGAAACTGTTATTCCTACACTTTTTGTCTGGTTATTCTCATGGGTTTTGTTTTTTCTATTATATTGTTGTAGCTTCTTAAATGGACTCTTGAGCTCTTTTAGAGTTTTTTTATTTATGGATATCTGTCCAGTTGTTGTACTTTATAGGGCAAATAGAGGCTAGGATCTCCTGTTCCACCATTTTACTGGCATTAAAGTCCATTTTAAATTAATATTTGTGCATAATGTCATCCATACAATTGTAGATAGTTATTCTAGCAACATTTTTTAATTTCTTTGGCATCTTTGTTGAAATTTTAGAATCAGTTTCAGTCAATTCATACAACAAGCCTGTTGGGAATTTGATTGAGATTGTATTGAATCTATAGATAGATTTAGAAAGAACAAACATTTTAACAATATTGAATTTCCAATTCACAAACACAGTATATGTCTCTGTCTAATAACGTTTGTTCCTGAAGTAACATGCTTGCATACATTTTATTGCATTTTTCCTTAGGTAGTTTATGTTTCATGCTATTATAAATTACATTTTTATTTTATTTTCTAAGTATTTAATGACAATACATTAAATAGAGTTTTTAATATTAATTTTGTATATCAATCTTGTATTCTGTGACTTTGATAAATTTACCAGTTTCAGTAGGTTTGTTACCATTGCCATTATTGCTCTTTCCTTACAATTTTCTATGTAAAAAATTATGTGGCCTCTATATAAAGACATTATTTCTTTCTTTTCCATTCTTGTATGCTTTAACTTTCTTTTTATTACCTTATTGCACTGGTTATAACCTCTAATGCAAAGTTTATATAGTGATAGAAGTGGGGTCTTTGATTGATCCCTAATTTTAGAAGTAAAGTTAATATTTTACCATTGAACATGATGTTATCTGTGGGGTTTTCAAGTATGTCCTTTATCAAATTGGGGACATTTGTTTCTATTTTTAGTCATTTGAGATTTTTAAATACACATGTCTATCAAATTTTGTAAAATTCTTTGTCTGCATCTACAATCATGGAAACATATGAAAATATAAATTCACAGATAGATAAATACATGGTCAAATTTAGAATATCCTGTTACTGCAACTGAAGAATGTAAATCCTTCAAATCTCTACTATGAAGTTGAAAATTCAAGATGGCCAAAAATAATTGTAGCTAAGTTGTTAAGGAATACACAATATAAAAAGATAAAAATTGGGGCATCAATAACATAAAATGTGTGGACGACGACTGGAATTCTACAGGATTTGTACGTGACTGAAGTTAAGTTGTCATCAGCGTCAGACAGTCTGTTATAACTATAAACTTGGCACCTGTAGCTCAGTGGCTAGGGCGCCAACCACATACACCAAAGCTGGTGGATTCAAACCCTCCCCAGGCCTGCCAAAAACAATTACAACTATAATAAAAGAAAATAGCTGAGTGTTGTGGCAGCACCTGTAGTCCCAGCTACTTGGGAGGCTGAGGCAAGAGAATTGCTTAAAGCCTAAGAGTTTGAGGTTGGGCACCACAGCACTCTACCAATGGCAGCATAATGAGACTCAACACCAACAAAAAACAAACTATAGCTGATACACAATTAGAAAGAAAAAATAATCAAAGCTTAGCACTACTGTAATCACCAAATCATAAAGGTAAGCAACAAGAGAAGAAGAAAGGAAAAAAGAATCTATAAAAAAAAAAACAAACCAGGAAACAACCTATCAATAGCAACCTTGAATATAAATAGATTAAACTTTCCAATCAAAATACATAGAATGGCTGAATGGAAAAATCAGCAAAACAAAGAATTATTTCTTTTAAAAAATAAACAAAGTTGAATAATCCATAGCTAGACTAAGAAATAAGAGCAAGAGGATTCAAATAAATAAAATCAG
Organism: Otolemur garnettii; assembly: GCF_000181295.1. Taxonomy (NCBI): domain Eukaryota; kingdom Metazoa; phylum Chordata; class Mammalia; order Primates; family Galagidae; genus Otolemur; species Otolemur garnettii. The sequence goes on from NW_003852448.1 coordinate 8,499,453, forward strand.
AAATGAAAATGGAGGTATTACAACAGATGCCTCAGAAATGGAAAGGATCCTAAAGGACAGTTATGAATGATTACATGCCAACAAATTGGATAACCATAAGAAATGAATAAATTTCTAGAAAAATATAGCATACCAAGATAGAATCAGGAAAAAATAGAAAGTCTGTATTGGCCAGTTATAAGTAAATAAAGCAGTAATTAAACACCTTTCTTTGTTAAGAAAAGCCCATGACCAAACAAAGCCAGCTTTATGGTTGAATTCTACCAAACATTCAAAGAAGAATTGTATGCATTACCAATACTTCTTAAAACCTCCTAAAAAAAAATAGAGCTAGAGAAAATACTTCCAAAAATATTTTACAAGGCCAGCATCACCTTGATGCCTAAGCCAGACCGACCCACCACAAAAAAAGAAAACTACAGGCCAATATCTCTACTAAACATTGATGCAAAAATCCTTACAAACTGAATTCAACAGCATATCAAAAATATAATACACCATGAACATGGGGTTTATCCCTGTCTGGTTTAACATATGCAAATCAATCAATGTGATGCACCACATTAACAGAATAAAAAATGAAAATCACATGACCATCTCAACAGCTGCAGAAAAAAAAACACTCAACCAAGTTCAACATCCTTTCATAATAAAAACTCTCAAAAAAATAGATATAGAAGAAAATTCCCTTCTCTCTGATGGTTAATGTGAGGTGTGGGTTATTTGGTTTCCTACTTGAGAAGAGCCTGAGCAAGTTATCGGTAGGCAATGAAGACTCAGTCTAGTTGGCAACCCTCAGAATTTAGAGTATGCCTCAGACTTGTTATACTTGATAGGCAAGGAAGCAAAGTATTACCCATTAATCCCTGACTGTCAAGGATTGAGGGATACTCCCAGGGGAATTAATTGCCTGGGACTCCCTGCCTTTCACCATTTGTTTGTCAAGCATTATTCTGCAGAGACAAAGCCATTGAGCAGAAAATTTAAGGTGCTTGAAGTGAAAAGTAATGAGAATGGATGGTAATGGGGAATAGCAAGATGCTATTAGAAAGACAGTTACAATATCTGTTACAAAAGATATTTAACAAATATCAAAGACATAGTAAGAACAGGTGAGGCTCCTGCTTCAGAAGGGCTGAATGGAGACAATAATCACATCAGTTGTTACTTGAACCAGTCTTCCAAGACACTGTTCAAAAACAAAGTGGACAACAATAAATTAAAAAAAAAAAAAAAGTGGAGATCAGATTGCCAGTTTCTAGTCCCACAGGTAAGAAGCTTGGAAGTCACCACTCCATCCTAACAACAAGTAAAAAGCTAAATGGACAGCATGATCAACTATCTTCTAAGGTCCATAAGAAAAGTGAGGTGACAGGGCAAACCACTGCCCCCCAAATTGGAGAGACAGATAGATACAGAGAATTGCAGTAATGGAGCAGAAACCTGCACAGAGGTAAGAAAGCCTGAACTGTGACTGACAAATTGCTGCAGTCTAGAGGTGTGGACAAGGCTCAGAGGTGAAAACTCCAAGGGATCTAGTCAAAGATCCACGGCTTTTGTGAGTTTCATCTGTAGGAACTCAAAACTGATTTTCAGAGTAAATATGGAGGAAAATTCCCCTAAAATTTTGTACTTCTGGCAAAAGAAAGTGAAAGTATGCATTTTTAAATGCCCCAGAGCATTCTGTTCTTCTTAACTAAGTCTTCTCTCAGGAAATATTAGTTAACCAGAGCTTAATCTGCTAGGGGTTTATCAGAGTTTAACTGACCAACCCAGCCAGCTTTAAGCCATCATGTCTCATGTGAGAAGGGAGAGAAAATCTGAGAAACACTTAGGAAATCCACAATTCCGAGGCACAGGCTCACCAAAAGACTGAAACCTAATCATAGGACTGTACCATGCTTCCTTTCCCTCCATGTCTTACCACCACATTACTTAAAAAACAACCACATTGGCAGGAAATTACCAATACAATTCGCTTTCGCCAATACATAGTTCCAGCTGCCAAGAAAAAGTCACAAAGCGTACTAAACAGAAGAACACAGTCTGAAGAGACAAAGCAAGCATCAGCACCAAACAAGGCAGGGATGTTACAATTATAAGGCAAGGAATTTAAAATACCTGTGATTAACAAGCTGAGAACTCTAAGGGAGAAAGTAGACAACATGAAAGAACAAATACGTAATGTAAGCAGAGAAATGGAAACCCGAGAAAGAACAAAAAAGATAAGCTAAAGATCAAAAACTCTGTAACAGAATTGAAGAGGCCTTTATTGGGCTTATCGATAGACTGGACAAGACGAACATCTCTGAGCTTGGAGACATAAGATTAAAAACCTCAAAAACTGAAAAGCAGGGTGGTGCCTGTGGCTCAAAAGAGTAGGGCGCTGGCCCCATATGCTGGAGGTGGTGGGTTCAAACCCAGCCCTGGCCAAAAACTGCAAAAAAAAGAAAAAAAAGAAAATAAAAACCAAAAGAGAACAGAATATCCTAAAATGTGAGACAACTACAAAAAATGTAAAATACTTGTAATGGGAATTGCAGAAGAACAAAGAGAGAAAGGAACAGAAGAAATATTTGAAACAATAATCACTGACAACTCCACAAATTAATGTCAGCCACCAAACCACAGATCCAGAAAGGTCTGATAGCACCAAGTTGGATAAATGAAAAAAAATTTTAACTAAAAATCCTACACCTAGGTATATCATACTCAAACTATAGAAAATCAAAGACAAATAAAATATCCTAAAAGAAGACAGAGGAAAAAAACACATTCCTTATCAACAGCAAGGGTAAGAATTATATCTAAATTCTCCTCAGAAACCAGGCAAGCAAGAAGATCATGGAGTGAAATATTCATAGTGTTCAGAAGAAAAATCTACCAACCTAAAACTCTGTACTGTGAAAAATTATTTTCAGACAAACAAAAATTGAGAGAATTTGGTGCCAAGACACCTACCTTGCAAGAAATGTTAAAAAGAAGTTCTTTAGAGAAGAGAAGGAAAATAAAATATGTCAGAAACTTGGACCTACATAATGAAAGAAAGATCATTGAAAGGAATAAGTGAATACAAAATAAAAACTTTTATTTTTCTTATTCTTAATTGACCTAAAAGAAAACAGTTTGTTCATAATAATCATACCAAATAATAGCAACAATGTATTCAATTATGCATACTTATGTTTATACTTATATTTGCTTATACTTATATATAGTGGGTTTTGATTAGTTGTAAGGGCAGATTGTAAACTCTAGGGCAAAAAAATCTTTTAAATATAACTAATATGGTAAGAAAGGAGAAAGATAAAATCATATAAAATGTCCAATAAAACCACAAAAGGTAGAAAAAGAGTGGAAGACAAAAATAGAAACAAATAACAAGAGCAACAAATAGAAAACAATAACAAATATGATAGATATTAATCCAAATATATTGATAATTACTTTGACTATCAATGGTATATATGTATCAATTAAAAGATTATCAGAGTATTTTTTTAAAAAGACCCAACTATAGAATTATATCTACAGAAAACCCACTTTTAACATAAAGATACATATGGATTCAACATAAATGGAGAAATATATACCATGATAATACTAATTAAAAGACAGCAGGGGCTTGGCGCCTATAGCTCAACCGGCTAAGGCGCCAGCCACATAAACCTAAGGTGGTGGGTTCGAATCCCCAGCCCGGACCCGCCAAACAACAATGACCGCAACGTGCTAATAGCCGGGCGTTGTGGCGGGCACCTGTGGTCCCAGCTACTTGGGAGGCGGAGGCAGGAGACTCGCTTGAGCCCAGGAGTTGGAGGTTGCTGTGAGCTGTAATGCCACAGCACTCTACCCAGGGGGACAGCTTGAGGCTCTGTCTCAAAAAAAGAAAAAAAAAAAGACAGCAGGAATGACCACATTAATTTTAGACATAGTAGATTTCAAAGGTATCACGGGTAGAGAAGAGTATTACACAATGATAAAGAAATCAATTCCCCAAGAAGACATAACAATTCTTAACATGTTTTTCCCTAAAAACAGAGAATTAAAATATGTGAGGCAAAAACTGATGGAACTATAAGAAGAAATATGTGACTAGAAGGAGATTCAACACCCCTATAATAGAAATGGGCAAATACAACAGGCAAAAGACCCAGTAGGGTCAATATGTCAGTTCTTCCCAACTTGATCTATAGATTTAGTGCACTCTCAATCAAAATCCAAGCAAGTCATTTTGTGATTATTGAAAAACTGGTTCCATAATTTATATGGAGAAGCAAAAGGCCCAGAATAGCCAACATAATATTGAAAAAGATGAAGGCTGGAGAACTAATATTATCCAACTTCAAAACTTACTACAAAGTCATAAGTAGTCAATACAGTGTGGTACTGGTGAAAGAATAGATAAATAGATCAATGTAACAGAAGAGAGAACTCAGATAGAGACCCACATAAATATAGTCAACTGATCTTTGATAAAAGAGTAAAAACAATACAATGAAGAAAAAATGGTCTTTTCAATAAATAGTCCTGGAATAGTTAGACTGCCACATGAAAGGAAGGAAGGAAGGAAGGAAGGAAGGAAGGAAGGAAGGAAGGGTAGGAAGGAGGGGAAGGAAGAAAGAGTCTAGATACAGCCTTATTCCCTTTCACAAAAATTAACTCAGAAAATAAATCACAGACCTAAATTTCAATGCAAAGCTATGAAACTTTTATAAGATAACATAGGAGAAAATCTAGGTAAGCTTTACAGTGACTTTTTAAATACAACACAAAAGGCACAATATGTGAAAGAAAGTTGATAAACTGAACTTCATTAATATTAAAAGTTTCTGCTCTGTGAAACACACTATAAGGGAATGAAAATACAATCCATAGACCAGGAGAAAATACTTGCAAATGACATATCTGATAAAGGACTGTTACCCAAAATGTACAAAGAATTCTTAAAATTTACAGACACCTCACCAAAGAAGTATATACATGTGTATATTTTATATACATATCAAAATATATATATGAAAATACACTCCACCTATGTCATTGAGTAAATACAATCTAAAACAATGACATACCACTGTAAGCCTACCATGTTTCCCTGAAAATAAGACCTACCCCCAAAATAAGCCCTAGCAGGATTTCTGTGCATTTGTTAAATATAAGCCCTACCCTGATAATAAGACCTAGTGATGGGTGTGGCTATGCAGTGTATACAGATGGATTAAATGTTTTTCTGAGGGGAAAGAAAGCATCACTGTTATGAAGAGAAGTCAGAACAGCCAGTAACAAGCAGAACTGACAAAAACATTGTAAAAATTCATCAAATTATACAACAAAATCATCAGCTGACTATCTGAAGTGCAGCAGACCAAGTAAACATTGACAGAGAAGCAGTTAGGAAAATCTTAACTGACAATTTTGGCCAATAACTGAGGCACCAGCTCACATGGCACTGTCTGTGAGGGAAATTTTAGCCAGTAAACAAAAACTGTATTGGAACACCCTCCCTACTCATGTGATCTGGCCTCCAATGACTTTTATTTACCTGAAGATAAAGGAAGTATTGAAAGGAAGACATTTTGATGACATTCAGAATATCAAGAGTAATACAATGAAAGTTTTGATGGCCATGCCAGAAAAAGAGTTCCAAAATTACTTTGAAGGGTAGACTAGGCACTGGTGTCGTGCATAGCTTCCCAAGGGGAGTACTTGGAAAGGGACCATAATGATATTCAGTAGTGAGGTATGTAGCATTTCTTCTAGGATGAGTCTGAGAAGTTGATAGTCATACCTTTCATACATGGAAGAAACTTAAATGCTTATCACTAAGTGAATCTTAGGAGTGATAAGGCTATGTGCTATATGATTCCAACTGTATGACTTTAGCTTAGTCCAAAGCATGGGTGGGTTATATAGTGAAAACCTAGGTGTCCACCACCTCCCTGATGAGTGCTTCTGTCTCTTTAAGTCAATATCACTGCCCTCCCTGAGCTTCCTGAACTCTGCAGTCAGCAGTCAGCCAGGCTCAGTGACTTCCTCTGTGTGCTAAGCCGTCTGCCCTCACAACTGAAGGGAAAGCAGCAGGTTCAGACTTCTTGGAGCCAAATTCAGAGCCTGTCACCAGGAAGGGTGAGTCTGAGCCTGGAAGGCAGTTGGGGAAGGGAGCGGAGGGCCACAGGACAGACTCAGCACCTGAAGGTGTTGTCCTAACACAGCTCTCTGAGCAACCACCTGTGTTCTGCTTGGAGCTGGAATAACCACACACTTCCAGGAGTTTAAGGACATTATGAGTTTCAGGTGGAGTACATTTGGAAGCAGAGGTAGTATCTTTGCCAGCTCCAGAGCACACACATTCTTACTTGGGACTAAACCATTTCTCTTTCTCCCTGTATCAGAGAAGTGTTAAAACTATTGAAGGGAACAAAATACACCAAAGAAGGCAGTAAACAGTCCCCAAATGTAAATCCAGCAAAGGTGAAAGATATGTCTGAGGATGTAGAAGCAATTCTAACCTCAGAACAAGTTAAAAAGTGAAAATTCTGTATACACGTATACCTGAGCTGAATCCTCCAATCCTCCACCTCTTGGCACTGTCCACAAAGGGGAGAGGTCTTTCAGCAGATGTCTAAGGTCATGAACATCATCTTTAAACTCTTGTCCTACAAGAGCAACCCAGGACCCATCTTGGTGCTGACCCATCTGAATTTCTTCATCTGTATTTTGAAGGGGGAGGCTAAGGAAACCAGTTCCCAGGGCAGATCCCTGGGGAGGCTACACTGGGAGCCCCTGGAGAAGGGAGATGCCTATCAAAATACAGGGACAAATCACAATGTGTGGAAATTCTGCTTTTTATTTTAAAGAATCCCATAAATAATTTCAAAAAGAGTAAGTTTGGGGAGGCATTAATCCAGAGAATGTGGAGACTCCTTGGAGTTTTAAGATAATAAGAATTTACGGGTTTTACTTTCTCTAATAACTATATGACCATTTTAACCTCAGATTTCGGCTCTTATGAACCTTGGATTCACTTTCAACCCCCAGTCCAAACTATATGGAAAGTTCCATGGCCTTCCCAAAGTTTTATGGATTCCCCAGCACACTCATTTTCATCTTTGACAAGGACTTCTTGCTTTGGTTAAACCCTTGTTCTCTGCTCTGAATCTTGGAGCTGTCTTTTCATTTCTGCTCTTGCGTTTGTTATGGAGTCTGCTGATTTCTACATGCAAAATAATTAATCATGTAAGGCCAGTGGTAAGAACTTTACTGAAGGCTTTAGGGAGGGGTAGAGGAAGTTCCTACAGAAACAGCCTTGGATTGAGTACAAGGCAAACCTGTTCTTCGGGTCCCTCATCAGAGACAGTTATTCATCCAGCCTCCCTCTCTGCTCTTCCCCAGTGTGTGGTGTCGCAGGGAGAGAACACAGGCACCTGGAGTGGCCAGGGTGGGAGACAGGAAGAGGTGCAGTTTGCCTTGGATGGTGAGCACAGACCAAAATACAGAAGAGGGTCAGTAGCCAGGACCAGGGGAGCTGCATTCAGGTGCTTTTGTGATCAGGCAACTTGGATCACAGAGTGTTTAACTGTATTAAATAATGTTTCAAATTGGCATAATCTTTATTTGGGGAAAAGCCTCAGATTTGGAGGGGTCAAGAACAGTGTCTGAGTCTCTCCAGGACCCAGTCTCTCCTGGACAAAGTTCATATCTAGGCAAGCAAATAGAAACAGTTGACTTTGTGAGAGGAGAGCTGAGAGCTCTTGGGTCAGTTTATGAAACGCATTCATGAGACAGAGAGACCCAAGATTTACCCAGTGTCTTCTCATTTGTTTCCTACACCAGTTCCCACTAAGGCAGATCCCTAAATCACTGAGAAAAATATTCTCATATTCAAAGTTACCTGACATCACTTCTAAAGTTGGACTTATTACTTACTTAACTTGCCTTCTTTCCCCACCCCACCTCATCCCAACTCCCACAAACACACACAAACCACAACTAGATTTTAAAATCTGTGAAGGCAGGAACAATCTCTTTTCACTGTTATCCTCAACATTACCTCTGTGGCAAATGATTATGACAATGAGCCATTCTATGACTATTCCAGGTGAGCATGGGACCGCAAGAGAAGACTGGAAGACATGAGGAGCTTATTTGTGGTAAGAACACGTGTCTGAAGAACACACTTGCCCCTGTATGTTTGTGCCTGGGTTGGGTACAGAGATGATTCAAAGCTAATGTTCAGACATGCTACTTTGGGGAGAAAATTCCTTTAGCTAGCCTCCAAATGATAGAGGGGTTGTGACCGCCAGGATATCACAGCAAAAGCCTTGGCACCACCTCTGCCCCAATCTACTGTGAGATATTGGGAAAGCCCTTTGACTGCTCTGGGCCTTAGGAACTGAGCTTAATAATTGAGGCCCTGACCTTCTCCTCAGTCAGTGGTCAGAGTATAGAAGATTGTGGGAATATGGTTTTCCAAAGAATGTGCTGGAGAAAAATTTTTAAGAGTTAAAACATTATTAGGCAGGAGGGTTCCAGAGAGAGAAGTGAGAGAGGGAAAGAGACAGAGAAGGGAGACTCAGGGACAGAAGACGGGCAGTGGAGACAGACTGAGAATGAGAGTCCCTCTCTGACATTGGTTCTGCTGTTGGATTTTACAAAGATCCAAGTCACAGAAGGAAAGAGGAATGGGGATTCACGCTCGTCATCTCCTTTCAATGACAAACTTGCATGGGTGGGGTAAGAGCAGAGTGATGACAGTCAGACCAGAATGAGGGTATTTAGTGGAAGAGAGATGACATTCAGAATAGACAGGAAATAGGTGGGGGTTGGAATAAACCTTAATCATTTATTTTTCACCTGACCCCCCCAAAAATGTCTGTGCCTTCCTCCCAGTTTTGTGAGGCATGAAATTCTTGTAATGATGAGTGGACTCACCTGGTCAGGAGCCCAGCACTAAAGAACAGCTTATGGCTCAGGGTCATCATGAGTAGTTGAGTCTATAACATGCTTCACATTCAATGTTCCACTTAATCCTCAGAGGAGCTTTTAAGGTAGGTTGACCAGTTATTATTCTCTCTACTTTCAATATGAGGAAATTGAGGATGGCAGAAGTTAGATCAGGCCAGAAACAGTTACCCATGAATGATGCAGTGCTGTGCAACAGAATCCTATGAATGACGTGGGTAAGAGTCACCATATCCTACAAAATACTGACATGAAAATGTTGTATGGCACCAGGACAGCTAATTGGGGCTGTGGTTAGATTTTGCAACAGAAATGAACCCATGTGCCCTGCGTCTGGCTGCCATCTTTGGAAATGTGCTGCCTTGGTTAAAGAGGGCCATCACTTTCCTTCTGAGATGTGGAAACCTCAGTGTCACGCAGGCTATACCAGTGGGAAAGAAGAAGCCAAGAGAAAAACTGGACCACTTTCCCAGGTCTCAGGCTGGAGGACACCAACACAAAACAATTACAAACCTCTTGTTAGTTTTAATTCTTGGCATTCTCAATGCTTGAAACTAAATTCAGTTTCCTGTTAAGCTTGTTCTCACCTCCGTAGTAAAATAAGGTTAAAATTCACTTCTGGACAAAAACAAGAAAACTACCCATAGTAGTAATAATGAAATTTACCAAGACAAATGATACAACCAGAAGATTGTAGAAGGGTAGATTTGGAAAACACTATGGAGGTCATCAAAATCAAATCCCCTTCATTTAAAGAGTGACAAAGTAAAATTCAGAGATGGCCTTCTTCATTGACTTCAGTAGAAAGGCAGATGCCACAGCCCAGGTGTCCTGCCTTCCAGGTGTGGGCAGTTCCTAAGACCCTGAAACTTCCTCTCTCCTAATAAGAATCAGCATCTAGCAGCACCTGTGGCTCTAGGAGTAGGGCACCTGCCCCATATACCAGAGGTAGTGGGTTCAAACTAGCCCCGGCCAAAAAAAAAGAATCAGAATCTAAAGCTAATTCCTGACTTTTGAATGAGACTAAGACAATTCAGGCGCACTGGACTTGCAATCTCCTCTGCCCTTAAATACAACTGCAAGGATGGCAGCTGAGGCTGGTGTCATCTGGCTGGTTAGGAATAAAGTGTTAGGCTTTGGTCTCTAGGATGGAATGATAGATTCCATTCTGGCTGCCACTGAACTACATGACTTCAGACTTTGAGGTCCCTAAGCACCTGCAGAGAGAAATGCTTGCCCTGGCCCAGACAGCATAAAGATTTCAGGAAGGAGCTGGTCTCAGAGAAGTGAAAATCAAGACTTTGCCTCATCATCTTGGACTCTGTATATTAGAGTGACCTGGAAACCATCATCTTATATCAGCTCAACCACCCAAGGGTTGGTGTAGAATCATGTATTGGGACCTAGAAATGCCCAAGATCTGAATTTTAATCAGGAAGCCCTCACCCCAGAATAAAGCTGTTTATTTGCCACTCCAGCTGACATGATGACCTCTTATTCCCAGCCCCCTCAAAGGAATGACTCAGAGTCCCTGAACACATACTAAATGCCGGCCACTCTGCTCAGCACTTGGGTGAATTAGCTCATCTAACCGTTTCAATAACTCTCTGAAAAACAACCAAAGTCATTCTTCCTATTTTATAGAAGAGGAAAATTAAGATTCAGAGACATTAAGCAACCCAATTAACCAGCAGAGAGGCAATGGGTTAAACCCAAGGCTTCTGACTCCAGATCCCACCCAGTAACCAGCATCCCTTCTTCCAGGTGTGGTTTCTGGATGTTAGAGAGCCCATCACAAGTGTCAGGTATGGAAAGCCCCATGAGAATGCAGGGGGAGATGAAGACCCTATGTAGCTTGTACATATGCTGAGGACCAGAAGGAGCTAGTGTCAGCTGAAGAAACGGCCTCTAAAAACAAGTTCACCAGGTGGTGAGGTATCTACAGGTACATGTGGTGAAGCCAAAGAGGAAAGGAACAGATGGGTAAGGATCACCCAGGAGTTCAAAGTCTCTGCTCAGATCACCATATAAAAGTTTGCTTCAAAAGCAAAGATCGAAGCCACCATTCTTTGTTCAAAAGGCATCTGGGATATCCTTTTACTCGGGATACCTCAGGTTAAGATTTGGAAGCTTACAAATAATTTGTCTCACAGGTTCAGCAGAGGACAGCCGGGCCCTGCAGGAGCCCACGCTGAGGCTCATCCTGGCTGGGAAGACAGGAGCAGGCAAGAGCGCCACCGGGAACAGCATCCTGGGCCAGCGGCGCTTCCTCTCCAGGCTCGGAGCCACGTCTGTGACCAGAGCCTGCGCCGTCGGGGTCCGGTGGTGGGAAAAGTGGCGCGTGGAAATCGTCGACACTCCGGACATTTTCAATTTTGAAATCCCCGAGGCAGGGCCCGTGTGGGAGGAGAGAGGTCGCTGCTACCTGCTCTCCTCCCCGGGACCCCACGCGCTGCTGCTGGTGACCCAGCTGGGCCGGTTCACCGCCCAGGACCAGCAGGCCGTGAGGACAGTGAGGGCGATGTTCGGGGAGGGCGTCCTGGAGCGCACGGTCATCGTCTTCACCAGGAAGGAGGACCTGGCTGGCGGCTCCCTGCAGGATTATGTGCGTGACACAGAGAACCGCGCCCTGCGGGAGCTGGTGGCCGCGTGCAGTGGCCGAGTCTGTGCCTTTGACAACCGAGCCGGCGGCCAGGAGCAGGAGGCCCAGGCAGAAGAGCTGCTGGGGCTGGTGGGGAGCCTGGTCAGGGAGAACGGGGACACGCACTACACCAACGAGGTGTACGGCCTGGTGCAGACCCTGCACTGGGAGTGCCCCGAGGAGCGGCTCCAGAGGGTGGCAGAGAAGGTGGCGGCCCGCATACGCAGGGCCCAGGGGTCCTGGCTGCTGTCCGGGCTGTGGGAGTGGCAGAAGTGGCACAAGTCCCGCGGGAGCAGCTGGCGGATCAGAGTGCTTATCCTTCTAGGGGGCGCGCTCCTGCTCTACCTGCTGTTCTGGAGGTGCAGGCGTGAGGCCTTTCCTGAGGTCACACCTAGCTGACCTTGTAAGTGTGACCCTGACCCATCAACGCACTATTGATGTGACCGTGGCTCCTAGAGTTCTGCGTCTGAGCTCACAGACTGCCCTCCCTGGCCTGGCCCTAACCAGCTAACTCGAGAGTCTGCCAGCACCCACCCTCCCCCACCAAACCTTCCCTGCTCTCCACCCCTGGGCCCGGGGACCAAACGCCCGGGTGGAGACTCTCCTCTGGTAGGAGCCAAACGACCACTGTGGCCTTTGCGCATTTCCCACAGAACTCAGGCTGCCTTTCAATTTGTACCTTACCTAACATATCACATGATGTAATCTAATCATGTTTAACCTTATATTAAATAAAAATACAAAAAAACCAGATGAGGAGCATTGAGCTTCCCATTCCCCACATTCCCTACAGGACCAAAAAGGAGCAGAGCCTCAGTCCTGTGCCCCTGGGTTTAATGAATGACCATGTTGTGTGAAATGAAGTCGGTATTTGTAGATGCTTGTTCCTCTGCCTTATATGCCCAACAAACAAAGATGTCACTGTTTGTCATCCCTGCCTGCGAAACTCTGCAGAGTAACACCCATGCTGGTGGGTGATGGTGGGAGGAGAACATAGCAGTGTGGAACCTTCCATCTGCACTGGCAGGGAGCGTCCCTCATGCATCCCCAGCCAGACCTCTCAGAAACTAGAATGCAGATGATTCTGTAATTCTGAGGAGAGTATAACTAGAGCCTCAGTTCCTAGGCTCTTGAGGGCCTACCGTAAGTCTACTTCAGGGAGGCTTATACACTCACAGGTGAATGTGTAAATAAGATGAGTAAGTTCTGGAGATCTTCTCAGCTCAAGAATAAATCAAACAAATTGAAGAAGTTTGGAAATTTTTCTTTTTTTAAAATTTTTTTTATGTCAACTTATTACTTTGAAGGTTTTTTTTTT
>NW_003852448.1:8512995-8549976 GCF_000181295.1 Otolemur garnettii
AGGCGCGGAGCCAACACCTGGCTGTTTGTTGTTGTTGTTGTTGTTGTTGTTGTTGTTTGGCAGGCCCAGGCTGAGTTTGAATCTGCCAGCAGTGGTGTATATGGCTGGTGCCATAGCTGCTGACTTATAGGCACCAAGCCAGTCAGTCAGCTTTTATGGACAATCTCTGTGCAATTGCCCATAACCTATTCCTGTAATATACTTTTTCATATGGTGAATTTTCTTTTTAGTTTCATTTTATTCTTTTCCTTTTCTTTTACTTTTTTTCACTATTTTAAATTGTTAGCATTATTTTTTAAAATGTTTTATGCTGTAAATTTCATCTTTACATCACTTCCAATACCAGAGGTATAAATTTTATAGAGATTTTGAGAGAATTCTAATCCTTTTATGCATTTTTTGCAAATTTGAGTTGACAAAAGTGCGTTATCACAACGTTGACTTTGTGTGTATTATGTGTGTATGTAAAAATGTTGAAACTTCTTCATATAAATAAAAATACATCCTTTTTGTATGTCTGCTTATGAAAGGTAAAATTTTTCAAGATCTTAGCTCTTTGGGAGCTACCAACCATGGCAGCTTTTGATTGATCTCATTGAAGGACTTAGGTTGTCTGTCATGGCATTTCAGATGACTGCAGTTATAAAGCTGGGTGCTCACAATTACCAACCATAGTGATATGCATTTATACATTTCCCTTCTTTGCTTATTTCTTTATAAAGACAGGTTGCCTGCTCAGCATCAATACACCTGCTGTGACTGTCATTAGAACACCTGAGTGTTAATGCTTGCAAAATTATGTGTTGTTTTTGCCTGTGTAAAGTGGCCTATGAAATGTTATGTCAAGTTTTTATGTTTCCCAAATAAATCCTACTTTAAATGTGTAAATAAATACCCTTAAAGAACTTTGGAAGGGATTATTTATTTATTTTTAATTGTTTTAGGCTCATCGAGGGTACAAAGAATTAGGTTACACTGTTTGCATTTGTTAGGTAAAGTCTGTCTTATAATTGTGTCCCTCTCCCAAGAAGTGTGCTATACACTACAACCCCCAGCCCCCCTCTCCTCCCCTCTCCTCACTCCCTTATTTCCCTGCCCCCCCCACCTTAAATTTATTTGAGTTTTTCTCTTATGTGGGTATGTACTAGATTGTGTACTGGCTTCGTATTAGAATTGAGTACATTGGATTCTTGTTTCTCCATTCTTGTGATGTTTTACTAGGAAGAATGTGTTCCAACTCTATCCAGGTTAATGTAAAAGAGTTTTTAAAGAATTTTTAAATTATTTTTTCCAGAATTATATTTTTGGGATTTTGATCATTTGGGATTATGTCTTTTGAGATTATGATTGGCTCCCATCTGCCCCACACATAACTAAAACTGAATTTAGGACACACTGGAGAAGGGGGTATATTTTTCAGGCAGTGTGTTATGAAGCTGTCTGTATATGTGAGAATATACACAAAAGGATAGAGGATGCCACAAAAAATACAGTAGAACCTCCATACTTGACCTCCTCCCTACATTGATCACCTCCTTAAATTGACTTCTTTTTCATAGACCAGACATGGTCTGTGTGAGCTCCCAAGCTGCTGGTGAGCTCTTCTACCCTTATAAGCCCTAATTCCTCATGTGGACCATCTCCACATGTGGATCAGTTTGTTACAGTCTCTTGGTCAATTTACAGATGTTCTACTCTATCTGAATTAATGGATAGAAAAATCTATAGCTCTCCTAAACTTGGACAACAACTCCAGGCTCCCTGGACTTACACCAGCTACTCCCCAGGAGGATCTCAAGCCTTTGCCCTCAGATTGAGAGTCCAGTGAGAAGGGTAGGTGGAGTAGTTTATTTCTCCCTCTCCCATGTCTCTGGCAGTCAGTGGGCTCCCACGCTGCTGGTGAGCTCTTTCACTATAGGCGAAATGCCTATATGCCTCTGGCCAAAAAAGCCATTTGAGAGAGAGTAGTAAAAAGACTTTGTGCAGGCATACTTGTGATAAACTGAGGCAGAATCCCAAATGACCAAGTTGGTTGCAGGCCTAACATGACCAAGGCTTTGGCTGGAATAGCATTTCCAGAGATGTCCAGACTGCATTAAGGAATTAAGGTTGACTTTATAAGGCCAATAAAAAAGCCCTTTGGAAAACTGGCCAGATACCCATCAGTAACTTTTCCTGATCTGTGGTAACAAAGGTCACTTGCTGATGGGTCCAGGAATGGAAATGTGCTCAGGGACCTCAAGAGAAGAGGAATTTACCCAATGCATACAGGTATCTAATGGCACAGATGAAACCTGGGCTCGTGAAAGGCTTTAAGAAGTCCAGCCTGAAAATTCCTTATAAAAGATTCCAGCAAAAAAGCCTGACTTAAGGCCTACATGAGAATGGAGGTTTGCACACAAATTTCTGTATGCCCAAGAAGTTTCTTTATGCCTGTTTAAAGATCTGAAGTAACAGCCTCCAAATGACAAGGCCAGCAAGGGCAGGTATTCAATCTACCTTTTCCTCTCCAGCCTCAGGCTTCATCAGATAAGAACAAAGAAGTAATGGCTGACAACATATTCTCCATTAAGTTATGTTAAATTGGGTTATGTTGAAAGGGTTATGTTAAAAGTTGTATGTTGAGTGGATTATCAGATTACTAGGAGCTAATCACAACGTAGTCACATGATGTTTAAATGGATCAATGAGGTCATTGCTATATAGTACACATGTACAAAATTCCCTATGTAAACCAACCGTAAATAAAGAAGCTCGCCATTTTGCCTGAGCAAGCAGATGGTCACCTTTATTTAAAACACAATTTTAATAAGTGTGCTTATTCTCCGCGACATCGCTTTTCCATGAGACCCCTAATGGCAACATTTCACCCTTATAAACCCCAAAGTTCTTGCCACCAGGGAACTGGAGTTTCTCAATCTCAAAGCACCGGGCTGCCAACACCTCCTCCCCCACCCCCACCCCTGGGCCATTTGCCATCACTACAGACCTAAGCTGAGGTGGCTGGTGCCATATTGCTCTCCACCCACCATGCACGTTTGTCCTCCCCAGGGGTCTTCATCCCCTCAGTTTTTGTCTCATTCCCACACAAACATTTACTAACTCTGGTCCAGAATGCAGGAGCTACAAGAGGCCAGTGGGTTTCAGGGGATCTGCATAACACCAGACCTGGACATGTTTGGTGAGCTGCCTTCTGGAAAGAGAGAAAGAGATGTCCAGAGTACTAGCTTTCTCCCATTAACATGCTTTTGTTCCTTTTCCTGTGTCCAGCCCATGGCTGCTGAGAGATGGTTGAGCCAGGGCTCCTAGTAATTGCTTCTCCTCTCTATTGGTGCCCCCACTACACTAACACTTCAACAGAAAGTAAGGCTCGGTTGTGTCCAGACTTTTTTTCTCTCATTCCCCTTCCCCACCTGTGTTCACTAAGGGAGACAACTGAGCCACCACACAAAGGCTTCCATAGAAACTGAGGCTCAGACTTTTCTTCTGGTGGTCCTACAGTAAGCTGAGGAGTGCTCGGGCTGTGATCTCCATCCCCACTGGCCCTCCCTAATGCTTCTTTCCTAGAAACTCCATCAGAGCAGGGAACACCCCAAGACAGAGGGAAATCGAAACTACTTGGTCACCCCATGGGCATGGGCAACTTGGAACCAGTGCAGTTTTCCCTGGTATGGCCAAGAATTGATCTTTGGAGACCCAGGGACAGGCCTGCAAGCCAGATCCCATACTTCCAGGTCTCAATTGCATTGCTTGGGGTTAAGGTGGGGAGATACATGAATTGTTCTTGGGAGAAAATGGGGCCCACATGGGCAGATCTGGGGGAAAATGCAGTATGGGTCCTACCCACAGTGTGCTTGTGGGGCACACCTGCCTCCACAGGAGGTCCACACTCTCAACTCAGGCTAGGATCCTGGGCAGAGAACCTCCCAGCCTGCATCACAGTTATGGGGGAGTTCAGCTAGCTTAAGTTCCTTCCTGCTGGCAGACAGGGGAAAACCTTTGAGCAGAGAAGAATAGAAAGGAGTATTCAACTGTCAGAAAGTGAATGTCAGATGGCCCTGCCTCCACAAGCAGAATTTGTGGCTAGATGAGGCATTCCAGCTCATTTTTCGTGGCTTTGTCTACCAAAATGGGAGGAGATCTCTGACCCCTGCTAAAACAGATACCTGCCAGCTTTGGTACAGACTGAGGGCCAGCTCACCCAGCAGCATTTCCCCCACCTACTTCTGCTGTGGCAAAGAATAAGGACTCACCTGATGTTCCAGAGCCCCACACACCTCCTGGGGAAATCAAATGTTTCTCCCGAGGGACTACAGCAGGTCGCAAGACCCAAAACCAACATTGCAGCATGTTCCTTCAGTAAACACTACCTACTGACAGGAAGGTGAATCTGAATGCCCTTTACAGCATTTACTGACTCAATTATACAAAGTATAGTTGAGTCTCACACACAAGCACCACTCATTGTCTCAGAGATTAAACTGGGCATGCCATTATGAAAACAAAACAAAACCCCAAAATAAGAAGCAAAAGCTGCTTCAGATAAAAAGGATTCAGTGAAAGATCTCTGGATACATGAAAAATCAAACTGAAAGGACACTCCCCCCAAAAACAGTAACTGCATACTAGTGAAAATTAGTAAGAATGATAATGGTAAAGTGATAAAAAAAAAAATTCAAATAAAAATTGTAAGGAAGCTCAATAAAATACAGGAAAAAATAGAAACCCAACACAAGGAAACCACAAAAACAATGAAGTAAACAAATGGAAAATTCACTAAAGAAATAAAATTTTTTTAAAAAATGAAGCAGTGGCTCGGCGCCTATAGCTCAACCGGCTAAGGCGCCAGCCACGTACACCTAAGGTGGCGGGTTCGAATCCCCAGCCCGGACCCGCCAAACAACAATGACGGCTGCAACCAAAAAATAGCCGGGCGTTGTGGCGGGCGCCTGTGGTCCCAGCTACTTGGGAGGCGGAGGCAAGAGACTCGCTTGAGCCCAGGAGTTGGAGGTTGCTGTGAGCTGTAATGCCACGGCACTCTACCCAGGGGGAAAGCTTGAGGCTCTGTCTCAAAAAAAAAAAAAAAAAAAAAAAATGAAGCAGTGTAGCAAAGTATCACAAGAATGGAAGAAAAAGTATCCAATGTACACACCCCTATTATGAAACTAATTTATATTTTTATATGAAAGCTATAACCTAATAACAGCTTAAGAATACGGGGAGGGGGGAGAGAGAAGGGAGGGGGGAATGGTGGAGGGAGGGGGATTGGAGGGATCACTTCTGAGGTTTATCTTACAAGGGTACAAGTGAATCTAAGAGTAGAATGTGAACATTTTAAAACAATAACTAAGAAAATGACATGAAGGCTGTGTTAACCAGTTTGATGGAAGTGTTTCAGATCTGTACCCCAGAAGTGCATTAATGTACATAGTTACCATTCAATAAAAAAAAAATAAAAAATGAAGCAGTGCTTCTGGAAATGAAAAATACATTCAAGGAAATATAAAACACAGTGGAAAATCTTAAGAATAGTTGTACCAGGCAGAATAAAGAATCTCAGAGCTAGAAGACAACACCTTTGAATTAAACAAGTCAGTCAAAGAGAAAGAACAGAGAAGAAAAGGTATGAACAAAACCTATAAGAAATAGGAAATTATATAAAGAGGCCTAAGATAAGAATCACAAACATCCCTAAAGGTGAAGAGGAAATTACACAAAACCTGAAAAACTTATTTGAGGGAATACTTAAGGAAAATTCCCAGGTCTTTTTAGAAATCTGGACATCTGGGTACTGAAAGCACATGGACTCCTAGGAATTTATTGCTAAGAGGCAATTACCAAGACGTACAGGCATCAGATTGGCAAGTCATCAACTCTAAGGAAGAACTATTATTAACTGTAAGGCAAAAGTATCAGGTAACTTACAAAGGAAAACACATCAGACTAACTGCAGACTTCTCAACTGAGATTTTATAAGCCAGAAGGGACTGGGGCCCCATTCAGTCTTCTCAAACAGAATAATGGCACTAGAATTTCACATGCTCCAACACTAAGTTTTTCTATGAGGGAGAAATAAAGACTTTTTCAGACAAAAAAAAAAAAAAAACCCTGAGATAATCTGTGAAAACCAGACCTGTCCTAATTTATATTTCTACCAATGGTATGTAAGTGTTCCCTTTCTCCACATCCGACCCAGTATTTTAAATTTTTGTCTCTTTGACAATAGCCATTTTAATTGGGGTGAGATGATATCTCACTGAGGCATTGATTTGCATTTCCTTGATGATTAGTGATGTTAAGCACTTCTTCAAATACCTGTTGCCCATTTGTATATCTTCTTTTGAGAAATGTCTATTCTGCTTGTTTGCCCATTTTTAAATGAGATTATTTGAAAACTTTTTTCTGTTGTGTTGTGTGACTTCCTTGTATACTCTGGATATTAATCCCTTGTCAGATGAATATTTTGCCAATGTTTTCTCACATTTTTCATGTTATCTCTTCACTCTGTTAGTTGTTTCATTTGCTGTACAAAAGCTGTTAAATTTGGTATAATCCCATTTTCTATTTCTGCCTGTATTTTGGGGGTCTTTTTCATAAAATCTTTCCCCAGATCAATGTCATTAAGTGTTTCCCTGTATTTTTTTCTACTAGTTTCATAGTTTGAGGTTTTAAATTTTTTACTTTCATCCACTTTGAGTTGATTTGTATATATGAGGAGATGTAAGGGTGAAATGAGACAGTCAGGGAGATAAAAGGTGGACCCCACTTTGATGCAATAATTGATAAAATTTATTACACCTGCAGGTGAGCTGGATACCAGGAAGGCATGCAGCCCCAAGTGGCAGATGAAAAGCCCTTTTATACCATTATTCTGCATAGTCATGCATACTCAGCAAGCTAGCGCAATACAGAAGCCAATCACAGCAGTTAAGGCAGGAGGTCACAAGGTGGGGGTACATACTGGCTCATAATCACAAGATATATCACAAGTAGATTACTTCATGATCATAAGATGGGGTACATCATAAAGGGTTACACAATTCAGGGTGGGGGTACATTAGCTCAAAAATCATGAAATGAGGGGTACAAACAAGTATTGGGTAAGCTTTCCAAGAACAGCTTGGGCCTGAAAACAACTTGGGCCCTTTTCACACAGGGAATCCACCCCTCCCTTCCTTTCCGTATCTTCAAGCTTCTTCCTAGAATTTAACTTCCCCTCCCTTGTGGGGGCTGAGGCTAAAAGGCTTAGGAGAAATTCCTTTTTCAAATGTAAGGGGTTTGTTGCATTTCTTATTAGTCTTTGGGATTAGGGGCTGGGGGCTCAGTTATTACAAGGGTATAGTATTATCTTTCTGGCAGCTTCAGAAAGAACACCTTATTCAAAATCATTTATTGAATAAGGTGTTCTCTCCCCAAAGTATATGTTCTTGGTGTCTTTGTTGAAAACCAGTTGGCTATAAATACACAGATTTATTTCTGATTTCTCTAAACTGTTCTCTTGGTATATATATATCTGTTTTCATGCCAGTACCATGCTGTTTTGGTTACTATAGCTTTGTAGTATATTTTTTTAGTCTGGTAGTGTGATGTTTCTAGCTTTGTTGTTGTCTCTTATTTGTTTTGCTTATGATTGCTTTCGTTATTTGGATTCATTTGTGATTTCAAGCAAATTTTGAGACTTTTTCTATATCTGCAAAGAATGTCATTGATATTTTGATAGGGGCTGCATTGAATCTGTAGATTGTTTTTGGAAGTATGGATCACAATATTAATTCTCTCAATTCATGAATATGTAATGTCTTTCACTTTTCTGTGTGTGTATCCTCTTAAATTTTTTTCATCAGTGTTTTATAGTTTTCCTTGCAGAGATAATTTACCTCCTTGGTTAAAGTTTTTCCTAGGTCTCTATATTTTTTGGTAGCTATTGTAAATGAGATTTCTTTCTTGCTTTTTCCTACTTCTTCATTATTGGTGTATAAAAATAAAATGAATTTTTTAATTTCAAAATATTAAAGAGGTACAAATGTTTTTGTTACATGGATAGTTCTTATGATACTTAAGTTGGGGATATTAGTGGCCAAATAGTGTTCATTGTACCTGACAGGTAAGTTTTTACCCCTTCCTTTTTCTCCTCTCCCTCCCTTGATTTCCAATAACTTTGACTTTTCTCTATGCTCATAAATTAGTTCCAAATTATAATATTAGAGATAAAACGTGGTGTTTGATTTTACATTCCTGGGATATTGCACTTAGGATAATGATCTCCAGTTACATCCAAATTGCTGCAAAAAAACATTATTTTATTTCATTCATTTATATGGCTGAGTAGTACACCATGGCATATATAGAGGATGCCAAAAAATATATACACGTTTTAAGAAAAATAACTGTATCCAATTTGTAATACTCAAGTCATGTTTGACTTCTACAATTATAAGAGGTGCTCAACGTGACTTGCATTCACCTTCTGTTATCAGTATATATTGAGTATTACAACAACTGAGAAATAGGTGTCACCAATGTAGACATATTTAATTCAATTATTCCCTTTATAAATTTGATGTCTCCTTATGCGGTACCTATAAATATAAAATCTTTGTATTTGTCTTCATGAAGAGGTCTTTATAGCTATACCCTGACCAGATTATTTAAAAATTCAGCTTGTCTTCTCTAACCTTTCTTCTGTATCATACTCTATTATTTTCTTTCTTACATAAGTTAACCTCTACTGTTTTACAATTTATAATTTTATTCTTTTTCCTTTATTTTGTCTTCTCACCAAACACTGAAAGATCCAGAAGAGCAAGGTTCTTATCTACTGTTGTTTGCTAATGCTTCCGGTAGCCTAGAATACCACCTGACACATAGTGGGCTCTCAATATTGAATTAAAAATCTAGTTAGCTTTGAAAGTTTGTATTTATTTGTTTAGATTTGGTCACTGCCTAACCTTCTGTTTCAACTTTTCTCTATATTCATGTAGTAGTTTTGGTTTTATTGCTTCTTTGTTTTGTTTTGTTGAGACTCTCTAAAAATCTTTATTTTTTCACTGGAGTATTTGGTGCATTTATAGTAAGTATAATTTCTGATCTATTTGATGCACATATAAAATTCCACATTTCTTTTTGTCTTCTTTCTGGTGTTAGTTTGGATTATTTGTATGTTTTTTTTTTCATGTGATTTTGTGTGTGTGAACTAGTTTAGAGATTATACTCACTCTTCCTAATTATTTAGTGGTTGCCCAGTGAATGGAACACATATTCTTAACTTATCAAAGTTTAATGGTGATCTATGTTTTCATCCTCTTTCAAATAACAAATTAATTTAGAACCTTATAATTCCATTCTCATGATCCCCCCAATTATATGTTGTTGCCGTTGTGTATTTTAATTCTTTTTTTCCTTTTTTTTTTAAATTAAATCATAGCTGTGTACATTAATGCAATCGTGGGGTACAATGTGCTGGTTTTATATACAATTTGAAATATTCTCATCAAACAGGTTAACATAGCCTTCAAGGCATTTTCTTAGTTACTGTGTTAAGTATTCTACATTTAGTAAATTTCACATGTACCCTTGTAAGATGCACCATAGGTGTAGACCCACCAGTTACCCTCCCCTCCCTATCCCCTTTCTCTTTTTCCTTTTTTAACCCTAGAAGGTATTACTGTTATTTTTCATAGCTTATATTTGCCTAGACTTAGTCTTCTTTATCACTAGGGTTTACTATCTTGGATTACTTTTCTATTGCCTCAAGTATGCTCTTTAGGAATGAGGTTTTACTACTGGCAAGCAATGACTCTCAGTCATTGTTGGCTGAAATGTGTTTATCTTGCCCTTATTTTTTGACAGCTATATTCCCTGAATCTGTACTTATTTTAGGGTTGACTGTTATTTTCTCTAACCACATTGAAAATATGCTTCCACTGCTTTCTAACTTTGTTACTATTAAGAAATCAAAACAAATCTAACTTTGTTACTATTAAGCCTAACTGTAAACATCTCTCCTTCAAAAGTCATATGTTTCATGATGTTTTATTGTTTATCTATTTTATCTTAAGTTCTTAATTTTCTTCTTTGAGATTTGTTAGATTATTTTAAGGTTGTGGATTGGTGAATCTCATTGGTTGAGAAAAACTTCAACCATTGTCACCTTAAGATTTCCTCTACCCTTTTATCTCTTATTCTCTTTCAACAATCCATCTTTTACCCCTTAAACTCTGGATTATTAAAAATACGTATTTTGAAGCCTATCAAAAATTGGATAGAGTAATTCCCCAGTGGGAAAGTGAACCATAGAAAGACACACCTTCCCTTTCTCCTGTAACAGGGATTCACTTCCCATTTTTGGTTGATCCTGCCTTGAGGCTGCCTATTTGCCTCCTCCTTCCCAGAATTTATTTGCTTTCCTTTCATTTTTCTGTTGAACATCTATGTTCCCTCTTGGATGATACAGTCAATGTGTAATTGTCCGTTCACTGTTTTGATTTCTCTAAGTGGATGAGGAATGCTTTTAGTCGGCCATATTGGCAAAAACACCTCAGCAATTTCTATAATTACTAAAGAGCTGTGCAATTCTAAATAACATCTCCATTGTGGAGTATAATGGAAAATTGTGATCCCTCTTATAATGGAAGAATAATGGGTGTAATGAAGGACCAGGTCCCCCATTACAATATCTCACAGTTCCATTTTAGTGTGAGATACCAGTGGTTGGACTATTTCAGTGGTTCCAGAACCAACTCACAGGGTGACTTTGAGCCCATCCTAATCATTCAAATCAATGTCCTTTACCCTCTCTTGCTTCTAGTAGATGGCTCAGAGGATACACCCTGGAAATTATAGCTCTCACTCTCCCACTTTACTGGGAACAAGGAGAGGAGATAGTTGCCTCCACTACACAGGCCTGAGTCACCAGGAGCAAACATCACCTGGGAGGCTTGTGGTGCTCAGCAGGGGTCCAGGGCCCATGGGTCTTTCAGAATAGCAGGCATCTCTCTGGTTCTAAACTGGAAATTCCTTCTGTCATGTCATGGTGTGGCTCATGTTTCTTCTCTCACTGCAGAGTTTTTCTGAGGTTTGATGTGGTAGCCACTTGGCACAAGTAACTATTTAACTTCAAATAAATTAAAATGAAATAATTTTTAAAATTCAGTGGTACAATCCCACTTGTCACATGTCAAGTGCTCAATAGCCACTGTGGCTGCTGGTCTCCATATTAGGCAGCATCAAGGAATCCCAGCCCTCCAGGAAGGTCTGTTTGTGCTAATGAATGACAAGGAGCGCAGGTCCCTGCACAAACCAGTTTAGACAGTTCCTCCCCTCACTTCCTCTCTGCTCCTCTTTCTCAGTATCCTACTGCATTGCCAGCAAAATTAGAGAAGGGTGCAGGACCCAGGTCTTTCAGGTAGGAGGAAAAGGTACGTGTTGGGGGGGGGAGTGATTTAGGCGGAAGGGGCCTCTCCCCTGGGTGTGTACCCTAAACTTCCTGGAAAACTTACTCTGAGAATAGATTTCTTGCTATTTTCTGTTTCCTGTTGCTGTTGATTTTGTGCTGAAATCTGTTTTGAAGACTGAAGCCTACAGATTAATGTCTCTTCCAGGGCTGCTGCCTAGAGGATACTTGTTTTACAAGTAAATGAGTCCTTTCATTGATTACAAAATGTATAAGTATACTTTCATTATTTCAGGAATAAATTTGGGTGAAGAAACACAATTAGCACTGGGAAGCTGGTAAAGAGAATATTGGGCTATGTAGGTGTCTCAGCTCAGCCAGCAGCCCCCCCAAAGCCCACACATAGATCAGGACTGGAGGGTTTGTGGTCGGAGGTTTTATCACTAAGGAAAATGTCTCCTAAAGAACAATACTTTCCTGGGTTACTGGAATTTGAATTCCCCTGAGGAGGCAGGAGGGAAGAGATGCTACCCGTGTGACTCCATAGTTCCATGGAATCTGGGGACTGTTGTCGGGGCCCAGGACTGGCCAGGTCTCGGGCCCAGCTTAGGTAGGTTCTGGGCACAGACCACTAAGCTACCTTGCTCAGGAACAATTTCTCGTAGGTGCTTGAGGGCTATCTACTTTAGCTGGAGAGAGAGAGACAGAGTATCTTAGAGAGAGTAAAGGTCTTCTTAGAACAGATAGCTCTTAGTCTTTAGCAGAGCTTGGTAATCTTCAGCAGAGATGCCGTGCTGGCGTTCTGCAGGCAGGAGAGGAGACAGAGTCAAGAGTAAGTGGATCCGTGATAAAATGCGCATGCCTCTTGACTGCCTTCTCCTCCAGCCTAAGATAAGGCTGAGCTCATGCGTCTCAACACCACAGGTGTAGAGACTGCCAATTCACCAATGCTCTCATCTCGCGAGCTCACTCATGCTTGTTAGAACCAAATCTCTTTCCATGCCCTTTTCACCAAGGTGTTCCATTACAGGTATTTCCTATAACTCTCACTCCTCCTAGCCATAGGCTACACGGGCTGCTACAGACTGTTTGGATGCTTGTTCTTTAGGCAGAGAGAGCGGAACTCGGCACTCCAAGGTCAGCACCTAAAGAAGCACAGTCTCCTGGTTTTGCATCTGAGTTAGCATCAGCAGAGCAGCATTAAAGAGCCCAGGTACTGGAAGCAGGACCCTAACAAACACCCAGAGCCCTCTGTTTTCTCATTGCTGCTATCCTATGTCCTTTCCTGACACTAATCACCAAAGCTGATATTTTTAATTTCTTTTTTTTATTAAATGATAGCTGTATACATTAATGCAAACATGGGGTACAGTGTAGTGTTTTCATATACATTTTGAAATACTTTCATCAACTTGTTTCACATAAATTTCATGTCATTTGCATAGTGATTGTGTCAAAATATTTATATTCTAGTTCTAGAAAAGTTCACTTGTACCCTTGTTAGAAATATAGGTCATCTTTCTGGTCACCCTCCCCCCACCCAGCCACCCTTCTCCCCTCCCCTTCCCCACCCCCTCGATATTTTTAATTTCTAAGATTTCCCTTTTCTTTTTATGAGAAGCTGTTTCCTACTCTCTAAAGAATAACACAATAACCCTTCTTTCTGAACAAGTGTCTGGCTTTTGACAATGTTTCATATCTGTGTTTGATGGCTTCCTATCTAGTGACTCTGTCTGTAACAACTGCCATTTTCTACCTATCTTCATCAAAGTCTGCTCCAATAAGAATTCCTCAAATGTCTTTCTCCATTGGAAAACATTTGTAGGTAACAGTGAAAGGGCTCAGCCTTGGACAGGTTCTGGATGAGTGCCTCTGAACTTGCCCATTGGAGAAGGTGAGTGGGATATAAAAATGTGAAGGGTGAGGAGGGTGCAGGCTACAGACTATGTATAAAAGGCATCAGTGCAACAAATCACTGGTTAGAAAGGTGGGGAAGAGCCAGAACCCGTGCTGCAGAGGAACTAGAAGTACTTATGGTTCTGTAAGAAAAATGACCAATCTGAAAATAAGACCAAAAATGGATAGTTAAAGACAATTTGAGGAAATGGGAGAAATCAAAATACCAAGTTTGGGGCAAAAAGAAGTGTTACCTACAGGCACTGGCCATTTTCCTAAATAATTATGTTTCTTGATCTATAGGAGTTAAAGCCACAGTGGCAGCCCCATACCATGGTGTGAGTTCCAGCTGTGGCCACCCAAGGCTGAATCACAGTGAGAGGGTGTCCAGGGCTTCCCTCTAGACCAGCTGCAGGGGGAAGAGCAGAGCAGAGCTGGGGATTCCTCCTACCATGTCAGCCATCTCCATCTGAGCAAGAGAAAACCTTTTACAAACTCCTTTCTCATTTTCTCTTCGTTCATCCTGCTCTTTTATTTCTTTTGACCTTTTACATTTTCTCCTGTGGAAGAAAGGAGAAATGGCCACAGAAGCTAAGTTATGAAAAGAGATTAAAATATCCTCTGCTCCATCCAGAGCTTGACAGCTTTTTCCCTCCTGCTTCCTACAAACTTAACACAACAGAACCACTGGTTGGGGCCTCCCTGGTTACATTTCTGCCCCTGTCCTTGGCCTGGTGACAATTCAGAAGGAGGATGAGGAAATAATTGATCCCTCATCCACATCCCCAATTTTGTGGCCACTGGTGATCTCTGTACAACCAACAAATCTAACAGGCTGACTCACCTGGTGTTATCAATCACAGGGCCTTTCCTTCCCTGCCTTAGCCATGGAAATGGACTGTGTCAGTTGAGTGTTTCTTGGTTTCCAAAACTATCCCACAATTTAGCAGCTTGAAACATCAACTATTTAGTTACTGGGTCAGCTGGGCAATTCTTGGGTCTGGACAAGCTTGGTTCGTCTCAGGCACTCACCCATACTTCTGTGGTCAGCTCATGGTCAGTGTGCACTGGATGGCCTTGGATGGCCTTGCAGACATGTCTAGGGTGAGCAGGCTCTTGGATAGGCCAGGGTGGTCAGGATCATCAGTAAGTGGGCTAGTCCAGGCTCCTTCCTCAGGCGGTGAAGGAAGAGCAGAAAGACAGCAAGCCACCATGCACAGTGCTTTTGAGCCTCTGCCTGAGTCATGCTTGCTACCGTCCTATTGTCCAGAACAAGTCATACGGCCAACCCACAGTCAAGGGTTGAAGAGACAAACAGTATCCTCATGGAAGGAACTGGAAATCCACAAGAGGCACGTGTGCAGGGATGGGAATAATTTGTAGCTACATCTGCAGTCTCCTCCAGGGATTGTCGTCCATACACCATCAACATGAGGAAACTGCTGCAGAGCTGGAGTGGGTCCCTGGCACCTTTCCATTTTACCTCCCATGCCTTTCCTACACCCCCTCCCATGACTGACAATCCTCAGGATGTCCTTAGAATGGACTCTCCCACTGTGATGCTATTTGTACAATAATGTAAAGACAAGTACATATTTTTCCTTTGATCAGAAAGACTAATCTTAGTCTTCTTCTCAGCCATATAACTTTTGGAAATATACTTCCCTTATCCCAAAATCCTGATTATCAAATGTGCATAACTGTGGCTTAATGATAATTGTGGTTTGTACAACTCAACAGCATGACTTCTTAATGGGCAGAGGAAATGCTCCAATTTCTATACAAGTTAAAAATATAAATCTCAGCTCAGTACCTGTAGCTCAAGCAGCTAAGGCACCAGCCACCTACACCACAGCTGGCAGGTTCAAATCCAGCCCAAGCCTGCCAAACAACAAAGATGACTACAATCAAATAGCTAGCTGGGCCTTGTGGTGGGCACCTGTAGTCCCTGCTACTTGGGAGGCTGAGGCAAGAGAATCACTTAAGCCCAGGAGTTCGAGGTTGCTGTGAGCTATGATGCCACAGCACTCTATCCAGGGTGACAGCTTGAGGCTCTGCCCCCCCCCAAAAAAAAAATCCACTGCAGATGCCCTAATGTCTTATGCTACTTCCTGCACCTTATTAGGAGCAGCTATTAGCAGACACTCAGAATAATCTTTTGAAACCATTTTCTTTCTTCTCATGTGGGCTAAATAGCTGGAAGAGATCAGAGTAAGAAGCTCAGGGGGTCCTGAAGATAGGAAGCAGAGGTCAGGGCTGGTTCTCAGACATTTGACTGTGAGCATCAGGTGCAGAGGGCTTTCTGCAGACTCCCTGGAGTGTGGACATAGCAGGGAGAAGCCCACAGCCTGCAACAGACAACGGCCCGGGCCTGAGGGCTCTGCCCTGGGAACAGTTGCAGGTAGAATCTGACAGTGCGGCTTTTGTTTCCTTCATGTTCCAGGGCCCGGAAGCCAACTGAGAATTATCTTAGTGGGTAAAACTGGAGCAGGAAAAAGTGCAACAGGGAACAGCATCCTCGGAGAGAAGGTGTTTGATTCTCGCATGGCACCAAAATCCATTACGAAGACCTGTAAGAAAGGGAGCAGGATGTGGGAGCAAACAGAACTTGTCATGGTTGACACACCTGGCATTTTCAACACCGAGGTGCCAGATGATGACACATGCAAGGAGATTGCTCACTGCATGGTTCTGACCTCCCCGGGGCCTCATGCTCTGCTCCTGGTAGTTCCACTGGGCCGTTACACTGAGGAAGAGCGTGAGGCCACAGAGAAGATCCTGAAGATGTTTGGGGACAGGGCTAGAAAATTCATGATTCTCTTATTCACCCGAAAAGATGACTTGGAGGGTACCAGTTTCTGTGATTACCTAAGGGACGATCCAGAGCACATTCAAGAGTTGATGGCCAAGTTTGGTGATCGCTACTGTGTGTTCAACAATAGAGCAACGGGTGCTGAGCAGGAGGCCCAGAGGAAGGAGTTGCTGACCCTGGTCGAACGCATCGTGAGGGAGAATGAGGGAGGATTCTACACTAATAAGGGGTACGAAAGGACTGAGCAGGAGATTCAGAAACAAACCCAGGTGCTGCAACAACATTACAGAGAAGAGCTGGAGAAGGAGAAAGCCCGTATCAGAGAGGAATATGAAGAAAAGATCAGAAACCTGGAAGATAAACTGGAGCAGGAGAAAAGAAGGGCACAAATGGAGAGGGAATTAGCAGAAAACGAAGCTCTCTATGTTGTAAAGCAGCAAGGTGCTAGAAGGGAGGTTGAAAGTCAGAGTCGGATAGTTGAAATAATCTTGAAGGTGTTGAGTATTGCTGCTTCCTTTGTTTTCTCATGGTTGTTTAGGGAAGATGAAATTTAATAAAAAATTGTATTTTCTGCATATTCTCTGCAAACCTTGCCCCATTCCACTCATTTATCAAGGTCAGGGTGCTCCCATTTCTATCTCTCAGGCTCTCAGGACTAAGGCGTGCAGTAAATTTCACTGCTGGAAATTGGTAGATGTTTGGTTGACTTAGCAGGAGAGGGACTAATTCTCCAGCTCTCAAACTCCAAAGTACTATGTGTTGGTGCTGACTACCTTCTGATTTCTAACTCAGACTCACAGAGAAAAGGAAGGCAGGAGACCAGAGAAGAAGACCTCATGCTGTAGCCTTTTTTCCTTGGCAAACGTTTCTCTTCTAGATTCTGTCTAGTTTGGCAGATTGTCTCTCCTTGTAGCTGCTACTCATATTTGCCTTCAGGACCCTATTATTATGAGGATCAATTCTTTGCTTTAGGTAAACCTAAGAATGGAAATGGTTGTAAGATTATTTCTAGATAAATGTCCATTTGTTTAATTACATTGTCACATAAGGACTCAAGTTGTTCCAAAGACTTGTCTGGAAAACAGACCTCTGCGAACTCAACTTAGTAGGGATCCCCAAATACCAGAAAGGGTGAAAGGGCAATTCAACAAATAACAGGACAATGTTTGGTGTATTCGGGTGTATCTGCAGAAACTCTTTGACCAACCTCAATTTAACCGATTTGATAAGTGACTAGTTCTTTCCTTTTCTTGATAGACAAACCTCTGGTTGTGACCCCACCTCCCTCACCTTGAGCACTGATTGCCTGGCAGCTCATCTGCACACTTCTGCCTCACCCAGCTGAGTGTTTGCTTATTGTTATTATAATAAAACTTTTCCGTTTTCTCGTATTTGTGCAAACTTGTAATCTGTTTTTCCTGAAAAATACCACTTCTACTCTAATAATACAAGGATGAATTTCACTTTTTGTTCAAGGTTTGAGATCATTTTGGAGCTAAACATGGTCTACCCTAGGCAGCACCTGTGGCTCAAGGAGTAGGGCGCTGGCCCCATATGCTGGAGTTGGCGGGTTCAAACCCAGCTCTGGCCAAAAACTGCAAAAAAAAAAAAACCATGGTCTACCCTCATATCTTGTCCCCTTTAAATTCTCAACCCATTCACCAGCCAAAGATCACTACCTCTTTAGCTCTCAGTATATGCTAATGGAAATTATATGTAACTAAAGTTCCTAAGACCTGTGCATTTTGGTGGTGCAGAAATCCCTTAGATATATAGATAGCAATATAAATAATATAATATATATTAATCATATATAATAGTAACATATATAATGTATTAATAAATATATTGAAGTTTCTATACCTTTTCTGCCTTTCTACTGGGTTCTGCTAACCTAACAATTCTAGGAATCCTCAAAGCATGTTCCCTCAACGTGTTCTGTTGTCACATGTGACTTTCACCAACTTTCCTTCTTCTACCACCTTGAAATTGGCTTTTCTATGCCCTAAACCATTTTGTCCATAATAGGACATACACCTCTTCCTTATTTCCCCAGGGCACAAATGAATCTAGACTGTACATCAAACAAAAGTTAGCAAAAGCTGGAGGATTAAATAGGCAACACACAAAGACGTGCACAATTCTTTTAGAAATAGTCACCCAGAGTAAGGCATTTTCTGTGGCACTCTGCAGAAAATGCATGTGCTTAGTGTCTACAGTTTTCATCACTGGAGTTTTAGCCAAAATTCTGAGACATCAAAGATGAGATCCTTTTGCATTACAACTTTCACTTAGCAAATATTTGAACAAAAAGCCATACTTACCTCCCATGAGAAAGTAATATGGCCTAAGATGTGATCAATCTTAGAGACTATTCCATGAGCTGATGAGAAAAAAATATATATTCAGTAGTTTTGGGGTAGTGTGTTCTAAAAATGTCTGGGAGTGTCCTAGAGTGTTTTTTAAGTCCCTGGTTTCTTTGTTTATTTTCTGCTTAGAGGATCTGTCAAGTTCTGCCAGTGGGGAGTTGAACTCACTGGCTATTACACCAGCTGTGGTTTATCATTTTGTTTGGATCAAATAGGATTTGCTTTATGAATCTGGGCACTCCTCTGTTAGGTGCATACTTAGGATTAAGTTAGGATTACGTTAAATCCTAGATACTTAGGATTGTTATATCTTTTTCCTGAATTGTTTTCTTCACCATTATATAATGACTATTTTTGTCTTTCTTTACTTTGGTTGATTTCAAGTCTATGTTTTCTGATAGGAGAATTGCTACACAAGTATTCTTTTTGTTTTCATTTTAATGGAATATTGTTTTCCATACCTTAACCTTGAGTCTGAATGAGTCTGTGGGTTTGATGCATTCCCTGGTGACAGTAGATAGTTGGCTTGTCTTTTCTTTTATCTATTCAGCCAGGCTAAGTCTCTTCAGTGGGGAGGTCAAGTCATTCACATTTATTGAAAGAATTGATAAGTAGGGTTAATTTCTCTTCTTCCTCCTGCATAGAACTTTATTGCTTTGTGTTACCTTTTGAGGCATTGTGGAATCTGGACTCTTAACTTTAATATTTAGGTGGTTTTACACTAGCGGGTGTCTGTTGTGATGACTAGTGTATAATGCAGATCTGAGAACTTCCCACAGGGCAGGTCTTGTCTTCACAAGCTCCCTCAGCATTTGCTTGTCTGAAAAAGTCTTTATTTCTCCCTCTTATAAAAAACTTAGTTCTGTAGGATACAAAATTCTAGGCTGGCCACTATTCTGTTTGAGAAGATTGAGAATGGGGCCCCAGTCTCTTCTGGTTTGTGAGGTCTCAATTGAGCTCCTTCTGGTGCATAGGAATTCCACTTTTGAGTCAACTCTGGCCAGTATGATGACTATATGTCATGGTGATTACCTCTTGGTGATGAATCTTTCAGGAGTCTGTTGTACTTCTAATACCTGGATATCCAGATTTCTAGCAAGAGCTGGGAAATTTTTTCAAGTATTCCCTCAAATAGGTTTCTCAGCCTTTGTGTATTTTCTTCTTCAACCTCAGGTATGCCTATGATTCTTATGTTAGGTCTCTTTGCATAATCCCATGTTTTTGTAGCCTTTGTTAATTCTCTTATTTCTCTGCTCTTTTCCTTTGACTGACTTGTTTAATTCAAAGGTGTTATTGCCTAGCTCTGAGATTCTTTCTTCTGCCTGGTATAGCCTATTCTTAAGGATTTCCACCATGGTTTGTATTTCCTTAAATGTACTTTTCATTTCCAGAAGGTTTGCTTGATTTTGTTTTTGGTAATTTGATTTATTCATTCTTTTTCTTCATTGTTTTTGTGGTTTCTTTGTGTTGAGTTTCCATTTTTGCTTGTATTTCACTAAGTTTCCTTACAATCCATATTCAGTATCTCATTTTTGTTGTTTTCCATTGGCACGGGGTTATTGTTTTCTTTTGGGGGTATTTTTTCACTCTATTTTCCATGTATCTGGAGATCTTTCTCTGATTTCTTCTCATCTGGAGCAGCTTTTGCTTCTTGTTTTTGGATTTTCTTTTATTTAGAAAATGGCATGCCTAGTTTAATCTCTGAGACAGTAGGTGGTGCTTGTGAGTGAGACTCAACTACACTTTGTATGACTGAGTCAGTAAATGCTACAAGGGGCCTGTAGATTGATCTCCCAGTCAGTAGTGGCACTTTGCAGAAGGAACAAGCAGCAATGTTGATTTTGGATCCTATGACCAGCTCTAGTCCCTCAGGAGAAGCACTTGAATGCCACAGGTGCTAGGTGGGAATTCAAATGAATACTTATTCTCTGCCACAGCCAAGGGGGTCTGGGGAATGCAGCTAGGTAGGGTTGGGTGAGCTTGCCCTCAGGATCCACCAAAACTGGCAGGTATCTCTTTTAAGAGTCAAAGTCTGCCCCCAGGTTCTAGGAAAAGCTGCCAGGGAAGGGCTATAGTGGCCTCATCCAGTCACTAATCTCCCCTCCTTGCCCTGACCAATGTGACTGAGACCAGTATATATGGGATCAGGCCTACAAGCCTGCCCCTGGGTCCCTGACAATCAATCCCTGACCTTGCCAGGGAGAAGTGCACTAATCCCAAGTTACCCGTGGTTGCCCAAGCAGGTTTGAAGTCCCTCTGCCTAGAGGACTGTCTAGCCCTGATGGAGTCACTGGGCAAGTGGCACCAGGGAGGGTAAATGGGCAGAGAGCTTACAGTCTAAGCACCCCTCAGTATGCTACAAGACACCCAGTGGGAAGACCTGAGCTTTACTCTCTGTGGAAGCCTTGGCATGATGGCTCAATTGACTCTCTCACCAGATACAGATGGGGAAGAGGAAATGGGAGAAAAATAGGCTAGAAAGGTTTGTGCCCCACTCTCTGTGGAAGCCCTGTTGTACCAACCCAGAGAAAAAACAGTTCCTGGGACCCCCAGCTCAACTATCTCTCAGTATCCACTGGCAGATCAGGGAAAGATGAGAAAAAAGATGTAAATGAGAGAAAGCCAGCATCCTAGTTATCTCTGTCTCTCTCTCCAGAAGGCAACCCACCCAGAAAATCTAGGCTCTGAGGTCACCCAGATCCCCTGGGACCCACTGGCCCCCTGTGGCTCCTGCAGTCTAGACCAGGGTTGGGAAATGTTTGGTTGGGAACAAGCAAGAAAAAACTGAGGGGCTGAAGCTCTCTGAGGAGAACAAAGGTAATGGGGGCGGGGGGATATGGAGAAGCAATATGGTGCCTGCCATGTAAGCTTGGGTCTGTGGTGACAGAAAGTGACCCTGAGCTTGGTGCCTGTAGCTCAAGCAGCTAGGGCACCAACCACGTACACCGGAGCTAGCAGGTTCAAATCCAGCCAAGGCCACCAAACAACAATGATGACAACTACAACCAAATAAAGAAAAAGAAAGAAAAAATAGCCAGGCGTTGTGGCAGATGCCTGTAGTCCCAGCTACTTGGGAGGCTGAGGTAAGAAAATCACTTAAGCCCAAGAGTTGGAGGTTGCCATGAGCAATGCTGAATTTATTCCCTTATCATTCTATAATA
This sequence comes from Otolemur garnettii, assembly GCF_000181295.1. Taxonomy (NCBI): domain Eukaryota; kingdom Metazoa; phylum Chordata; class Mammalia; order Primates; family Galagidae; genus Otolemur; species Otolemur garnettii. The sequence continues at coordinate 8,534,626 of NW_003852448.1, forward strand.
ACCTTCTTTGTCTATTTTTACTTTTGACTTAAATTATATTTTATCTGATATAAATATAACTAATCTTGCTCATTTTTATTTCCATTTGCATGGCATACCTTTTTCCATTTCTTTACTTTCACTGTATGTATCTTCACAGGTTAGATGTGTTTCTTATAGACAGCATATAGTTGAATCATCTTTTTATCTAGTCAGCCATCTGTATCTATTAAGTGGAGAATTCAATTTATTTACATTCAAGGTTAGTATTGACAAATGAAGACTTACTCCTAAAAATTGTTAATTTTTTCTGGTGGTTTTTTATGTGCTTCCTTTATTCCTCTCTTATTGTTTATCATTGTGGTCTATTGGATTTCTATATTGATAATATTTGATTCTTTTCTTTTTCACCTTTTTGAGTTTTAATTCTTATGTTTTCATGACAGTGATTATTATCTTTTCTCTTCCACATAAAGGACTCCCTTGAGCAATTTTTTAAAGTCAGTCTAGTGGTGATCAATCTCCTCAGGTCTAGGAAAGATTTTTTTTCTCCCTCATTTTTTGAATGATAGCTTTGCTGAGTATAGTATTTTTGGGTATCAATTTTTTTCCAATGACTTCAATATATCATTCCATTCTCTCTGGCCTGGGAAATTGCTCTGTAGAAGTCTGTTGTTAGTTTATTGGTGATCCCTTTATACATGAATGTATGTGACTTGATACCTTCATCTTCCTCTTTTTAAAATTCCTTTTTTTGTCTTTGATTTTTGACAATTTCAGTATGATGTGCCTTGGAGAGGAACTTTTAGGATCGAATCTATAGGGACTTTTCAGTGGCCTGGATCAGGATATCTATATTTATCTGCATGTTTGAAGAGTTTTCAGCTATTTTCTCAGTAAAAAGATTTTCCTACACATCTACCTACCTCTTGTCCTTCTGGAAATTGCATAATATGAATGTTTTTTTCACCTATGTGTGTCTCATACATCTTCATTCTTTTCCGTTCTGATTTCTTTGTTCTTCTCTGACTGTGTAATTTCAAGTGACTTGTCTTCAAGTTCAGAGGTTTTTTTCTTCTGTGTGATCCAATCTGCTGCTATTGTTGCTCTATGTTGTGTTTTTAATTTCATTCATTGAATTTTATAGCTGTAGGATTTCTGTTTGCGTCTTTGTTATGATTTCAATCTCTCTCCTTTTTTTTTTTTTTTTTTTTTGAGACAGAGCCTCAAGCTGTTGCCCTGGGAAGAATGCCATGGCATCACAGCTCACAGCAACCTCCAACTCCTGGAGAATCCTCAAGCAATTCTCCTGCCTCCGCCTCCCAAGCAGCTGGGACAATAGGTGCCTGCCACAATGCCCGGCTATTTTTTGGTTGCAACCGTCATTGTTGTTTGGCAGGCCAGGCTGGATTCGAACCTGCCAGCTCAGGTGTACATGGCTGGCACCATAGCCACTTGAGCCACAGGCACTGAGCCTCTTCCATGTATTTCTCATAGATAAGATGAATTGATTTCCTGATTTTGTTGAATCGTCTATATTTTCTTTTATTTTGTTGAGTTTAAGGTCATTATTTTAAAGTCTCTTTCTGGCAATTATTAATTTCCTTTCCATAGGACACTGTTACTAGACAGTTATGTTCTTTAGTGATATCAGATTGCCTTGATTTTTAATGTTTCTTGTGGCCCTACATTGATGTCTGTGCATCTGGTGAAACAATTGACTCCTGAAAATTTCTAGAGTGACTTCAATAAAGAAAGACTTTCATCTGCAGTTGAGTTTTGGTATTCTGGTTGGGAAGAGTGTGGTAAATCTGTCTCCAGATAGGTCCAGTAGTATAGTCTCCCTGCAACTTTTTTAGCTGCATTCAGCATCAGTAATAACTGTGGATGCCTCCATGGCCTAGATATTTGTGACACTGGTGGTAGTGGCATAGATTGTTAATGTCCTTGATGTCAAGAGCATTTGGGGTTCTCCCACTCTCATTTTATCCACAACGAGGAAGTGTAGCAGAGGGGATCCCTCTAGGTGTTGGGTTTAAAATAACAAACTAGGCTCGGTGCCTGTGGCTCCAGTGGCTAAGGCACCAGCCATATACACCTGAGCTGGCGGGTTCGATTCCAACTCGGGCCCGCCAAACGACAATGATGGCTATAACCAAAAAATAGCCAGGCATTGTGGTGGGTGCCTGTAGTCCTAGCTACTTGGGAGGTGGAGGCAGGAGACTCACTTAAGCCCAGGATTTGGAGGTTGCTGTGAGCTGTGATGCCACAGCCCTCCACCCAGGGTGACAGCTTGAGGCTCTGTCTCAAAAAATAAAATAAAATAGTGAACTAGCAGATAAAACAGCACTGGGTTTCAGGTGTGGTGCCCAGAGTGCCTATGAGTCAGGGTCCTACCCTCAGGGTCTGTGAACTTATTGTAGCACCTGGGTCTAGGGAATGCAGGTTTGCTATCTGTGGCAGGGTTGGATGTAGGTTGCCAATAGACCCAGGATCTGTGACTATGAGGCACTCCTTAGCAGCTTAGTCACAGAAGGTAGGTGGTAGCTATGATTCTATCCCTGGGGAATAGGACATAACATTGACCTGACTCTGGAGAAGTGCTCTGAAGGTTTGGTCCCTGTAAGCAGGGTATTGTTGAGACTACATGGGTATCAGACTACAAGGCTCAGTGACAACTCTGGTCCCAGTGAATGAGGCACTATGTAGCACAGACTCTAGACCAGGGGTCCTCAAACTTTTTAAACAGGGGGCCAGTTCACTGTCCCTCAGACCGTTGGAGGGCCGGACTACAGGCCCCAGGACAAGTCGGCTGCTAAGCAGGACAGGCAGCAGCAGCAAAAACACCCAGTGGGCCAGATAAATGTCTTAAGTGAACCACATGTGGCCCGTGGGCCGTAGTTTGAGGACGCCTGCTCTAGACCCTGGGATGATGCAGCTTGGCAGTATCCCAGACTCTGTGAGACTAGATGCAGTGACAAGTACCCAAGAATGGCAGAACACTGTTGTCGTTTGAGCCCTGAGTGAGGGAGTAGGGATCAACATACCAATGTCTCCACTCCCCAGGCAAAGGACTGTTTCAGTAGCTCAGACTCTAGGGGACCAGTCTTGCTCCAGAGAAGCAGGATACTGGAGTTATTTGGTCTGTAGAGTTGGGCGTCTCAGCTCAGCCACTGCTATGTTTCACCTGGATGCAGACTATAATGTCAGCTCAGCCCTGGGATGCACAACTGCTCAGCTCAGCCAGGACCCCATAGGCAATGTGTCACATCAGTTCAGGCCTGTGGCTGTTCTGGGTGGTTCAGGTAATATTTCCTGGGATATAGGACACCACTTCAATATAAACACCAGGAAAGTGTGTCAGTACTGAGCAGCCACGGTACTATTTTCCCAGGAGGCAGGATACCACTTCAGTCCTGGCACAAGGGGGATGCAGAGGGGTAGAGTGTCTTTCCTGCTGCTTGGCTCCACAGGGAAGAATGCAACAGCTGTTTTCTGCTAGGATTGGGAATGTCAGGGTACTGGGATAATTTAGTTTGATAGTAGCTTAACCTCAGGAATGAAAGGGAGACATGGCTACTCACCCCAGGGTAAGACACATTCAGGTGTAGCTCCCATTTTAAGATAGCATAGCACATTAGCTGCATGGGCCACCAGAGGTAGGGCATATCATTGGTCCTACTCTGGGGGGAACACAGCTAGGTGGACTCCAGGCAGCTCCCTAAAAGCTAGGTTTATTGCCTATAAAGACTGCAGAGGACCCCAGTGGTGAAGTCTCTAGGTGTCCAACATGTTGATGGAGATTGCTGGGATCTTCTTGCTTACCTTCTCACCATGGACAGAGGCTCCTCCTGGTTCCTAGCTGATCTTGGTTGTGGGATGGGGTGGAGGAGGCCGGAGGTTCCTTTCTGTGTTCTCTCATCCAAGTACTAACCATGTCTGACCTTGTTTTTCTTATGAGATCAGATGAGATCGTACATATTCAGGGCTTCCTTTCCATCCTGAGTTTCTATGCACATCAGGGTTTCTGTTACTCCTCTAATGCACTCCAGGGCTCTCCCTCACTTATTTTCATTATAATGTAGTTGTTATTCATTGTTCTAGCTGTCCTTGTGAGGGAGACAAGTGCCAGGGACCCAGGTGGCCTCCATGCTGTCATCACTCCTTCACCCTCTCAAGATCCTCCCAAAAGGCTGTGTTTAGATGGGTGGTATGTGTTACTGAAGTTCAGAATGGAGAAATGGGGTATTTTAACATATTGGCCTTCTGAGACCTGCGGGTTATCATAGGACTGGTGAGATTTGCGAGCAAAATGGGAAGAGGCATAAACTCGAGGTAAGGGCTTTGCCCTGGGGGGCCTGGGTCTGCCTGGAGCACATGGTTAGAAACCTAAATTGACAAGGGAAACCTGAAATAGCATCATGGTAGAAGATGGGGTTGGGGAAACTAAACATTCAAAGCTGTGTCTAGGACTTTTCTCCCACTCAACCTGTCCAGAGGCTGAACTGAGCACAGTCAGATGATGACATTCTCCTTAACTGCTCTAATCAGCAGCTCTGTGATTCCCCAAACACTCTGAGAAAATGCCTCCAGTGTCTAAAAAGAGACTTCCAGACTTGGGATTCACTCATGACACTGTCACTGAGCGATGGAAAAGTAAGGGGTAAACAGCTTCTTCCTCTGTCATTCTACCCTTGCTGAAGCTGATCTCCATGCTGGAGAGAAAGAGAGAATGAGGTCTTCCCTCCAACATCTGGCTGTGGGGTCCTCTCCTTCACTCTATTTCCACTTTAAGTGTAGATGTCACTCAAGCAGGGACAAATTAGGCTTTACTCACTCCTGGATATGTCCCAGCCAACCCCAAGTGGACATGACCACTTGAAACTGGTGTAATTTTGCTTCTTGATGGAAATTCTGAAATTTCAGAGAGCAGCTGCCTGGTAAAGGGTGGCTATCTGCCAACTATGCTAAGAATCAACCTCACACCAAACTGGGAACAGCACAGGAAATTTCCGTGGGCATTATGAGCAGCACCCTCCTTTATCCACTCAGAGTGACTAGAGGGACTCCAGCAAAGACATTACTATGATTTCCTAACAAAGGAGGAAACTGAGGCCCAGGAAGCTTAGTGGGATACATAAAGCCAGCCATTGTGCAAGATCTGAACCCCTAATCTGAGACTTAATGTTCATTCTCTTTCTCTCCCTTCAAGCATCTCTTCAGATGCCCCCACACTTACTCAACGATAAGGTTGTGGGAAATGTGGAAATGACATCTCAAATCAAAGTTTAGTGGACAAAAATCTGAATTGTGAAACACAGTCTCCCTTCCTTCATCTTTGCTCAATCTTAAGGGGAAAAAAGCCCTCATAGATGTTTGGAAATAGTATGTGTTATTGCAGAAAGAATGTTGAAACCTCCTACTACAATTGTGGATTTGTTCACTTCTACATTTGCTTCTGTTAATTTTTGCTTCTGAATTTTGAAGTGCTCTTCCTTTTTGAAGCCCATAGTTACTAGGTGGATGCACATTCAATCTTCCCATGTCTTGATGATTAAGCTGTTCATCATCATAAAATGTTCTTCTTTATCTCTGTTGAAGAGGCGCATTGTTCTGAAGTCTGCTTTATCTGACACTTAATATAACCAGTGCAGTTTTTGCATGCTTCTAATTTTAACCTGTGCTTTTATATTTAAAGTGGGGTTGTCCTTAGACAGAATACAGTGGTGTCCTCATGTTTTATCCAATCTGTCGATCTGTCTTCTAATTGGAGCACTTAGACAATTTGCACCTAATGTGATTATCAATATATTAAATAGTTGTGTTTAAATCCATCATCTTGGTATTTGTTTCTATTCATCCCATTGATTCATTTTTCCTTTTTTCTGCTATTTTGGCAAACTTTTTCTTTTTTTTGAGACAGAGTCTCACTATGTCACCCTCGGTAGAGTACCATGACATAACAGCTTACAGCAATCTCGAACTTGGTCTAAAGAGATTCTCTTGCCTCAGCCTCCCAAGTAGCTGGGACTACAGACTCCCGCCACAACGCCTAGCTATTTTTTTGTTGCAATTGTCTGGCCTGGGCCAGGTTCAAACCCACCAGCCTGGGTGTATGTGGCCGGTGCCCTATCCACTGAGCTATGTGCACCGTATTTTGGCAAACTTTAAAAATTTCATCTTATCTCCACTTTTGCTTTATTAGCTATGTTTTATTTCATTAGCAGTTGCTCCTCAATTTACAGTATGCATCTTTAACATTACATTCTCTCTTCAATGAATATTATATCATTTCACCTATACTGAAAGACCTTTATAACACCACACTTTCACTTCTTTCCACTCACCTTTTGCATTACTATTGAGAAACATTTTATATTTGCATAGATTATATACTGAAAGATTGTGCTTTCAGAGTCAATTATCTTTCAAAGACATTTTAAATTATAAAAATAATCTCTTGTATTCATCCAAGTATTTACCACTTCGGGTCCCTCACTCCTTTGTGGAGATCCTAGTTGACATCCACTTTGATTTTCCATCTACCTGACCTACCTCATGGAATAGGCCTCAGCAGCCTATTGTCCACTGTCTGGAAACAGTTCCTTTATACATTTTAGCCTCCTATTGTTTATAGAAGGAAGATAAGTAACAATCTCAGTCATTCTATCATAACCAGAAACAAAAGACCCTTCCCTCATTTCTTTTCTTGCAATGTGTTTACTGAAAATACTAGATAATTTATACAATTAATTTTCCCATTTTGAATTTTGCTGTTTGCACCCTCTTGATATCACCTACCATCTTTCTCTGTCTCATACATTTTTATAAATGGGAATTTCATTGTCTTTAGTTCAATAAGAGATATCAGATTAGAGTTCAATTTGTTGACAAGCTTACTCGTAGATGGTGTTGAATGTTTCCATCAGGGAGCCATTGATGCCTGGTTTTTCCTCTATTTGTGTTAGCAGTTATTAATGATTGCTGCATAGATCCATTATTTTATTAAGTGTTGCAAAATGGTGATATTCCATCTTTCATTAAGTAGCTAGCATATTCTTATTATTTCCTTTTACAGTATTTAGTAAGGCCAGGGGTGGTGGCTCACACTTGTAATCCTAACACTCTGGGAGGCTGAGGCAGGTGGATTGCTTGAGCTCAGGAGCTCAAGACCAGCCTAAGCAAGAGCGAGACGCTGTCTCTACTAAAAATAGAAAAACTGAGGCAAGATGATCTCTTGAGTCCAAGAGCTTGAGATTGCTGTGATACCACAGCACTCTACTCAGGGTGCCAGAGTGAGACTTTGTCTCTGAATAAATAAATAAATAAATAATTTAGTAAGCTTAAGTACAGTTCATGCAGGCAGGGTAGGATAAATGCTTGGTAAACACCAGGATGAATTACAAATGAGCAAAACATTTAAATGCCAGAAAAAATAAAATGTTTAAGGTCCTGGAAGGAAACAGAAAAAAATCCCATTATAATCTATGCATGTGGAAAACATGACTCAAAATCCAGAACATAGAAATAGTCATTGATTAATTTTCCTACATAATAGTAACATACTTCTGCATAACAAAAATAAAGCAATAAATGAATGAGAACCCAGAACATAGTACTTGTAACTCATACAATAGACAAATGACTAGTATCTTATGTAGTGTGTGAGTAATCTGCTGTTAGGAGGTGGTCAAATCAAGGCCCTGGTTTTTACTGGTCCTTTTACTGGACCTATACAGAAAAAATGACAGTGAATCTGCTGTAACTGGTTTCCAGAGGTGGTGACATCTCCAATGTCTCCTTCCCTCTCTGCTCCCAGTATGGAGATGAAGCTTCTTCTAGCAGGAGATCCAACCAAATTTGAAAACTCCCCCACAAGTTTGGCAAATATAGACAAGATAGAGGGACAAAAACATAACTAACATCCCCTTCTCCTGCCTGGAAAATCCTATATTCACTCCCAAAATTTAAATTGTCATAGAATCAAGAAAGAAAGTAAAAAAATGAAAATCCTGATGAACCTGCTATTCTTAGAAACTTCCTAGACTTCATTTTGACTTCATCTTTGTCTGCTTTTTTGTCTGCCTTTGCCCCATACCATAATACATTCTGCTTTTTTATTTCCATTTTTTTTGAGACAGAGTCTCACTCTGTCTCTCTAGGTAGAGTGCTCACAGCAGCCTCAAAATCTTGGAGTCAAGCAATCCTCTTGCTTCAGCCTCCCCAGTAGCTGGGACTACAGGTGCTCGCCATGACTCCTGATTAGTTTTTCTATTTTTAGTAGAGATGGGGCTCATTCTTGCTCATTCTGGTCTCAAATTCCTGAGCTCAAGTAATCCTCCCAGAGTCCTGGGATTACAGGCATAAGCCACTGCGCCCGGCTTAATACTTTCAATCATCTCTTAAGATAAGAGCTAAAATTGGTTTGTTAACTTGCCAATAAAGTCTAAAGTCCTTAGGCTTATGCTCAAAATAACCTACAGTCCGATACCTCTTATTACTTAGATTATTTATAAATATCTCCTTAAATAAACTCAAGTTCCATCATACAATGCAATATCTCATTTATTTGTGCCCATCTTTATCCCACTAGTTTCAGCAACAAAGAGATCCTTAGAGACATTAATAAGAATTCTTACCTGGCTTGGAGCCTATAGCTCACGTGGCTAAGGCGCCAGCCACATAGACCAGAACTGGCAGGTTCGAATCCAACCCGGGCCCGCCAAACAACAATGACAACTACAACCAAAAAAATAGGCAGGCGTCGTGGTGTGCACTTGTAGTTCCAGCTACTTGGGAGGGTGAGGCAAGAGAATCGCTTAAGCCAAGGAGTTGGAGGTTGCTGTGAGCTGTGATGCCACAGCATTCTACCCAGGGAGAGAGCTTAAGGCTCTACCTCAAAAAATAATAATAATAATAATAACAATTATTACCTGGAATCTGCTGCTTCATTTTTTTTTTATGAGATAGAGTCTCACTTTGTCACCCTCAGTAGAGTGCTGTGCACTCACAGCTCACAGCAACCTCAAACTCATGGACTTTAGCAATTCTATTGCCTCAGCCTCCCAAGTAGCTGGGACTATAGGTGCCTTCCACAGCACCCAGCTATTTTTTTGTTGCAATAGTCATTGTTGTTTAGCTGACCTGTGCCAGGTTCTAACCCTCCAGCCTCAGTTCATGTGGCTGGCGCCATAACCACTGTGCTACAGGTGTCAAGCCTTCTGCCTTTAATTTGATAGGGTCTTCCATTCATAACCACTAAATTCTCGATCTTACAGAAAAGCTTTGACACCTGGGTGGCCCCCTGATCCTCATCTGCCTTGTTGTGAAAGCGCAGTATTGGCACCCATGTCTTTCAAGCAGTTCCTTGAGAGACTTGTTATCAATGTAATCTTCCAGCAATTTATCCCCCAAATCATCTTTCTGAGTGAAAACAATAATGGTGTACCTCCAGGCTTCAGGTCCAAACACCTCTTGGATTCCCCTGACTGTTTCCTTGTCCTCCCTTGTATAACGGCCAATGGAAATTACCACAAGCAGGACATGGAGAGTGGGAGCAGAGAGCTCCAAGCAGTGCTGGACGTTGTATTTCTTCTCTTCAGTGCAAACTTTGAGGAGAAAAGTTCAGGGATGTCAATGACCACAACCTCCCTCTTGTTCAGGGACCCTTCCTCTCTCTGGCACATTTTAGTCGCCATCTGACCACAAGACTTGGACTTAAACACAGGTTTTCCCAAAATGGTGTTTCCTGTGGCACTTTTTCCTGAGGAGATTTTCCCCAGGAAGAGTAGAGACAAATTAGACATACAAGCGATCTGCCCCAACATGGTGTCCTGACACAGGAGCGCCCAGATTCATAAGGCAACTTGGACTTGATCTAAGCAAAGAAATGAACAGTAGCATCATAATTTCCAGGGACATCAGCACCCCAGTGAGTGAGCTGGAAAGGTCAGTGAAGCAGAAAATTAATAAGAAATGATAGACTTAGGGTGGCGCCTGTGGCTCAATGGGTAGGGCACTGGTCCCATATACCAAGGGTGCTGGGTTCAGACCCAGCCCTGGCCAAACTGCAACAAAAAAATAGCTGGGCATTGTGGCGGGCACCTGTAGTCCCAGCTGCTTGGGAGGCTGACGCAAGAGAGTGACCCAAACCCAGGAGTTGGAGGTTGCTGTGAGCTGTGTGACGCCATAGCACTCTACAAGGGTAATAAAGAGAGACTCTGTCTCTTAAAAAGAAAGAAATGAAGGAAGGAAGGAAGGACTTAAACAGGCACAAATGGACCTAACAGACATTTACAGAACATTCTACCCAAGAATTACTGACTATATTTTCTTCTCGTTAGTACATGGGGCATTTTCCAAGATCAATCACATCTTAGGCCACAAAACATGTATCTGCAAATTTTTAAAAATCAAAATCATACCATATATTTTATCAGACCATAGTTCAATAAAATTAAAAATCAATTCCAAGAGAAAGATGCAAATCTATACAAAGTCATGAAAATTAAACAACCTGCTGTGGAACAATGATGAAATTAAGATGGAAATCAAAAGATTCCTCAAACTGAATGACAAAGGGGTCACAAGCTACCAAAATTTATGGGATACAGAAAATGTAGTCCTGAGGGGGAAATTTATAGTCTTAAATGCATATGTAAAAAAGAAAAAAAACAGAAAGATCACAAATTAACAACCAAATGTCACATCTCAAGGGACTAGAAAAGGAAGAGCAAACCAAATTCAAAACCAGCAAAAGAAAAGAAACAACAAACCTCAGAGCAGAACTAAACAAAAAGGAAACAGAAAAAATTACAAAGGATCAACAAAATGTTCTTTCTTTGAAGAGATAAACAAAATGGATAGAATTCTAGCTAGATTAACCAGAAATAGAAGAGGAAGGACTCAAATAAACTCAATCAGAAATGAAAAAGTAGACATTATAATAGATACAACAGAAATACAAAATATCACCCATAAATACTATGAAAAGTCTCTTTGGGCTCGGCGCCTATAGCTCAACCGGCTAAGGCGCCAGCCACGTACACTTAAGGTGGCGGGTTCGAATCCCCAGCCCGGACCAGCCAAACAACAATGATGGCTGCAACCAAAAAATAGCCGGGCGTTGTGGCGGGCGCCTGTGGTCCCAGCTACTTGGGAGGCAGAGGCAGGAGACTCGCTTAAGCCCAGGAGTTGGAGGTTGCTGTGAGCTGTAATGCCACGGCACTCTACCCAGGGGGACAGCTTGAGGCTCTGTCTCGAAAAAAAAAGAAAAGTCTCTTTGAACATAAAGTAGAAAATGTAGAGAAAATGAATAAATTCCTGGAAATGATCTCCCAAGCCTCAATCAGGAAGAAATAGAAATCCTGAACAGACCGCTAATGAGCACCAAGATTTAAGCAGTAATTAAAAAAGAAAAAAAACTTCCCAACAAGAATAATAAAAGCCCCAGACCAGATGGATTCACAGCCAAAATCCACCAGATGTACAAAACACAACATTTCCTACAGAAATTGTTCCATAACATCAAAAAGGAGGGAACCCTCTCTAACTCATCCTTAGAAACCAGAATCACCTTGATACCAAAGCCGGGAAAGGACACAAAAAAAGGAAACTAGAGATATCCTACCAGTACCCTTTATAAATATAGATACAAACATCCTCAACCAAACACTAGCTAGGCAAAATCAATAGCACATCACAAAGATAACTCACCATTATCAAGTCCCAAAAATGCAATGATGGCTCAACATACACAAATCAATAAACATGATTCATCACATGATTCAAACAAAAGGAAAACCAAAGACCATATGGTCATCTCAACAGATGTAGAAAAAGCATTCAATAAAATCCAGCACCCTTTCAAGATATTAAAAAAAAAAAAAAAAGTAACAGAAGAAGCATACCTCAAAATTATAAATATCCCCAGCCCTGGCCTGCCAAACAACAGTGATGGCTGCAACCAAAAAATGGCCAGGCGCTGTGGCAGGCACCTGTAGTCCCAGCTACTTGGGAGGCTGAGGCAGGAGACTCGCTTGAGCCCAGTTGGAGGTTGCTGTGAGCGTGATGCCCTGGCACTCTACCCAGGGGGATAGCTTGAGGCTCTGTCTCAAAAAAAAAAAAAAAATTATAAATACCATGGAAAACAAACCCACAGCTAACACCACACTGAATGGAGAAAAGTTGAAAGCATTTCTCCTAAGAACTGGAACAAGACAATGGTGCCCACTTGTCCCACTTCTATTCAACATAGCCCTAGAAGCCCTAGCCAGAACAATCAGGCGAGAGAGAAAAATAAAGGGCATCCAAATCAGGAAAGAGGAGGTCGAATTGTCACTTTTCACTGACAGTATCATCATAATTTGAGCATTTTATATTTTAAAATCCTCTTAAAATGTGAATCAGTATATGAAAATGATATCTCACATTTTTCTAATATTATTTCCTACTTTTAATTGTTAGATCTTTAATTTAGCTGGAATTTATTTTGGTGTATAGTATAAGATAGGCAAGTAATTCAATTATTTTTCTATATTCACAAAAATGGCAGACACTGTTGATTGCCTAAACTAATTAACTGCCTTCTCTTTTACACACCACACGCTAAAAATGATGAGTTAGGGAAGGGAGCTAGATCTTTCTAGGGTAGACAGAAAAATGGTCCCCCACAATGTCCATGTACCAGCCCCCAGAATCCATGGCATGTTATCTTGCATGGTAAAGTGGACTTTGCTGATGTGATTAAGGATTTTGAGATGGAGAGACAGTCTCAGATCATTCAGGTGGGCCCAGTGGTCCTTAAAAGGGTCCTTATAAGAGAAGGGCAGGAAAGTCAGAGTGATAAAAATGAGATGTGAAGACAGATGCAGAGGTCAGAGTGGGAGACTAGAAGATGCTACACTGCTGGCTTTGAAGGGAGGGGAGGTGCTGGGGGCCAAGAGAGAAGCAGGTGGCCTCTAGAGCCTCTAAAAGGAAGGAAAAGGATCTTCCCACAGAGTCTCAGACAGATCACATTCCTGTCCAAAAACCTTCCTTTCAGGACTCTGGCCTCCAGAATTATAAAATGATAAATTTATAGGTTTTAGCCACTAAATTTGTGGCAATTTGTTACAGCAGACAAAGAAAACGAATACATTCTCTATTCCAGCTGCCCTTTTAACTAGGGGTATCCATGTGACACGCAGATGACAAACAAGGGAAATTGTGCTTGGAGCCTCCGGGACTAGCACTGTTTTCTTGGTGATAGGGCCAGACTCAAGCAGACAGGCTCTGCTTCAGCCCTTTCCCCTCCTCATATGGAATTGAAGTGTGGTCTGGAATTGTGACAGACATTGTGGCCAATAAGGTAACAAATACGAAAATAAAAGGCCAACATGCACCTGCAAGCTAATGTATGACAGAGCAGGAAGATAAAAAGCCTTTGTCTGCCTGGTGATAGCACTGAGCTGCCAGAATATCCTGGAGATGACCTCTCTGTTAACTGATCACTTAATATTCCTATGGTTTAAGCTCTTGCTAATCAAGGTGTAATTCATAAATTAGCAACATGGCCTACAACTGAGATTTCACTAAAACTGTAGAATGAGAGCCCACCCCAGACCCACTGAGTCAGAAGCTGTCACTTAAAGTCCAGGTGACTCTCATGAGCATTCCAGTTTAACAAGGACTGGTTTAAGCCACATTTAATAAAAAATGAGCATTCCTAAATGATTTCACATGAAGAGCCAGGTTTGCCCCAGCACCATTTATGGAATAGTCCATCCTTCCTGTAGTGATTCTGTGGGATACCCAAGTGCCCATAGTTCCACAATTCTATCCCTAAGTTCTGTTTTGTCCATTGGACTCTTAGTCTGATATTCCTGAGCCAGAATGTCTCCATTACTAAAGCCAATATGACTTAGTGTAACTTTAAAATAAGTCTTAGTTATCTGACTGAGGAACTCTCAACATGTTCAAAATTGTCTTTGGCTAATGTATCCTCATTAATTTTCTATAGGAATATTTAAATCAGCCATCAATTTCCTGAGAAAGTCTGAATGTTATTGCATTGAATTTCTGAAACTCTGAATGCTGTTGCATTGTATTAATACCTTGGTTTGTGATAAACTGACATCATTATAGTATTCAGCCTTTCCTCCACTCTTTTTCTAAACCAGTTTTAAATATATTCTAATGTCAATAATGATTTCTTTGTGATCCATAAAATGGGAGAAGTGATGACTAAATTTCAAAATGCATTGAGAAGTTGGCACCTTTTTATTTATTTCAAATGTCAAACCACGGCAAGAGAACAATGTCTATGTAAAGTATGTGTTATTGGTTGACATTTACTTGTTGGTCCAATAGTTTATTTTAAATCTTCATATGGGCTTGAAAAGAATGTGCAGCCTGGTACTGTGGTGCTTATACCATCAGGGAACCCCACCTCATCTCTGCTACCTTAGCTGTGGTCCCAGATCACTAGTGAGTAAACACCCAGCTGAAGGAAGCAGAGAGCTCCTGCAGGACTGAAGGAGAAAGAAATGTATTTCCCAGTTAAGCAGCATTGTTTTATGTGGTTTTCCAGCACCGTGTGACTAAATCCGAGTCTTTGCCAGACTTCTACCTGCAGCACCATGTTGAATCAGGACTCACACACTAGCACACACATACTCTTACCATACATATAATTGTCCAACCTGTACCATTTCCTCCTAAGCACACAGAAAATGCATTTAAAGACAAAAAGGAACCCAAACTTGCCCTTCCCTCACTCTCTCCTTTACTGGCCCACATTTCCTTCTGATCAAGTCTCCCAGGCCACTCTGGAGACCCTGGCAGAGCAACTGAGAGAAAAAAGGAGAGCTTTCTCCCCAGAAGTCAGCGAAGACCTACAGGCAGCCTCCACCCTCTTCTCAGGAAACAGCCCAAGCAGGAAGTGGATTCAGGCCTCCTGGCACAGCTGCCAATGACAGCAGGGACTCATCCCACATCTAGGGGCCATTCCCACTCACAGAAAAGTGGTCAGAGAAGCTTCCAGAGCCCAGCATGGGGAGGGCTTTAGCTGCAGTTCAGCAGGTGAGTCAGAAAGAGGAAGGGAAGGGTTAACAGGAGGGCCAGGTTGGCGTAAATGTAGGTGAAGTCAGAAGTATTGTTTGCAGTAAAGCGTTGCCCACCTCCCATGCCCAGTTAACAGAATCCTAACTGCAGAGACTGAGAAGAATTGCAAAAGTGAATGTGGAAAAGCAGCGTGCCTCTGGCGACTCCCCATCCAGCACAGGGCTCCTGGGAAGCCTCCTTCCCACATGCTTTTTCCTCCTTGGGGCCAAGCGCCCCCTCCCTGACACCCTCTCCTAGCACAGCCCCTCCCACAGACATCCCCAGTGAGGT
>NW_003852448.1:8550149-8566518 GCF_000181295.1 Otolemur garnettii
TCCTTCCCACATGCTTTTTCCTCCTTGGGGCCAAGCGCCCCCTCCCTGACACCCTCTCCTAGCACAGCCCCTCCCACAGACATCCCCAGTGAGGTGAGGCTGCTCGGAAGAAGGTTGGGGAGATATTTTTGGGACCAAGTGGAAACCTTCCCGGAGCCCTTCAGTCAGAGCAGGCAGGCAGCCCCCTCTCCATGGCTGGGTGGGCTGCCTTCCCTGTGGCAAGCCCACCATCCCCCTACACTCATGCAGCAGCACACATGGAAGTACGTCCCAGCACACGTACTGCAGTCCGGTCCTGTGGCCTCCAGGTCTCAGAGCCTCCCAGGTCTGTGAGGTCCCGTCTCTCCATCTCTCTGACAGCAGAAGCAGCTGCTATGGCAAAAGCAAATCCTGGAGAGGACAAAGGACAGAAAGAGGACGGCAGGGACTGGTCTGCTTTCCAGGGCCTGAATCCTGCTGGCACGAGAATTTGGAGGGGCTTGTTTTGTTTTTGCTTACATAGGAATTTTAATTATATGACATAATATTAAGTTTTAAAAAGCAGGATGCAAAATTATATACAAAATGGAGCACATTACATGAAATCAACAGGTTAAACGGAAAAAAAGCAAGGCCAAAAATATGTATTGTAGTGGTCTCTGAACAGTGGAATTATGGATAAATTTCTTAAGTCTTTTTTAAAAATTTACAGTACTTCACACTTTTTCCATAGTCTATACTGAGTTTTATTTTGTTTTAATTTTTTGTATAGACAGGGTCTCACTACATTCCTCAGGCTGGTCTTGAACTCCTGGCCTTGAGTAATCATCCAAAGTGCCAGGCTCGTTGCATGAGCCAGGCCCTTCATCAGGATGCCCCATGTGGGATGCAGAGACTGGAGACGCTAAGCACCACAGCCACACTGACTTTCCAAATATCCGAGGTTATCGGAGCCTTCCAAGGAGGCTCCTCAGAAGGGGGAGCAGAGGGATTTGCTAAGGTATGGGGGTGCATGCTTTAGATATGAAGGCTCTAAAGTAGGCAAAATCATAGGTTTTGGGGTACTGCTCTCAGTTTATCACATCCTGAAATGGAACGGTAGATTCGAGAGAAGGATGGACCCCACTTCAGGTCGAATTAAGTAATAGAAATTTATTGATAATTTGATACACCTACAGGTGCACCTGCAGGGGGCTCTTGTGGTGGGCCAACAAGAAGCTTCAAATAGCGGGGGAGAAGCCTTTATATACCATTATTCTGCATAGTCATGGTGACTAGCAAACTAGCGCAATACAGAAGTCAATCATAGCAGTTAGAACAGGGTCCAGGGTAGGGGTACATATTGATTCATACATCACAAGATATATCACAAGTACATTACTTCATGATCATAAGATGGGGTATGTCATAGGGATTTATACAATTTAGGGTGGAGGTACATGTTTACTTAGGGTATATTAGCTCATAGTTCAGGGGTACAAAACAAATGTTTGGTTAATTTCTGAGAACAACTTTGGACCTTTTTATCCAGGGCTTTATTTGGAATCCACCCCTCCCGTCCTCAAACCCTCTCTGCATACTTCCTCAATTTCAGGCTGTTTCTCTAGCCGTGAAAGGGCTGGAACTAAAAGCTTAGGGGAGGCTTCCTTTTCAAGGGTAGGGGGCTTGTTCTCCACTGGTCTTAGGGAGCAGGTCAAAAGCTGGGGGCTTGGTTATAATAGTCCCTATAGGCGAAACGCCTATCTGCCTCTGGCCAAAAATGCCATTTGAGAGAGAGCAGTGAAAAGACTTTGTGCAGGCATACTTGTAAGAAACTGAGGCAGAATCCCATGTGGCCAGGTTAGTTGTGGGCCTAACATGACCAAGGCTTTGACTGGAATAGCATTTCCAGACTGTGTTAAGGAATTAAGGTTGACTTTATAAGGCCAATGAAAAAGCCCTTTGGAAAACTGGCCACATACCCTCAGTAACCTTTCCTGACCTGTGGTAAGTGACAAAGGTCTCATGCTAATGGGTCTAGGAATGGAGTAACCTTTCCTGATCTGTGATAAGTGATGAAGGTCACTTGCTAACAGGTCCGGGATGGAAATGTGCTTGGGGACCCCAAGAGAAGAGGAATTTACCCAATGCATACAGGTATCTAATGGCACAGATGAAACCTGGGTTCATGAAAGGCTTTTGAGAAGTCCAGCCTAAGAATTCCTTATAAAAGTCTCCAGCAAAAACCCCCTGACTTAAGGCCTACATGAGAGCAGAGGTTTGCACACAAATTCCTGTATGCCCAAGAAGTTTCTTCATGCCTTGCTTAAAGATTCAAAGTAATAGCCTCCAAACGGCAAGGCCAGCAAGGGCAGGTATTCAATCTACCCTGTTCCTCCATAGCCTCAGGCTTCATCAGATAAGAACAAAGAAGTAACGGCTAACAACATTTTCTCCATTAAGACTGGGTTATGTTGAAAGGGTTATGTTAAAAGGTGTATGTTGAGTGGATTACCAGATGTCACATGATGTTTAATTGGATCAATGAGGTCATTGCTGTATGTACAAAATTCCCTACATAAGCCAACTGCAAATAAAGAAGCTTGCCATTTTGCCTGAGCAAGCAAATGGTCACCTTTACTTAAAACACAATTTTAATAAGCATGCTTATTCTCCACGACATCACTTTTCTGTGAGACCCTTACAGCAACACATCCCCTTGTACTGATTCTCATGTGCTGGGCTGCAGAATTCCTTCACCTTGTTATGAACCAAGAGAAAAACTGGGTTATGTTGGGATGGCCCAAGAAGGGTTTGGGGAACACACAAAACATACCTTGGGCTTAGCGCCTGTGGCTCAAGTGGCTAAGGCACCAGCCACATACACCTAAGGTGGCGGGTTCGAATCCAGCCTGGGCCGCCAAACAACAATGACAGCTGCAACCAAAAAAATAGCCAGGCATTGCGGTGGGCGCCTGTGGTCCCAGCTACTTGGGAGGCTGAGGCAGCAGACTCGCTTGAGCCCAGGAGTTGGAGGTTGCTGTGAGCTGTGATGCCACAACACTCTACCCAGGAGGACAGCTTGAGACTCTGTCTCAAAAAAAAAAAAACACCTCGGTGGGGAAAAGTGACAAAGCCTCTGCCACCTTCCACCCTCTTACCTCCTTAGTAAAGAAGAACCCCACCCTTCATCAGGCTCTGGGTCAACACATGTAAAGCCACAAGACGGTAAGACAAGAACTTTCATCCAGGTTGGTGCTGTTCTCCCCACTGGGTTACTGCCAGAGCAGGGGTCCACCTAGGAGCAGAAATAAGGGCCCAGGAAGAAATCATGTCCCCAAAACAGAGAAGACCACAAACTGAGTGAAGAAAAACTCCTTCTTAAATGAAATACTAAGCAGCCATTGGGTGCTCTGCAAGTAACTCCACAAAGTCTTAACAAATGGATTACTTTCTACCTTGACCATTTTGCAAAATGATCTTGCAGCAATTTGCTCTTGGAGAGTTAATTCTGAGTGGAAGGACGGCTGCCTCCCTCTTGTCAGTGATCTGACGAGGGATGGGAGCTCCCTGCCCCCAACAGCTTTGTAAGAAATGATAAGTACACGGGGGAAAAAAACTCCCCCAGGGGCCTAAAGCACCTGGTAGACTGGTGAGGGAGCCCTGTCCCCTCTGCCCATCCCAGACTCTCAAGGAGTATAGGTGGGAGACGGGCTGCATCTTCCAGAAATCAAATAAACCGGGAAGACACAAGTTAATGCGGGGAGAAATCCACTGGGAACAAGCACCGTACTAGACACAGGGATGGCAAGAGTCAGCAGGACAAATCCCTGGCTCAGGGAGCCCTGACCCAGCCTGATGCAGGGAAAAGGCCCAACCTGTGGGTGTGAAACATTGTAACAGAGAGGTATCCAGGCCACCAGGGAGTGCAGAGGAGTGCTGCAAACCCTACAAGATGGGAAAACCACCAAGTAGAGAAATAAACTTATAAACAAATCCATAAAGTGGCCATTTGCCGAGGCAGGTGCTGCAGTTGAGAAGATTGTGAGGCACCGTGGGGGGCCAGCTGCACGGGAAAGGTAATGTCTACTGAAGTCTTGGAAGGCAGGTAGAAATTTCCCTGCCAGATGATGGAGTGAGGGACACCTCAGGCAGAGGGTGATAGCAAAGGCTGTCACAGGCAAGGGGCGCTAAGAGCCCCTGGCACATGTGGAGAAAGGGGTCACACTGGAGGCAGAGAGGCCGCTGTAGTACCCAGCTATACATGGGTGGTGGACAGGGAAATGGACGTGTGATGTATTTACTAAGAACAATGAAAGATTTTTTTTTAAGATGAATTTAGAGTTGCTGACACAGTGTCCCAGTTGCCACATCAAAGAGAGTGCTATAGCACAGACATCTTTTCTTGTTTTGAAAATTATCATACGTTGTTTCACTTCAAAGATGGAAAATGTGTGTGTTTACCACAGTTTTGGCAGATGGCAGTGAAGTGTCTTGTAACTAAATTTGTATGTTTTGACAATTCTGATGGAATTAAGCGTCTTATTCAAACAGAGTCCATGTTTGTTACACTCATAATTAAGAATAACATGCTTATTTTAAAACTTTTAACTTGAAGAAAGGATACCTTTTTCTGATTTACATAAAGGGTAGGATCGCAGGGCTGACTAGACAAGGAACAGCCTGGGACTATAGCACCTTCTAGTGGCTGAGAGGCTGGTGTTCTGCGGGATATGAAGGCATCAATGTGGGGACACTGAGCTGGAGGACTCTAGAGACAGGCAGGCAGGAAGTCCGAAGGTTGTGACTGATTCCTGTTTCCCTTGGGTTATTCACGTCAACCCTCCTACAGAAAACAACTAAAATTAAACAGGATGAATATGTTCCTAAATATCTCAAAAGCATTTCAGGGGCATTAAGACAATAAGGAATCACCAGGCCAAAGCAAGGATGCCGACAAGTTGGCAAGCACGAGGAAGGACCTTTCCTGGAGGCATTTAACCATCCTGGAAAATGACAGCCTTTGCTCTGCACTGGGGAGAGGGAAGAGCAGGGCGAAAGTGGCACCAGACAAAGTTAAACAGGCAGGAAAGACTTTACTCAAGACTCTTGCAGCAGGGAAGAGAGGCCGGTCTGAACTCAGCTCCACTGCAACGGGAAGTAGAGGGGCCTCTAAGCACTGGAGCAGCTACTAGATAGTCCTGAGGGTGTTAGGGGAGGTGGGTCCCTGGGATGTGTCCAGAGAGGCAACTTATTCCTAAATTTGCTCATGTTTTTCTCTGTGATTAGGCCACTTGTATTTGTTAATTGGTGCAAATCAGGCTCCTACCCTCCATCACAGACAAGAAGGGAAGAAGGTGAGGGTACTATCTCTGTTGGTGTTTACATTTCAAAAGGATGGCTTCCAGGTCCTTGAGAAAGATGGTACCAGGTTGTAAAACTGCCAAGAAGCTTTAAAAAGACTTACATCTCAAGTGGGCAAAGAAAGAACGTATGAGTTTTCTAGTGTAACTACTCCAAGGAAACAAAGTTCAAGGACCTATAGTTAGAAAGAAGTTTGTCTTACGCGTCATCAAACTAGGGGAACACAAAGTCAACTTGGTCAGAGTCTAATACAAGACACACTCCAAAAAAAGCTGAGCTTCTGAAGCGCTGCCCTCTCTTAGGGTGACAGTGACCTCAACGTGGAACAACCACCTAAAATGACAGCTTTTTGGGGATCCTCTGGGTGGCTCAGGGAACTTCAAGTCTGGAACTTGGTTTAAGGCTGTTCAGGTTAAATACTGACCACAGGGAGTGTTGGAAGCACATGCAAATCCTCTCTGAGGATTTTTATTTTAATGTTCATTGTGGGCCTCAGATTACACCTACATAAATAATCTCTAAGGACAATATCCAGCCCACAACCAAGTTAGCCAAGTATGTTAGCATAGCCCTGGGAATCCAACCCCATCAACACCCAGCTAGAAGAGGCTCAGCAGCCATGACTCTTGTAAGGTTCCCCCTCCCCTCTTTGGCCCCAGCATTCTCATCCTACCACCTCCCCCAGTCCCTCAGCCTTGGATTTTGATCAGACAGGCTGCCAAGAAGCGCTCTGGGGCTGAGCGATGGCTGCTGTGTGCCCTTGTGGGATCCGGGGAATAAACAAAGGAGAAGTGATAGATCCCAGGACTGGGAAGAGCCCAACCTCTAAATCCCAAAGGGTGTCTTCCCTCCTGAGGGAGAACCCAGAAAATAGGCAGGAGTGGAGGCAAAATTCAGAGGGCAAACAGAAGCAGGTGCAGGCACCACCCTCCCCCCACACTCAGGCCTGGATGGGACCCCCAGCTGCTTAGGGCTTTGAGGAACTCTTCTGACATTGATTGCTCACCTAGTCCTTAGATACACCCAGCCATAGGAAAGTCCCCAATCTCTGCCTCTGCCTTTCCTGGGGACCTTGGCACTAGACCAGCCTGCAGAGCTCCAGGCCTGGCAGGCCCCACCCAGAGCTGCACACAGAGCCCCTGGGCACATACACTGTCCCAAAGAGCACAGCTGCCTGGGCTCCAGCCAGACACCCATGCCTGTTTCTGTGTGGCCTTCCCACACCTGTGCTGGGCTCCCGACATCTTACTGTGGCAGCTGGGCTCCCTCAGAGCTTAATCAGCAGATGTGGGAATAGATGTCTAGCTTTCCATCTCTTCCTGAGCTTATAACCCCTCTTCATAGGCCTTTTGGTTGGCTGGCTCCCTGGTCTTTCAGTGGGAAATAGTACAGGGCAGGAGAGACTGAGCATGAGTCTGGAGGGGGGACTCACACAGGGGGCTTCCCGGGAGCAATCTAGGTGGAGGCCAGAAACCTAGGCTGGCAAGTCCCTGACTGCAGGGAGCCACATCTGTGCTCAGAGGGACTTGATGGCCAGGCCAGGTTCTCACTCAACCTGCAGCCCTGGCCTCCTCAGGTCCTCAGGTATCTGGCCCTTAATGCAATAGACTGGGGGCCTTTCAATCAGTGCCTGGGACAGGTAAACTGTCACCCATAGTCCTTGTTCATGAAGAGTAATTGAGTGATGTCAACAGAGACATTTAAGGGGTCTCCCTAATCTCAAATGGCACATTGGAGCTAACAGCTCAAAGGCACAATATTACCTGAATCTGATTCCCAGCTCCTCATTCACCACCTGTGTGAACCTAAGCGAGCTCTTAACCCATTGTGCATCTCAGTTTTCTTATCTGTGTGATGGAGAACAACTTCTAGCTCATTGAGTTATTGGGGGACTAGAGAATCTAATGCCTTCAAAGCACTAACCCCTTGCCTGGCTCAAAGAGAGCACTTGGCTAAGGTCCTCGATGTGGTCATGGGTAATGCAGCATCAGCCTCTGGGTCAGAAGCAGGACTCAGTGAATCTGAGTGGGACCAGTGACCCTGGGCACAAACTAAGCATATTGGGCTGATCCCCGCAGGATGGGAGTGAGGATCTAGAAGAAGAAGCCGGCAACATGAGACCATAAGACCCAAGAGGGCCTCCCCTAACAGAGCCCTTGGCCCCAAAGGCCTGTTTCTTAGCTCACTTTCTCAGGTTCCCTCTACTCTGAGAGCTTAACAGCGTCCCTCAAGAGCCCAGGAAATATATTCCTCTCTGACTTAGAATTCCATAGTCACTCCCCTTCCCCAAACAGGAAACCTCAGCCCTTCTCATTGGGGCTCCATCAGGAGCTTCCCTTTCTTTATAGCAGTCCTCACATCTACAGATTTTGTGATTGTTGTTATCATTGTGACCATCTTGGATGTTAGAATAACTAAAGAGGGATGGGTCGGCACCTGTACCTCAGTGGTTAGGGTGCTGGCCACATACACCATAGCTGGCAGGTTCTAACCCGGCCCAGGCCTGTTAAACAACGACAACTACAACAAAAATAGCCGGGCATTGTGGGAGGCGCCTGTAGTCCCAGCTACTTGGGAGGCTGATGGAAGGGGATCGCGTAAGCCCAAGAGTGTGAGGTTGCTGTGAGCTGTGATGCAACAGCACTCTACCTAAGGCAGTGGTTCTCAACCTTCCTAATGCCACAACCCTTTAATACAGTTCCTCATGCTGTGATGACCCCCAACCACAAAATTATTTTCATTGTTACTTCATGAAGGTCCTAGGGTGACATAGTGACACTATGTCTCAAAAAAAATAAAACCTAAAGAGTGGCAGAAGTCATGAGAGGCTGAGGATGACTCTGGGGCTACTACCATCCTGGACACCAAGGACCCAGGACAAGTCTGGGCAGAACCAGGGCCACTCTCCAGGGGATAGTCCCATCCTCTGCTTGTGTCCCACTTGCCCCAGAAGCACAGGCATCCTCTCTTCTCTTCCTTCCCTTCTCCTGCAGGTATTTCCCACTATCTATGTTACACATCAACCCCACCCATGCCCAACCCCCACTTCCTGTAAACACGCACAGATCATCTTGTGGCAACCAGAACAAGAACCAGACTCACTACCCAGAGGTCAGGGAGCTCAGTCAAGACAGCTTTCTCCAGTTTCACTTTCTCTCACTCTTGTGAAGAGGATAAGAATCAGATGGAGATTCAGGGGCAGAGACTGGCCACCTGTTCATCCTGTGATTTTGTCTTCATGCTTGATACAACACACTTCAGTGGGAAAATGCCCCAGTGCCCCAACCCTAGCCTCAGCCGCCCTCTCACTACAAATACCCTCCTTGGGGTGGGGATTCAGGCTGGACAGGGAAGATCCTGGAACTTCTGCCAAAATTAACTTCCTTATCCATTCGGGGGGACCCCCCAGATTCCTCTGCACTCTCTGCTCTGGGAATATCCTGGCACAAGAGGATGAAGCTGTCCCAGCAACCAAAAGAGCAATGATTAGTGCCATGGAGACTCTGGGCTGCAGAGAGATGCTTAGGACTCCCAGAGCCGAGCAGGGACCCAGGGTACTGCACAAGTCCCCAAATCAGGTCTCCAGATCAGCAGGAAAGACTGAAGCCTGTATCAAGCCTCTCCTTTGGGGGTCCCCACAGAAACATCCCCCATCTTTCAACCCCAAAACCTTTTCATGTATCCCAGGCCCTAGGGGAACTCCCCATAACCTCATACTGGAAACGTGTGAGGCATGTTGGGGGTGGGGGGCAGGGAGAAAGACTCAGTCATCCAGCCTGAGTCCCCCAAACACAAGGTGCCCACTTTCCAAATGATGGGCTCTCCCAAAGCCCTTCCTGCTGTTGTCTTCTCTCCCTTCTCTGGTTTGACCAGGGGGTCCTTCCCCACCATGCACTGCCACCTGCTAAGATGCCACCTGTAAACCAAAACGGGTTCTGTCTTTTCTTCTTCTTGGCCTGCAGACAAGAAGAAACCATCAAGGAGGCGGCGCCTATGGCTCAGTGGGTAGAGCACCGGCCCCATATACTGAGGGTGGCAGGTTCAAACACGACCTTGGAACAAAAAAATAGCCAGGCATTGTGGCGGGCACCTGTAGTTCCAGCTACTCAGGAGGCTGAGGCAAGAGAATCGCCTAAGCCCAGGAGCTGGAGGTTGCTGTGACTGTGTGATGCCATGGCACTCTACTGAGGGCGATAAAGTGAGACTCTGTCTCTACAAAAAAGAAAGGAAGGAAGGAAGGAAGGTAGGCAAGCAAGCATCAAGGAAGCAATTCAGCATCACTCACGGGTACCTGTACTCCTCTTTGCTTGGGTTCATCCTAATGTGACAGTCATCTGTGTGGCTAGAATGTACATTGCGGACGTGGCATTGTGCCCCAGCCAGGCAGGCTTTTGTGGGCTCTGTGCTCTTTGCCTGGAGACAGTGGGAGAGCAGGAGGAAGAGGTGGCTTGACTTGGTTTCCAACAGCATATGCCACAGGGCGAGGGTGGAGGCAGGAAGAAGGGAGGAGGATTTCCTTCTGTCCAAAAGAGGCTCTGCCTTCCTGCCATCCTGTGTGACTGGCAGAGGGAGAAGGGACAGACCAAGGAGGGGTCTGCACTCACTTCCTAGCAAGGAGATGAGGAGAACCCAGAGAGAAACGGCTACCATGAGTGCCTACACAGGTGGCACGGCAGTCTCATGATAGATCCCCACACTCCAAGCTCTGTGGAAGCAGCAGAGAAGGGCTAAACCCAAAGCCAGGGACAAAGGACTTTGGAGCAGCATCTCAAATAGCCCTGTGCCCAGGAACCAGCAGAACCTCTCACACCTTGGCACCGAGAACAACCCAGAACCACAGCGCAGCTCGAGGGAAGGGTAGCAATTAAAGGGTGCCTTGTTTGCTGTCGCCCCAGCAGAAAGAGGGTTTATAGACAAAAATGAGATTGAGCTGCGGAAAATAAATGTATATTTCCTATAGATCTAAATATGTAAATTAAAATGGTTACCCACTAACACATGACTTTAGATTCTTACCCAAGGCAAAAGCAAATGTGTGTAGGTTTCTTTTTTTTAATTGGGACAGAGAGAACAATTTGTCACCTTGGTAGAGTACTGTGGCATCACAGCTCACAGCAACCTCAAACTCTTGGGCTTAAGTGATTCTCTTGCCTCAGCCTCCCAAGTAGCTGGGACTACAAGGTGCCCACTACAACACCAAGCTTTTTTTTTTTTTTTTTTGGTTAGCAGACCCAGGCCAGGTTTGAACCACCAGCCCCAGAGCATGTGACCATCACCCAAACCACTGAGCTACGGGTGGCCCCCTAGGTTTCTATTTTAAACAACTGCTTGGGGAAGGGGCAAAGGGGGGAAAGGAGATTGGTAAATTGACCAGGTACAGTGCTCACTGTGTGAAGAGCACACTTACATGCATATGGACTCAATCTGTACAAAAACCAAGTGTATAAACAAGTACCCCTAACCCTCCAAAATAATAATAAAAAGAAAAAAGAATTGCTTGTCAACTAATTTCAAGTGTTTTTCTTCTTTCAGGGAAAATGAGGAAGCCAGGATGCAGCCAGAGCAAGCTTCCAACCCCACCCCACATTGCCACAGGGTATTTGAAGGGTCAGAGATTGAGGTTTCAGATGTAGCCTTTGGGTGGGGCTGATGACTCTCAGGCCCTGCCCTGTCTTTTAGACTTGGGGTTTGGTACTGTCAGTGGGGTATTCCCCTGTCTGACCCATGTGCATCAGCATCTTTACCAGAGCATAGAAGGGAGAATCTGCCTAGGTCCCTCTTCTGCTAACCACCCCCACCCCACACATTAAGGTTAACAAACAAAACAGTAGTCTAGTTCAACTGTACTGGCCTGGACTAAGACCACTTTGCAGAAAGGGACAGCAGTGTCCCAAGCTGAACTGCACCAAGGTGGGTGGGAAGGAAGGACCAGTCTGGACATGGGACAAGCTCTGCAACCATCAAGGCCTCATTCCAGACACCATGAAGGTCGAGGGCAGAACCCAGCGCAGACATCACAGGGCATGATGCTGGGCCTGGGGGGAAAGGAAGTGACACTTAAAGAACTCTGCAACTAACCTGCTATAACACACAGAGCAAGAACAGTTTTCTCTAGAACACCCCTAGCTGGCTAAGCACGATGTGACATCTTTCTGGACATCTTGTTGTGCTGGACAAAGCAGCAAAGGGCTTCCCTTGGCAAGCTCCCTGGAGAAACACAGCTCAAAGTGGCAAAGACCTTTGGTGCTGCTGTTAGTGACATCAGAATCTAGCTCCCTGCCAGCGGCAAGCTGCTGTGTTATTGATAATTGTGACCTGAAGTGCTCCCAAGTCACACTTGATGCTGCACAAATGACATGCCGGTTATGCTCTGTCCCAAGGCTGTCAGGAGGAGAGCCCTGAAATCCAGCCTGAATCTGCTCCTGACCCACCTACCCCCCCTACACACACACACACACACACACACACACACACACACACTGCCCTTCCTCTAAGAAAGGAGGGCTGTTTTCCTTGCACAGGGCCCCAGACCAAGCCTTGGGCCTACCAACCAGGCACCCTGTCCCCTGAGGCTGCCTTCTTCCTTTATTTGCACAAAGATTTTTTTCCTCCCAAGTGTCAGAATATCTCTGAGGGTTACCCCTCTGTGTGTGTGTTGGGGTCGGGGGGACCTCCTGGTAAAGGGAGGAGAAACCCGCTGTGGCAATGGGGGCACCCACATAAATGGAACTCAACCATGAAGCCACCTGGACTAGGATGGCACAGAGAAAACCACAAAAACAGTGAGAATGAAACACAGCAAGAGGCCAGCCTAGGGCAAGAGGCAGAAGGTCTGCAGGCGTCCCTTGCATCTTGGCATCTCAAACTCAAGTGCTCCTGCCCTTTGAGCTGAGAGTCAAAGCCAGGGTCTAACTACAGCCAAAGCACAGCACGTCTTCCTAGCTCTGTAGATAAATAAGTACAGATAGTGAAAGGGTGAAGGGTATCCCAACACTCAAGGGGACCCTTAAGGTAAAACTAGAACTTCCCGGGAGGCTGGCTAGCAGCAGGCAGCCTTAACACTCCCACAGTAGCCTCTCAGCACTTAACCTTCTGAGCCAAGGCAGAAAAGAGCCTTTGACCCTTTCTGAGAAGCAGACAATTAAGTTAACTGCAAGGTGTGACACCCAGGTTCCCCGACTCCGGGCCCAGGACGTTTCTCCACACCACACGGTATTTGCGCGCGGTCCAGAGCCTAGTGAATTGAGGGTCAAGGTCATGGAAATCCCTCTGGCTAAAAGGCGGCTCGGTAGACGGAAAGGGCATGGCCTTCAGGGCAAATAAAGCTAAGGCCGGTCCCAGGTGGCAGCCAGAAGCAGTCACATGGACTTCCTGCCCACTCCCATTCCCGGAATACCCGCAGCAGCTGATTACCTGCCCAGCCTGCGGGTGCTCTCTGGGTCTCCGCTCCCGCTCCCTGACCACCACGGAGGGCTCTGCTGCCACCTTCTGACTATCGTCTGCTACAGCTTCTCAACAACCTTCGATCAGCAAGGTTGCCGGAAAGAGCGTCCCTCCTTCCTCGGCGCTCTGCGCACCTGGCCGGGCCGGGGAGTGGGTGAGGGCTCCTTTCCAGCTTCGGAGTCAAGTCCCTCCCTCCTCACAGCATCCCTCACAGCGGTGCCAGGGGATCGTTGCAGAGAGAATGTACCGAGGCTCATTAGAAAAGATACGGACCGGAAAGAAATGTATTGATGCTGGTTGTCAGTGCCTATCCGGTAACCTTCACTCGGTGAAAGTCTGCTGGAGCTTTAATCAGGGGGTTCTTGGGTGGTCAAAGAATTGAAAGACACTACTAACCAACTCAGATCCACAAAAACAGAGGATGGGTGACCATCTCTTTCATCTCTTGTGAAAAGAGAGACAAGAAAAGCCTGCTTGCCACCCTCACAGGCAATCTGTCCACATGCCTTCTAGGGAGGCTCTTCAAGCCGCACCAGTGGGTACACGACGTTGGACTATTCAGAGTTTATTGAAAGATGCGGGCTCGGCGCCTATAGCTCAACCGGCTAAGGCGCCAGCCACGTACACCTAAGGTGGCGGGTTCGAATCCCCAGCCCGGACCCGCCAAACAACAATGACGGCTACAACCAAAAAATAGCCGGGCGTTGTGGCAGGCGCCTGTGGTCCCAGCTACTTGGGAGGCGGAGGCAGGAGACTCGCTTGAGCCCAGGAGTTGGAGGTTGCTGTGAGCTGTAATGCCACAGCACTCTACCCAGGGGGACAGCTTGAGGCTCTGTCTCAAAAAAAAAAAAAAAAAAAAAAGAAAGATGCGAAAAATCTCTACAATTAAGACAAGGTTTAAAAAAAAAAAAAAGACAAGGCTTAACAGTAGAGGGTGGGGAAAACAGCTCATAGCCCTCTCCCCAGATCTATACTTCTTATAAACCTTAAAGCTGCCTTTCTCTACTGGGACATTCTTATTTAATCTCTATTTTACATTTTTCATGCTCCATGGGGTGGAAAACAGGCCAGAACCAAACTGCATAGTCACTGCAACCCCCTTTCAGGGCCCCCTGGTTCCGCTGGTTCTGTCTGCCAGTAGCTAAATTCCTTCCTCTGTTAATCTCCTGTGGCCCTAGGCTTCGTTTTGTTAATTTCTAACCTTTTTCCTCTGGGCTGCAACCGCCTTCCAGGCAGAACCTGCCCGGCAGTCCTCTGACGGCCGCCCTCGGGCCAGTAACCACCCCTTCGTTTCCCACAGGTCTGCTCACCTCTGTCTGGGTGGATGATTTCTCTACAGACTATTATTCCGGCTGTTATTTTTACCTTCAGTGTGAAATCAGTTATCACTTACCCACCTGTTTTTTGTCCTGCAGGACTATCCCTTTTTAAAAATTGCTTTATTTTT
The DNA here is from genome assembly GCF_000181295.1 of Otolemur garnettii. Lineage (NCBI taxonomy): Eukaryota > Metazoa > Chordata > Mammalia > Primates > Galagidae > Otolemur > Otolemur garnettii. The sequence goes on from NW_003852448.1 coordinate 8,564,362, forward strand.
AATCGGGAAAATATTCTTAGTTTTAAAAGTTGTATATTTATGAACAATTATTTACATAACAAAACAAAGTAAAATAAAATAGATCTCACAGACCTGTATTTTATCAGGGAATTCCTTTTTCCTCAGAAGTAAAAAATTCTAATCACATCTCAAATTTCCACAGTCTCAAATCTACTAGTGCACTGTTACATGTATAGGTTTTTTTGTTTGTTTGTTTGTTTTTTTGAGACAGAGCCTCAAGCTGTTCCCCCTGGGTAGAGTGCCGTCGCATTACAGCTCACAGCAACCTCCAACTCCTGGGCTCAAGCGAGTCTCCTGCCTCAGCCTCCCAAGTAGTTGGGACCACAGGCACCCGCCACAATGCCCAGCCATTTTTTGGTTGCAGCCGTCATTGTTGTTTGGTGGGTCCGGGCTGGATTCGAACCCGCCACCTTAGGTGTATGTGGCTGGCGCCTTAGCCGGTTGAGCCATAGGTGCCGAGCCCATGTATAGGTTTTTTAAAACATAAATATTCCTGGATTAAATCAAAGATGATCATAATTACTAAGGGGTGTTCAAAATACATATTTGCTCATTGTTTTTAAATTATGCAATTTCTTCCTTTACTGTGTGTGTTATTAAAAAATAATAATAATAAGTTGTAGCCAAAAAGTATAGTTTAAAGTATTAAGCCCTGGCACACATATTCTTGCCATTTCAAAATTTTAAAAATTCATTATGCTCTGCTGAGATGAGAAAATTGATAATAAAGTTGTCTTTATTGACACACCATTATAGAATATTTTTTCAGTGTGCTGAAAAAAAAAACTTCCAACTTTGAATTCTGAACCCAGGTAAACTAATATTCAAGCGTGAGGGGAAATTAAAGACGTTTTCAGATGCACAAAACCGAAGGACATTTATTAGAGCAGAACCTCACTAAATGAACAATTGAGAGAGAGAAGGGACAGGCACCCTCCAGGGTCAGTCTGTGTCTTCTCTTCTCTCCCTGGATACAGTCTCATACTTGGTTGGTTGGTACCATCCTTGGACACCTAAAGGCAACTCAACACAACTCCTCACAGTGTGGCCACCCAAGCAATTGGCATCATTTCTCCCAGTGACCTAGACCAAAAACCTGCCAGCCACTGCCCACCCATATGGACATCCAAATCCAGCAGCAGATCCTGCTGCTCTCAGGCTGCTCCTGCCCTCCTGCTGCCCCCTCCTTTTCTGCTGGAATCCTCCCAACCACCAGCCCCAGACCTCATCCTTCAGCCCCTGCTCCTACCCCCAGCTCTAAGTCCCCAGCCTCCCACCTGCAAACAAACCCCCTTACTGGGAATAAAGAGGGATTTTACATCATAATAAAAGAAAAAATTCTTCCAGGTAAAAATTATACTAAGTTTTGAAAATTCTAAAGCAAAACTTGACAAAATTATCAGAAAAAATTATAAATCCAAAATTGTTCAGAGATTTTTATATACCTCTGTCAGAGATAGATCAAATAGGTGAAAAGATTAGTGAGTCTAAAGGAAGTTTTAAAAATTAAATAATCAAATAAAGAAGAAAATATATATATATGTATAACTATGTTAAAATCTCTCTCTACAGCAGTGTTTTTCAACCTTTTTTATCTCACCACGCACTTGAACCCGTAGTTAAACTTCCACGGCATGCTATTTTATGTTGATCAAAAAAAGACTACAAAAAGAAATTTACTTACTGTGCTTTGAACTTCTTTCAAAAGTAACTTAATTAATGATCTTTAAAATTTTTAGAAGCACACCTTAGATCCTCTCATGGCACACCAGTTGAAAATCACTGCTCTAGAGCATGAGAGAGAGAGAGAAAGAGAGAGAGACCACTACAACCAACAAATACAACAAACATACTTTTTAAGCACTTGCAGAATACCTGTGAAAACTGAGCAGGCACTAACACAGAAAGGAAGCACCCCCCCCCCCAATATTCTAAGGAATCACTCTCATACCACAATGTAACATCAGGAAACTCTAAGAAAATAATATAAAAATACCATATATGCCTGGAAACACACTATCAAGTCATTCATAGGTTAAAGAAAAAAACACATTGAAAATGATAACATAGGCTCGGCGCCTGTGGCTCAAGCGGCTAAGGCGCCAGCCACATACACCTAAGGTGGCGGGTTCGAAT
>NW_003852448.1:8570779-8572819 GCF_000181295.1 Otolemur garnettii
GCTATAGGCGCCGAGCCAGCGCTCATATTTCTAAGATTAAATACAGTTATGCTAGTCAAAAAAAAAAGCACTCTGACCAACCAATATATGTCAAAATGCAGAATTGTGTACTTGGCTCTGGCCAAGATGCAATTTAGTGGCTGCCACTTTATCAGCCCAGTTTTCCACCATTACCTGTTATGTTCTCTCTAGGTGAACAACGGGTGGGGAGGCATTCAGGAGCAAGCTCTTCCGTGTGACACTGCCCTTCGTTGCTGCACACATCTGGGAGTAGCGGAACTGGTGCCCACACATTTTTTCTGCCATCTGCAGGGCTCATCAGGTAAACATTCATCAAATGGAAAGCAGCTTCTCCAGAAGTCGTCAGTGATGGACAGAAAAAGGGTTGAGAAGCGATTTCCTGCATCTGAACACACACATACCAAGGGCTGGTTCCGACTCTGCCCATCAGTCATCTCACTCAGAACTAAGCCACGTATTTGCTAATCCGCAGGTACAGTAGCTATTGCTCTGTCACACTGTGCCTTTGAAATGCGACCAACAATAGTTTGTCCTGGTTTTTTTCTCAAGTTATTGTCTATCCTTAACTTCGCACCTGATTTACCACGGTCTTGGAGGTGAAGTTCAATCATACTTATGATGCTACTATTCCTGGAACTCGGTAGCATCCACTCTTGGCTCCATTTCAGCCCCAATTTTCTGTGAGAAGATCACTGGTCACGATGAAAACTCCTTAGTTCAGCTCCCCCAGGTTGCTTTTGTTATGTGTGGTACAGTTCATCCCTTGAGTGAGACAAATCTTTCTTAGCACATTTCTGTGGAGAGGGAGACATGGAGGAGTGAGAGGGAGGAGGAGGTCTGAAGAACCAGGGGCTGAAATGGGGGGAGGGTGTGAGCAGAAGCAACCACACAAGAAAGGGGTTACCTTTAAGAAAGAGAGGCTGATAGAGGGGAGGGAAGGTGGCATGTGGATGGGGAAGGCCATGGAAACCTCTGGGGATGCGGCTTTGAAGGAGCTGAGGCCAAGGTCAGGGCTTAATTTGGTTACTGCTCTATCCCAGCATCTAGCACCAGGCCTGGTGCACAGGAGACACTTGAATGTTGGTTAAAAGGCGTGAACAAGGTAAGGTCAGGAGACTCTTTTATTTTTTTTTTTATTGTTGGGAATTCACTGAGGGTACAACATACCAGGTGACACTGACTGCATTTGTTAGGTAAAGTTCCTCTTATAATTGTGAGGAGACTTTTTTTCTGAAGCAGAAGGCAAAGCTCGGCACTGCTGCTTCAGTGTGAGAGTCAGAGAGGGGTAGGAGACGAGGGCAGCCTGAGCCTGGGAGGCTGCTGGCCTTGCTGGAGGTTGCCCTGCCCTGTTACACTGCTTCCCCCTGTACTGAGCACTGGGAGCCCCAGGGCAGGATCTCTTCCCAGGTCAGCTAGAAAAACACTGATGACTTTCACTTGTCTGCAGGAACATGGAAGAGGAAGAGATGGAAACTCACTTCTGATGAAGAAATACTGTGTGCCAGGTACGTTGCTGGACGCAGCAACTACAGAGGGTACCAGAAAAACGTATACACACTTTAAAACAGGAGAAACCATATTAAAATTGTAATGCCAATAACAAAAGATGAATACAAGTTATGTTTGACTTCTACAAAAATGAGAGGTGCTCAAAGTGGTCTCCATCAGCGCCCAGACACTTCTGATTCTGGCAAAGTACGGCTTGAGCAGCGTTGATCCAAGTTGATCGAAGTGTCCGCTTGTATCACTGTGTGTGCCATCTCAGTTTCTTCCCAGAGTCCCACCAGTGTAGCCAGTTTTCTACAGTTCACCACATCCTCTAAGGTAGAAGTCAAGGGTGTTAATGTTAAGTCAGGAGACCGTGAGGGAAACTCAACCGCATCCATTGCCCTGGCAAATTCTCCCCCAGGTGGCTCTCACATCTCCGTGCACGTAATAATCCTGGGATGAAAACTTTCCATTTTGCTGTTTCCAGAACGCATTGTGGGCTTGTCTTGCCATCTCCGGTCTCCCGTGCAC
>NW_003852448.1:8577146-8579087 GCF_000181295.1 Otolemur garnettii
ACTTGTATGCACTGCAGAGCTAGTGGTCTGCATTCCTATGCCTGTCCAAGCCTGCTATCCTCCATGCCAGTTCACCACCCCCATACTCATTCATCCTTTTTCTTTCTTTTTTTTTTTTTTTGAGACAGAGACTCAAGCTATCCCCCTGGGCAGAGTGCCACGGCATCACAGCTCACAGCAACCTCCAACTCCTGGGCTCAAGCGAGTCTCCTGCCTCAGCCTCCCAAGCAGCTGGGACCACAGGCGCCCGCCACAACGCCCGGCTATTTTTTGGTTGCAGCCTTCACTGTTGTTTTGGTGGGCCTGGGTTGGATTTGAACCTGCCACCTTAGGTGTATGTGGCTGACGCCCTAGCCACTTGAGCCACAGGCGCCGAGCCCATCTTTTTTCTTAAATGTTCCTCTCTCCTCCACTCCCTGAACTTCAGCTCCCCCACCCTGATGTAGCCTAAAATTAGGAACCATAGGTCTACAGCATACTTCAGAGGACAAGTAGCTTCACTATAGCCCTTGGTTTAAATCCTGGAACTTCTTACCTACTCTAGCTGATCCTGGGGCTGATGCTGAAATTCTAAACCCATCCCCTTCCTGTATGTCTCAATACCCAAGTCTTCCTGTGGGTAGTGCAAAAGGAAACAGATCTACATTCATGGAAGGTGTTTCCCCAAGAGCATCTTGACTCTCCATGAGGAACTTGTTCCTAATCCCAGATTATAACAATCTTAGATTGTTCTTGCATTTTAGTAAGATCCCAGAATATCTCAAAGTTGCAGATGCTAGTGCAAATGTAAGGAGAAGGAACAGTTTTACACTGTTGGTGGGACTGCAAACTAATATATCCTCTTTGGAAAGAAGTATGGAGAATTCTCAAAGAACTCAAAATAAATCTCCATTTGATCCTGCAATCCCATTACTAGGCATCAACCCAGAAGAAAAAAATCATCTTATCACAAGGACATTTGCATTAGATTGTTTACTGCAGCTCAATTTACAATCACCAAGATGTGGAAACAATCTAAAACCCATCAGCCCAAGAATGAATTAATAAACTGTGGTATATGTATACCATGGAATAGTATTCAGCTATAAAAATAGATGGAGACTTTACATCACTTGTATTAACCTGGATGGAGCTGACGCACATTCTTAGTAAAGAATTACAAGAATGGAAAACAAGTATCTAATGTAGTCAATACTAATATGAAGCCACTAGACAATCTAATACACACCCAAACAAGAGAAAAATTTAATTCAATTCAAGATGAGGGGAGGAAGAAGGAAGGGAAGGGGAAATGGGGATGAGGGAGGGGGATTGGTATGCTCCCACTTAATGGCTACAATGTAAGGGTATATGGTACACCTCCTGGGTGTGGGACATAACTATGACAGGGACTCTACCTAACAAACACAAACATTGTAACCTAATTATTTGTACCCTCACATTAATCTGAAAGAAAAAATAATTTATATTAAAAAATCCCAAGATAATTACCAAAAACATCAATTTTAAAGACTGATCTCAGGGGTATGATCCATATACCAGTTCAAATCCTGGAGTTCCTCATGGCCTTTGAGCTGTGTTACATTCCTGGTGTCTTATGTTCACATTCTTGTCCTCTCTATAGTCTTGGGTGTGCATAAATCTATTCATACAGCTCAAGCTGTGAGCCAATAGAAAGTAGAGACAAGAGAAAGGTCAGAGAGTTATTGGTTTAGTAACAGGGTCCTAAACCCGAAGTCAGAAAGAGATTCAGGTCCTAAGCCTGTCAATAAGCAACTCTGTGGGCTGGGAAGAACAATTTATCTTCAATCTCTGTTGTCAGATGTCCACTGTGAAAAGCACAGACTGGTGACTCTGAAGGCCCTTTTAGTTGTAAATATTAGTGTTAGTCCTTTTCCAAGAAGGGAAAGGAAGCTGCTATAGGGAGGGAAATGTGTTGCT
>NW_003852448.1:8579215-8586770 GCF_000181295.1 Otolemur garnettii
AACATTACATCAGGGGGTATAGCTCAGGGGTAGAGCATTTGACTGCAGATCAAGAGGTCCCTGGTTCAAATCCAGGTGCCCCCTGCCACTGTTCCATTTTGCTCAGTGGAGCTGGTGTTGAGGATTAAGCTCCCTTTTCCAATTCAAAATCTCAGGATACTGAGCTTCCCCAAATCTGAGTAAAAGCGAGATAACTTAAAACTCCATCACTGAGTAACATAGTCCAAGAGTGATAAATTCGTTCAACTCTGACTTTATATTTCACTTTCAAAGGTTTTGTTCTACAAAGCCTGGTTTGGTCTCACTTTTTCTACATGTTTTCATGACTTCAAGCCAGTGGTGTGCTGGTAAATGTTTAATAACCAGTTCTTAGTGCAGGTAGGGAAGGTGATTTATAATGTTTCCCAATTTTACAGTGCAAATAATATGACCATTATTCAAGCTACAAGGCCAATTTCAAGCTACAAATGTGAAATCACTAAAGATGGAGTTGGAAGGATATGCTAGCAAGTGTCCTCTCTATAAGCCAGCTGAGCACATCACTGTCCCTAATACACTTTCCCTACAGAAGCTTGGGCTTTTTGACGCTAAACAAAGGTTGCTGACATCAAAGCAGTGGCTCTCACTGATGCATTCACCCATGGAATCATTCATCTGTTCTAGCCATATTTGATTTCTACTCAATGTCAAGCATAGGAGAGACAGAGCTGAGTAAGAACTTTCTATGGTGAGCAAAACAGTCAAATGAAGAAATGATCAAGTAATGCTAATGATAGCTAAATAAAAGAAAATGTGTTATTTTAAAATGAAAAGATTTCTATTACCAGCAATATACTAGATAATCTAAAACTCCTTTTATCTCAAAACAAATATGTATCCCTAGGTATAGCTGAGCCTTCATAACAGTCAGGAATATCTCTGGGCCACGGTTGAGGGATTAACTAAAACCCTGAGAAGTAAATATGAGCTGACTCCGGGAATGCCTGTGGTGGTGTGGTGAGAGAACCTAGGTGCTTGAGTTTTCATAACCATGTGGGACCAGGAGATTAGGCCTTAGACCTTAGAGTCCCCCATTCTCATATAAAGTCAAACTCTTAGAAAGCTATACCATTAGTAAAAGAGTGAGCAAAAAACTCCATCCACCAGCATAAAAAGACAAGAGGTCTTTCTCTTCCTGAGGGGTAGAAGGTATCTTCTCTGAGAAGTCATGACCACAGATATACCTTCACATGTGTTAGGGCTTTGAAATTACACTATCTACATGGTTCAGAAACTTCCCAACCTGAAAGTTAATATAAAAAGTGCTAAAGTCAATTGTGATTCTAGAAGAAGCAACATTAACTCTAAAGAGCATGTCCATAAGCTGGGCTATTATGTCCATAAGCAACATTATTCCAACTGATAAAACATGACCGAAGAGGGGCTCACAATTCAGAGTGGTAAAATACACAAGAAACCAGCGTATTATGAGTAAAAATCATCAAACAAAATAATGTCAGATAATAGCATTATCAGATAGATACTTTAAAGTAAGGATGGTTAAAATTATTAAATGCATAAGGAAATGAAAACATGTGATTATTCAAAAGATAAAGCAGATTTATCTAAAATGAAAAATACAGTCACTGAAATGGATCACCTAATTAACAGATTAAACACAGATTAGACAAAGCTACAGAGAGATTTAGGAGGAAAATAGAATGTACATCTTTAGAAATGACAAATAGTGATTCACAAAGGTCTAAAGAAATGGAAAATATGAAAGAGTGCCTAAGTGAGATGAAGAAGAATAAAGGCTCCCAAAATATGTCAAACACAGATTATATAAGGAGAAAATATAATGAGGGAGAGGGAACACTAAGAGAAATAACGGCTAAGAATTTTCTAGCCTTGTACAAAAACACAATATCTCATATTTAGGAACAGTGAGTTCTAAGAAAGATAAAAGATGTACACATAGGCTAAGAAAGATAAAGATAAAAGATGTACACATAGATGTACACAAAAACTTCACCATAATAATACCATGATAATAATGGTAATACCATAATAATACCATAGATGATGGGATTATCTTTAAAGCATCCAAAGAGAGAAGACAAATCATATAGAAAGGAATACTTAGACTAACAATAGACTTTTCAAAGGCAACAATGAAAGTCAGAAGACAAAGGAACAGAATAGACTTCAGGCTGTCCATGAGTTACAAACACACGACCTACATACAACTCACACTAATAAATGGAGGCTATCACAATAAGTCCCCAAATTACAAACATCTGACTGACAGAGGCTATAACAGATAATAGGTAAGTGTACCTATTTCAATTTGCATATAAATTCAATTTAAGAACAAACCTAACAGAACCTATCCTGTGTGTAACCTGGGGACTGCCTGTATTAAAAGTGCAAAGAAAAATAACTATAATCTAGAATTCTCTGCTTAGCTAAACTATTCAGAAGTGAGAGAAAACTGAGGCATTTTCATACAACTGAAACCATCTCCTTCTAACATATCCTTGCTAAAAAAACTTTAGGAAGAACACTGAACCCACAGGAAAGGAGAAAGAGATGGGGTCCTATCATTCAGAAGTGAGAGAAAACTAAGGCATTTTCATACAACTGAAACCATCTCCTTCTAACATATCCTTGTTAAAAGAACTTTACGAAGAAGAACACTGAACCTACAGGAAAGGAGAAAGAGATGGGGTCTTGGGGAGAATGTGAACAAAGATACTGGAGAGAACATTGGTAAATGTAATAGCATAGATTATAAAACCAAAAACAGGGACTTTAAATGGGGGGATTAAAAACAATAACTAAAAAGAACAATTAGGCTGGGCACAGTGGCTCACACCTGTAATCCTAGCATTCTGGGAGTGGATTGTCTGAGCTCATGGGTTTGAGACCAGCCTGAGCAAGAGTCAGACCCTGTCTCTAAAAATAGCCGGACATTGTAGCAAGCACCTATAGTCCCAGCTACTCAGGAGGCTAAGGCAAGAGAGTTGCTTGAGCCCAAGAGTTTGAGGCTGCTATGAGCTGTGATGCCATGGCACTCTACCCAGGGGAACAAAGTGAGAGTCTGCCTCAAGAAAAAAAAAAAAGTAAAAATAAAAAGAACAATCACTGTAGTAGAAGGAGTATGGTGTGATTAAACTAGTATACAAAAAGCTTTCTATTGTTTGAAAGGAGAGTGGAAATAATAATTCATGTCAACTATATTAAACCAACCAAATGTGTATAAAATTGTAAAAAGCAACACCTACAGGAATAGAAAAGGAAGGTTTAACTTTCAAATCAGTAGAAAGAAAAAAAGTGAATAAAGAAAACTGAGCAGCGTGGCGCCTGTGGCTCAAGGAGTAAGATGCCAGCCCCATATGCCAGAGGTGGTGGGTTCAAACCCAGCCCTGGCCCCCTCCAAAAAGAAAGAAAACTAAACAATCCAATAAAGGAAAAGAATAGAGAAAAGGTATAGATAAAAATTGGAATAAGTAGAAAGCATAAAAAAGGTGGTAGAAATGAATAAAAATATATTAATAATCACAATAAATGCACATGGACTATTTGCCAATTAAGATGAGACTGTCAGATTGAATTCAACAACAAAATCTAGCTGCATGCCCTTATAGGATACACATCTGAAACATAAATATACAGAAAGTAAGTAAAAGTTAAGTAAAAAGATAGGAAAAGAGATATCAAATACTAGCCAAAAAAAAAAGTTAGTGTAGCTATATCAATCAGCATCAGATAAAATGGATCATAGAAAGTACTATTAAGAGTAGAGTGTTAATAAAATGAATAATTCTCCAGGAAAATATTACAATTCTAAATTTATATGCACATAGCCTCCAAACACATAAAGCAAAATTGTCACAAAGACAGGGAATTGACAAATGCACAATCTTGATAAGAGATTTTAAAGCATCTCTTCAGTAACTTGATAGTTCTGAAGGCAAAAGGAAAAGGTACAGAAGGCATAAAAATATGATCCTTAAGTCTGATTTAATAGCTCTAACTAGATCCCTGCAACCACTATTAGAATATATATTGGGGGGGGGTAAACATGAAACATTTTCAAACATCTATTGCATACTTAACTTTGAAGCAAGTCTCCAAAAATTCTAAAAAGTCAATATCACATATTACATTCTCTGCCTATAATCAAAACTCAAAAACAGGCTGAGCCTGGTGGCTCATGCCTGTAATCCTAGCACTCTGGGAGGTTGAGGCAGGTGGATCACTTGAGTTCAGAGATTGGAAACCAGGCTGAGAAGAACAAGACCCCGTCTCTACTAAAAACAGAAAAATTGGTCACGTGTTGTAGTAGGCACCTGTAGTCCCTGCTACTCAGAAGGCTGAGACTGGAGGATACTTGAATCCAGAAGTTTGAGGTTGCTGTGAGCTAGGCTGACACCACAGCACTCTTGCCTGGGCCACAAAGTGAGACTCTGTCTCAGAACACACACACACACACACACCCACACACACACACACCCTCAAAAACAAAATGGCAACTTCTATAAAAAGACTCACCTTCAGAAATTTAAAAGTACCTTTAAATAACCATGAATGGAAAAATAAAACATAATGGATATCAGAAAATATTTTTCCCCTTCTGCCTGGTGAAACCCTTGTGATAGTTTCAACTCCTTTTTCGGTAGACAATACACACACACACACCTGTCCTATTGTCTCTGCGTTGGTCAGTGCCCAGACTGGCTCCCCCCAACCTGCCACGCCTTCCTTTGGAGGCAAGGCCAAGCAGTGGCACATCATATCCCAGAGTTCTGCAAAGACAAGGTGACCCTACAAGGACAAGGTTACCAGACGTCCCACTTTTGGCCTGACAGTCCCTATTTTTAACAATTTGTCCCATGTCCCACGGCGTTTTAAAAAAGTCCTGATTTTTGGAAAGAATGCATGACAAGCTAGGGAACAGCAGGAGAATGGGAAGGGAATATACTTGGCTGCTGAAAAGGTTAATGTAACTCCACTTGGGAATGAAGAGGTTAATGTAACTTCATTTGGAAATGAAAAGGCTAATGTAAACTCCCTACTCCCCTCCTGGGCAAGGTATCAGAAGGAGACTGGCTCCCTCCCTTGCTTCTAGGCAAGGACAATTAGCTCAGAAGGAGCCAAACTGTCTGGAACAAACAAATAGCCCCCTCCTCTCTAGAGTAAGGTGACCAGATTTCCTGCTTTTGGCAGGACAGTCCCGATTTTTAACAATTTGTCTTGCATCCTGCGGCGTTCTAAAAAAGCCCCAATTTTTGGAAAGAATGCACAACAAGCTAGGGAACACAGGAGAACAGGAAGGGAATATACGGTTTTCGGCTGCCATGTGGCTATTTCACCAGGATATGCGTTTTATATTATTTTTGTTAATTTTATAATGTTAAACTTTAATAATAACAAATAATTGTTGAGAACTGATTATCGAGAACTGCTTATCAAACTTTGCATTGTTGTCAGGCCCCACCACCCAGGCCCTGTCCCATGCAATGGTGTCCTGCTTTACCAATGTTAAAATCTAATCACTGTAGTGTAAGTTGCCCTCCCTGAATTTCCCCCCAGGACATTGTGGTATGTACCTATTTTGCAAGGGAGAAAAATTGCTAATCGCTCTAGTGATCATAGCATTGGGTAAAATGACTAACTGAAAGAGAGGCACTTCGACCAGCAGAGCTTTCACTGACCACTGAGGCTTGTACGAAAGGTCTTTATTGATAGGGGAGGAAGGCTGCAGAGCAGCACCAAGGAGGAGTGAAAAGAGGGGAGAGAGATAAGGAGAGAGCGGGGAAGAGGAGAGAGAGAGTGTAGAGTAGAGAAGAGCGAGGGGGAAGAGGAGGGAAGAGACAGCAGAGAAGGAAGGCAGAGGGAGGTGGGGGGCGGGGGGGGCACATATTATATAGGGAAGTTTTAGAATGGTGATGGGCTGGTGGGATAACCAATAAGGAGTTATTAAGCTGGCAGAAAGAGCCATTAGGGGCGGACAGCGGGAAATTGGAACAGGGTGATGAGGTAAGTAGGCCACTCCCTGTGCTAGGGAGGGAGTTGTAACTTTAAGGGCAGGAAGGGGCTTTTGGGGGGGAAGGGCTTTCTGAGGCAATAATCTAACACTAACTGCTCTACCCTCGTAACTCCCCCTGTTGCAGGAAGATGAGGCCCAACAGAGAGAAAGAGCACCCAAACACCATAGTTATAAGAGGAAGGGCTTTATTCATCGGCTGGGAGCTTACAGCATAGAAGATGGCCATGCTCCTTGACTGGCTTGGTCTTTCCCTTTTTATTGACAGTCAAAAAGTTCCACCCCACAGGTACCCTTCCCATTGGCCAGTTTGAATCAAGCGGGAGAAGCTACTCCAGCCCCTACAGAACTACAGGATTTCACAGAACTTGGAAATTTCCAAGTTCCAGGAGGTTAAGCCCATAAATTCCCAAGAGCTGAGTCAGCATGCAGAGGGCCCTGCAGGTGCATTCTCGTGGTCTCCCTCAGAAGACCTGTTCTCCCGGACCTTGCCCCTCTCCGGTATCCTCTCTCACCCCTATACCTTTAACTGCTATTTTCGCTTCTGTAATAATGCTTACTTGCCCCCTGGAAAAATTTTGCCCTATAAAAACCAGAGCCACTGTTTCCCCCAGTCTTCATGACCCAGTCAACGTCACATGAAAACACGGGGTTGCTCTCATAACCCCGCACTGGGACACTGAGGCAGTTGCTGGCCGGCTCTTCAATAAAAGAACTCCTCTTTTTTAAATTTGACTTGTCTGGTGGTGTGGTCTTTGAGAGACTCCTGGGCATAACACTGGAAGGCCAAGAAAGGGATGGAGTGTTTCAGTGTGAATGTCTCATTCATTTACATGAATGAATGGACTAAATTCTAACTGACAGGGTGGGTATGTGGAAAGACCCTGTTGGTGTGGAAGAGGGAAGAAGCAGGGAGCCTCTGGTATGCACAGTGAAGACCACCAGGGAGTCTAACCACAGGCTGGAAAGGAGGGGTGTTCCACCTTTGCCTTTGAAGGAGCTAAGGAAATTTCACCCCAAAATATGATTCTTTGGTATTAAAAAAAAATTTTTTTTTTTTTGGCCAGGGCTGGGTTTGAACCCACCACCTCTGGCATATGGGGCCGGCGCCCTACTGTTAACCCCCAGACTCAATTCAAGCATCACTCTGAGAGGCCGAACGTCGCTGCAAAGGCACGAGGAATTTTATTTATTCAAGCTCAGAGCCTGGGCTGCCCTTTAAGAAAAAGCGGGAACAGCTGTTACAGACTATTCAGACAATTCCTTTATACCTTTCCCTCTTCCCTCCCATTAGACCATCCCACCCCATCCCCTTATTGGTAGGTAAACCATGTCTGTCCTAAACTGACAGGTACAGGGTAGTCGTGTTCAGGGTTGATTGGCTCAGGGACGATCTTCTTTGTCTCAGGTGAGTGAATGAGAAGGAAGGGATAAAAGTCGCAAGTGGGGCGAGTGCAGAGTAGAGTGACGAGTGCCAAAAGGGGAGGGGGTCAGGATGTGGGCTGAGTGCACAAGGGGGCTAGT
>NW_003852448.1:8587182-8588633 GCF_000181295.1 Otolemur garnettii
CTTGAGCCCAGGAGTTGGAGGTTGCTGTGAGCTGTAATGCCACGGCACTCTGCCCAGGGGGACAGCTTGAGGCTCTGTCTCAAAAAAAAAAGAATATTTTAAATTAAAGGCCATTTTGATCAGAAAGCTCTGGCCTCTCCATAAAACCTGAGTAACCTGATTTAGAATCAGAAAAGGCGCCTAGCCTCCTTATCACATGCTCATAGACCTAGCCACAAGGTCATTTGAAGCACCATACCTGTCTCTCAGGTTAATTTACACATCAATCTGTTCCCCTCCGTGTACCGGTCCCTACCACCAGCAACCACCAGTTTCTCTTCTGTCTCCCTTCTAAAAGACATCTTTAAAAGCCACTGAATATGGCTGAGACTTTGGGAAATCATTCTTATAGTTCCCCACATGTGCATGGTATTTGAAAATGAACCTTTATCTTATTAATCTAATTAAACCTTTTTCTTGTTAATCTACCATAACTATGAGTTGATCTTTTCAGCGAACCAACCTAGGGGAAAAGGGCAAGTTTCACCATGAGAATTGGTGTGGAGGCAAAGCAAGCCTGACTCCATTCTGTTGTTTTGTTACATTTTATTGCTTAAAAAAAAAAAAACCGTTCCACTTGCCTCTCTGCCCATTGGCAGAGTCTTGGCTGAGACTTTGGGAAATCGCTCTTATGGCGGTCTTCACCATGCAAGCCAGGGGCTCCCTGCTTCCTCCCTCTTCCACACCAATAGCATCTTTCCACATACCCACTCTGTCAGTTAGAATTTAGTCCATTCATGGGCGGCGCCTGTGGCTCAAAAAGTAGGGCACCGGCCCCATATACCGGGGGTGCTGGGTTCAAGCCTGGCCCCAGCCAAAAACTAAAAGAAAAAAAAAATTTAGTCCATTCATTCATGTAAATGAATAAGCACATTCACACGGAAATGTTCCATCCAGTGTTGTGCCCAGGAGTCTCCCAAAGACCACACCACCAGACAAGTCAAATTTAAAGAGGAGTCCTTTTATTGAAAAGCTGGCCAGCGACTGCTTCAGTGTCCCAACGTGGGGTTTCTGAGAGCAGCCCCGTGTTGTCTGTGGCTCTGGTTTTTATAGGGCAAAACTTTTCCAGGGGGCAAATAAGGGTTATTACAGAAGCGAAAATAGCAGTTAAAGGTGCAGGGGGAGTTAACGAGGGTAGAGCAGTTAGTCATTTTACCCAATACTATGATCACTAATCAGAGCGCTTAGTAATTAATCACTAATTAATTTAGTCACTAACCACAATGCTATGATTACTAGTCAGAGTGATTAGTAATTTTTCTCCCTTCACCCTCTTCCTCCGGCCCCTGTGTCATCTCATCCAGCCCAAGCCCCTCTTGCCGACTAACATCTACACACACTCACATATTCTCTCTCCCTCTCCCTCTCTCTCTCCCTCCCTCCCTCTCTCTCCCTCTCCCTCCCTCCCTCCC